>NW_027526385.1:38988323-39313323 GCF_048455015.1 Haemaphysalis longicornis | reverse complement strand
GAGAAGACGGCGCCTTGACCGGAGTTTTCCAGGCTTCCGCGAAAGCGCAAAGGTTTCCGGGCGTTGTGTGGTCTTTGCGGATATTTGCTTTCCTGTTCGTCTTCGTGTCAAACACTTTTGCTTCATTGCAGATGTGGCGGGAAAGGGCGCAGCCACACGTTGGATTCTAGGTTCGGGCTTCAAAATGCGCCCACGTGCGTTTAGGGGCGGGTCGCAGCGTTATTTATGGCCTCGGAGAGAGCGACATCGCGCAGCTGAGGAAAAGACTGCACATTGCACGTCGTAACTGTGTACTTCCAGACATCAAACGCCCCATATCGAGACTCAAAACTAAGCGCCTATCCTCCGACTCGCAACCTGTTGACAGCACTGTGAAAGGTAGCAGCGCCCCAAGTCAGTCATGATAGAGCGCACTACATAATTGTGCTCCTACGCGCCTGTCGCCACTGTAAATGTGACAGGTACCTTTTTGACCTTTTGTTTTTTGGAAGATCTGCAAACAACGAAGGTTTCTGCCGTGGAAGTCTAACGGGCCACAATGTCGTTGTCCAAGCATTTTGCAAAACGCAAAGTGGAAGACGAGAAGAGGTGTTTTCAGGAGCGATGGGAACTTTCTTATTTCTTCGCGGAATTAAGAGACAAAGTGTTGTGCTTAGTCTCTCACCAGACTGTGGCTGTGCCGAAGGAGTACAATGTTCGACGCCACTTAATGACTTGCCATCACGAGTAGTATGGTGCTCTTACTGGCAATGTTCGCGAGCACACCGTGACTCAACTGAAGGCGTCGTTGGGAAAGCAGCAAAACCTGTTCAAAAAGGCGGCCAAAGCAAGCGACGAAACGGTAAGGGCAAGCTTCGTAATTTCTGAGCTTATTGCCAAATCTTCCAAACCCTTCACTGAAGGCCTGTGCGTGAAGCAGTGCCTGCTCGGAGTCGCTGATGCTACCTGTCCCAGCATGAAAAAGACATTCGAGAAAATAAGCCTCTCTCCAAACACAGTCGCCCAGAGAATTAACGAGATCAGTGGAAACATTGAAAAAGGTTTAATCAACCGATGCCACGAGTTTGAAGCATTCTCTATTGCATTTGATGAAAGCACTGACATTACAGACAACGCACAATGTGCTATTTTTGTAAGGGGTGTAACGTCACTGAGGAACTCCTGGACTTATTCCCAATGAAAGGCACGACCACAGGGGCGGATATTCTTTCTGTTCTCGAAATAGTGGTCGAACACGCTGGACTACCGTGGGAAAAGTTGGTTTGTTTGGCTACAGACGGTGCGCCATCAATGGTGGTATGCAAGAGCGGGCTTAATGGTCGATTGCGGACGAAACTCGCTGCACTCGGAATCACCAATCAATTTGCCGCGGTTCACTGCATTTTGCACCAAGAAGCGCTGTGCGGCAAGTCTCTGCAAATGAAGAGCGTCAAGGAAATCGTGCTCAGCGCAGTGAACTTCATCCGTTCAAGAGCTCTTAACCACCGCCAATTTGTATCTCTTTTAGAAGCGGTTGGCAGCGAATATGGTGAAATTTGTACCATACAGAGGTGCGATGGCTGAGTCGTGGAAGAGTGCTGGAACGATTTTTTGATCTCCGAGAGGAAATTGACGCCTTCATGAAAAGCAAGAACAAGGCCATTGTTCAGCTGTCAGACGAAACCTGGCTTCTCTCCCTTGCGTTCCTCACTGATATCACTGTCATTTGAACTGCCTCAACGTTGAACTTCAGGGAAAAAACAAACTGATCACAAAAATGCATGACGACATTCAGGCCTTTCAATTCAAATTGCAGCTTTGGGAGAGACAGATAAGAATTCAGAAGTTTAATCATTTTCTAACCGTGAAGTCGCTGGAGAACGTGGATAAACAATACGGTGATAACTTCGCTGACCTCCTCTATGATCTCCAAAAAGAATTCGAGAGACGCTGCCAAGACATCACCAGCCTCGCCGATGAATTCCGAATTTTTTCGTTGCCGTTTTCGGTGCCGGTGGATGACGCCGCGCCCGAGCTACAGATGGAACTTATTGAGCTGCAGGCTAACATTCCGTTGAAGCAGACATTTCAGGACGTGGCTGTACCAGGCTGCTACAGGTTTCTTTACGACGCAGTTTCCCGGCGCTACGTAAACAGGCTGCCAGGATCATTGTCATGTTCGGAAGCACCTACTTGTGCGAACACCTGTTTTCCTCTTTGAAGTTGAACAAGTCAGCTCTCCGGTCGAGGATGACTGATTAGCACCTGCGATCGACCATGAGGATCGTTTCCGCGCAAGAAGTTCATGCGGACATTTCTTCTCTAGTCGCAGCCAAGCGTTGCCAGGCATCAAGCCAGCAAGTTGAGAACAATAGCAGCTATATTGTTCTTGTCAAGGAATAAAGTTTTGTGACTTTCCTAAATGATACTCGCAATATTTTCTCGTCTGTTACTATCAATAACGCTTTATCCTATTGTAAGATACACAGACGTGACTGCCTTCAAGCCTTTTTTTTTTTTTTTGAGAGGCACCCAATGCGGTCACCATGTGTTGAAGCATAATTGTGGAACAAATATTTTATATTTCAGAATCGGCGTCCCCATTTTAGTCATCCTGTAGATCGGTATCCATATGTGTCTCAAATTCTGACGCCCAATTCCATCAACGAATGACCCAGCATATGTACAACATGTGGGAAGGACCTATTTGTTTCTTTCAAATGGCAGCGTTATCTGACATTTTGTTACCCCCCCCCTCCGCCCCCCTTCGTTTCAACCTTCTTCACTATCCCGGCCCTTGCGGGAGTAAAATTCGTGACTGCGGCCCGCTAACTCATGTGAGTTTGAGACCCCTGCCTTAGGGCATCTTATACCTCCATAAAACCTCACGCGCACCTACAAATTCAGTTTAAAGGCATCTTCACTGCTATACAGAAATGCATAACTAAAAGACATTTTTCAGTAAAAATACAAGCAGTCATATTGAAGTGTGAAGACCCCAGGCCATTTAATAAAAACATCAGCAAAACCTTATGTAGTCCATTGGAACTCAAGGTGGTACTGTCATGGAGAAAGGAAATGCGAACACGAAAATATGAACCAGACCACCCAACATTGAAAAATAATGTTCGTGGAGTTCCAATAATGCTGGGCCGTTGGTATATTTAGACAGCCACAATTCCAAACTTTGTTACTGTAATTAAACTTAGCGTAAATTTGGGTTGCATGGAAAGGAATCGCGCTATTTATGTGTTCTGGTTTATATTTTCCGTGATCGCATTTCATTTGTCCATGACTGTATACGTTGCGAGCCATGTGTGTCCCGCACACGTAGTTACTGCAGCAACATTCCACACTTTTTTTTCCCGCAGGTGAGGAGGAAGCGCTGCTTGCGCAAGACGAGCAATTTCCTCCAAATATCGATGTAAGGCGCTGGCCTCCACAACATCTTCCTTGGCCTTTTCCGTGGCCCTTGCCTCCTGTGCCCTGGCCCCAACCTTTGCCACATCCGCCGGAATCACACCCATTGCCTGAACCACACCCATTGCCTCGACCCTGGCCCCGCCCTATGCCCCATCCACCTAAACCGCACCCATTGCCTGAAGAGCACCCATTGCCTCGGCCCTGGCCTCAACCTTTGCCGCATCCTCCTGAACCACACCGATTGTCTAGACCCTGGCCTCTACCCTGGCCTCTACCCAAGCCTCTACCCAGGCCTCAACCAAGGCCTAGACCATGGCCTAGTCCTAGACCAAGGCCTAGACCAAGGCCTAGACCTAGACCTAGACCAAGGCCTAGACCAAGGCCTAGACCATTGCCTAGGCCTAGACCATGGCCTAGGCCTAGACCATGGCCTAGGCCTAGACCAAGGCCTAGACCATGGATAAGACCCCAGCCTTGGCCTCGTCACCAGACCACGCCGGATCTTCCCACCAAGCCAGAGCCGTCCACCTGGCCAGAGCCATCCACCACGCCCGAGCCATCCACAACGCCCGAGCCCTACACTGCGACGGAGACGACACCAGAACCCACTACCACGTCCACGGACAGGCCGACGTACGAGCCAATGTTTCTGAGATGAAAAGGTAAATACACGTCGCAATATCCCGGAGGGACGGTATTTGAGGCGCACCAGGAGCAAGAAATAAACCTGAGTGCAGTCAGCGAGGAATAAAGGTCTGGCACAGCAATATTGAGCAGAAATCGCAAATTTAGCAATTTCCTTCAAGTTTGGTTACGCAGTGACGTAGCTCATTTATGCCCCCATATGGCGGTTGTCGAATTTCCAAAAGCTGTGGGGAACAAGTATCTGTGATGAGGTATGAATGTCCGTTTTTATTGTGGCTTGTTGCCTAATTGCGGAACTGCGCGAGTTCAGTGGGCTTGTACACCAGTTCATCTTATAACCGCCATCGAAGACTTCACAAGAGTGACAGGAAAAGACGGCACAAAAGTACGACAGCGCGCATAGAAACCAAAAATCATGGCAGACAGACAGACAGACAGACAGACAGACAGACAGACAGACCGACAGACAGACAGCAGAAAAACAGACAGACACACAGACCTACCGTTGAGGTACCCATGAAAGACTATCGTCTTTAAAATTACCACCCATGATTTTACGGGTTTCATCGTGCAGAAATAGGACTACAAAGAGATGCTAAGCAACTCCTTTAAAAACGCCCCGGTAAGATTAGAACTGGACTTATTCCGAGAATCAAACTCAATACAACTATATCCAGCATATCTCCACGTCCAGCATATTCAGCACAGCACGATAGCTACCATATCCGGCATACCACACCCGGCATATCCCATACCTACAAAAGTAGCTTCATATCGTCGATTATTTTTTTTTTTTTGCAACAAGTTTGTCCCGGATTCAAGATGCTTTCATCAAAGTGATCATCAACATCTACCCCTCACTCCCAATTCTACGTTAAGACGCTCTAGCACTACAAATGCTCGTTTCCCTGCTGGCTCAGTAGTCACAGCGGCTGTTGGTCCCGGAATCGAATCCTAACCCAGGAAGAAATTCTAGCTATGAAGCGTCGCAGCCGTCTCACGGTCTTCTTTGTAGCCACATATAGCTTGTTTTCGAATAGCCTTATCATAACTACGAATCGGTGGTACTTATATTTGAAATAAACTATTTTTTACGTGCACGGGTGATCATGCTCCAAAACTTTGGTCCAACATGAGATTTCTTTGTTTCAGGAACCTTAACAGGTTTTCGCTAGCGATAACAGTGGATGTACAAAACGTGAAAGACAAACTCACGCACGTGTGCCTTCGTCCGTTGTTGCAGATACGGATCGTGAAGTACTGGAGGAGGAGCTGCCGCTCAGCAGGCGTCGTCGCTTCGTTCTCCCGCCCAGACCGCGTTTCCCTCTTCCCCGCCCATGGAATCCCAGACCCAGGACATTGTAAATGCGAAGACCGTGCAAGATGGGGCTTCACGAGTAGCCAATAAAAATCTTTGCACATAAAAGCTTTGTTCGTCCTACCAGAGTAACCGCCCGTTCATCTTACATCTTTGGCAGTGTCTATTATCACGGCAACCGTGAAAATTACCGACAGAAATTTCTCACGGCACTCGCCTCTGATTGGCTAAACGCGCTACCCGGAGATTCTCTGGGGCAAATATTCCCGAGGACTCGCTGTTGCCTCTGCTCCTGTGGCGCTGTGGTATAGCACCTGCTTTTAAAAGTGGAGTCGAAGGTTCGAGTACGGCACGGGATATTGTTCCTTTTTTCTTTTAGCTTTCGTAATTTTTTTAAGTTTAAGCTTTTTTAAGTTTAAGTTTAAGTTTAAGCTTCGTATGAAGACAAGGAATAAAAAGGTAGCGAAGCCCCAAAAAGGAGTCTTTTTTTTTCAGCTCTACAGAAAGCTTAAAATTGGAAGACCACACTTTATTATTGCTGTGGGATTCGTGTCTTTAACAGTAGATTAGATCGCACAGTATACCAGAAAAAAGAAAGGCTCATATTGCTTAGATATAAGCACATGGCATGCCTGGACTTACATAATATTATTTCTTCACAGTCGCTCTTTTATTGCAAAAGCTTTCCTGGATACCCCCGGTGTTTTGGTACATCAATTGATTCAGCGGCTACCTCGAAACACCCGGCGCGAAATTCAACTGTGGCCAACGAACTAATCAGCGTTACACTCACGTAAATGGTGCTGGGGGATATGATCCTCCCCCCCCCCCTCATGGTCAGTGGAGCCGTATCGGTACAGCCGCAAACTAAGCCGTCGGTCTAAGGCATCATCACCATCATCACCAGCCTATCTACACCCACTGCAGGGCAAAGGCCTCTCCCATTAATCTCCAATTACCCCGGTCCTGTGCTAACTGCGACCAATTTATCCCCGCGGCAATACTTCCTAAATTCATGAAATTTTTCACGTGACTATCGTG
This sequence comes from Haemaphysalis longicornis, assembly GCF_048455015.1. Lineage (NCBI taxonomy): Eukaryota > Metazoa > Arthropoda > Arachnida > Ixodida > Ixodidae > Haemaphysalis > Haemaphysalis longicornis. Next base: position 39,306,917 of record NW_027526385.1, on the reverse strand, counting down.
AACCATAACGTTAGTAAACGATTCCTATTAATTGGACCAATGATTCCCTCGAGGGTCCACCCGAAACGTGACCCGGTCGTGGGGAGAATGGTTACCGCAAATGTTTTCTTAAATGGCTTAAAACAAACCCTTTAAAACCAACAGTGCGTGCGTTTGTGCGTAAAAGTGTGCAAGCTGCACGCCACTCCAAAGCAGCCTCCGAAGCTGAGTCACGTGACATAGATACAATTCCTGGAAAGACCCGATAGCACTGTCTACGTTTAGATGCGACCATTCGTTCACTGCCAATAACTGCCAATAATGGCGGCCAATCATGTCATTTGACAGTGGGCCCGTGTGCCGTTCGCTTCTTGCGTACATGAGTAGCATTCATAGTAGACACATCGCCAGGTGAAAAGCTATCGGAGTTTCGACACACTATGCAAACAACTCTGATTAGATTAATTGTTCTTGGCGGACAACGATCGGTCGCATGTAAAGGTCAGACAGTGCTATCAGATGTTCCCGGGAATGGTGGCTATATCACGTGGCTCCGAGCTTCGGAGGAGTCGTGCGGCGAACTGGAAACAAAACAAGCTCTGGGAGACGAATCAGCCATCAGCGCATATAAACCACCAATGGCAATGCCCCTCGACATGTAAGGATGCGTGAATCGCATCGTTCTGCACCCCCGAAATATTGGCGTCTTGATTATATAAGACAAACCGCCTGCGCCACACAAATGAACTTTCGCTGGACTTTAATTACTATATTTATTTAGGCGTTCGAAAGTCGTGAGCTATGCTTATTAACCATAAGTAGTATTCAAGTAAGAGTTCTGTTTTTTCTGAAGAAAAAACAAAACTCCTTTGATGCACTTTGTATGGGAGAGACAAGCGAGAAATTGGAGTCAGAAATAGACTTTTTTAATTGAGGCATGTATTTGTATTAGCTCACACCAGCAGGAGTGTTGTGTGCGTGAATGTACACACACACACACAGATATATATATATATATATATATATATATATATATATATATATATATAGAGAGAGAGAGAGAGAGAGAGAGAGAGAGAGAGAGAGAGAAATACTACTTGGAGATGGTAGCGGCCTCGTACCTCTGCCAACGTTTCGACAAGGGACTTGGCTTTTTCAAGGCATCAAGGTTCATCTCTGGCACACTATTTATATACATAGAGATTGAGCTGAAGAGAGAGGGGGGAGTTGTTTGTGGCATCGCAGGCGGAAGTTTCAGTTTCAGTTTCAGTTTCAGTTTATTGTAATCGATAACAAAGGTACAGTGCATGGTGATTGATATTACAGAAAGAGGTCCCGAAGTGCGGCACTGCGGTGGGACCTCTTGTAAATGAACAGTATGACAATATAACGTTCAAGCAATCGCAACAGAAGGAACTTAAAAAAGAATTTATGCGAGGATTATTGCAACATTACACAACACTGACACAGAATAACTTTGTTCACAAAGCAAGCAAGCACACGTCTCAGTTATACCAAAAAAGTGCAAAGACAAAAGAGGCAAAAAAATGGTGAGACTTAGAAGAGAGAAAAAAAAGTGAGCATAAAAAAAAAAGAAAAAAAGATCGAAGTCGTGCGAACTAATCAAATGAGAAGTGGGGGTCTTCGAGAATAAATTTAAGAATTGATTGTTTGTAAGATGAGCGACTTAATTGATTTTTAGCATTAACAGGCAAGTTATTCCATAATTTAATGGTTGCAAATTCAACTGTCTGTTTACCATAGTTTGTTCTAACTTTTGGGAGTAAGAAATTATGTTGTGATGCAAATCGCGTCATGTTGTGGTTAGTCAGATCAGTTCTACCGATTATAAAAAGCACACTCTTATCAGTAACAAATCTATGGGCGGTCATTCCAAGATTATATAAAATAAGTTTATCCAACGGGAGGAGATCTAGGTGCCGATATAAAGAAGTGACATGGGAGTTGAAAGAGCTAAAGGTCATGATTCGAATGGCTTGGTTTTGAATGCGCTTCAAAGGGATTAAATGAATATCGTAAGTTAAACCCCAGGATGAAATGCAATAGTTTATATGGCTGTAAATAAAAGCATAGTAAAGCGTTAGAAGCGTAGGCAGGCGGAAATAATTTCTTGCCTTAATTAATACTCTGATCCCATAAGCCATCTTCTTTTTTAGTGAGTTTATGTGGTTAATAAATTTTAAGGAGCTGTCAAGTTCAACCCCCAAAAATGAGCATTGATCAGACGGTGGGATAGCATCAGAGTTAATGTAAACAGGAGCAACAGAAGTTAGAGTCTTCAAACGAGACGAAAATACGACAAATTTAGTTTTGGAAGGATTGATTAATAGACCATTGCTCTGAGACCATGAGCAAATGTTACCAATATCGATGTTGAGGTTTGTAGTAAGGATGTCAATAGATGAGTGTGACGAGTAGATGGTGGTATCATCAGCATAAAGTAGGCAATTAGACAATTTGAGGCAGGTAGGAAGGTCATTGATGTATAATAAAAATAAAAGAGGGCCGAGAATGGAACCTTGCGGAACGCCTACGTTAGTGGTTTTAGTGTCAGAGAGTGTACCAGAAATATTAATGATTTGTTCACGATTAAATAAGAAACTTCGTAATAGTTGCAACGGCGGTCCGTTAATACCGTACAAGGAGAGTTTCGAAAACAAGATGTCATGATTAATGGTGTCAAACGCCTTGGAAAAATCGATGAAAATACCCCCCACAAACTTGCCCTGGTCAATTTCGTGTTTAATATAGTCTGTCAGAGCTATCAGTGCAAGGTTGGTGGATAAACCAGGCCTAAAACCGAATTGCCTACGTGTTAGCAAATTAAATTTATTTAGATATGATGAGAGGCGTTTTTCTACGATTTTTTCGATGACTTTGCTGAAAAATGGTAAGATTGAAATCGGGCGGTAGTTATTCATTATTGCCTTATCGCCTTTTTTGAAAACCGGAATTATCAAACTTTTTTTGAGTTCACGGGGAAATACTCCAGATTTGAAAATAAGATTAACTACATGGGTGAAGATATCACTAATGGCATCTACATTTTCTTTGATGCAAGTTGCGTGAATTTTATCGTGTCCGGGGCTGGTATTTTTAAGATTAATGATTGTTGTGCGGACTTCGATAGGCGTTACCGGGTACAAAAAGAAAGAATGCGAAGCGCGTGCAATGTTATTGACTATGTGCGTTGATGTTGATAAGGAAGAAGTTTCAGAAAAGAAAGTGCTGAAAGCATTTGCGATGTCAGATGGATTAGAACACGTTCTAGAACCAAGGCGTATTTCGCTGATCTCAGTTTTGCACTGGCTGTTAAGGAAAGAATTTAATATACGCCACTGCTTAGCGGTGTTGTTACCAGTCTGCAGAATTTTGTTTTCGTAGAAGTTTCTCTTGGCCTTTTTTAGCAAGTTTGTTAGAAGGTTGGAATACTTTTTGTAGCGGGCTTTCAACTGAAGGTTGTATGGCTTCCTTTTTGTTTTGCGATATAGATTGTCCTTTTTTCTTAAACTTGTTAGCAATCCTTGAGTAAGCCACGGGTTCACAGGAGAAAAGTTACTTTTTTTTTGCAACGTACATGTGGTGCACGATCCTATGAGCTCCGTGATAATATTAGAAAATTCACTGTAAGCTACTTGAGCATCCCTGGAGCCAATAACTGGAGACCAGTCTGCGTTGTTAATGAGGCAAGTGAATTGTTGCCTGTTGAAAACGGATTTAAGGAATTGGGTGTTTTGGGCACATTTTGTACGATTAAAAAGAAGAGCTACAGGGTAATGATCCGTAATGGTATTCCGAACAACGAAAGCTTCTGGTGGGGAAAAAACGTTGCTAAGGGCATGATCAATTGCCGAGCCATTGTCGTTGCTCACACAACGCGTAGGTAAATTAATGAGTGATTCAAACCCATGGCCCTGAAAACAACTGCTATATTCCGAAAATTGTGACGACTCGAAATCTAAAAGGTTAATGTTAATATCTCCTAGTATAACAATGTTTTTGTTTTCACGGGTGATCAAGTGCAGTAAACCATCTAGAGCGGCGCAGAAGTTGGATACAGAAGAACTAGGCGATCTGTATATACTACCGAAGATTGTGTTTTTCCCGTCAATTTCGAAGGTTGAGTGATCAACTTCCACCCAAACCGATTCGCAATCAGGAATGTCGAGTGAAAGGTCTAATCTACGAGTGTAGTAAATATCATTTTTTACAAAAATGGCAGACCCACCATGGCTAGATGTGCCACGGTGGCAATACTCAGCAGAATAAGAGGGAAAGGTATACAGGTTTCTGTCAGAGTCAGCAAGCCAAGTTTCGGAAATACATATGATAGAAAAGGGCTTGGTAACGGAAGATATCAGGACCTCGAATTCATTGTAATGCTTTCTGAGGCTGCGGGAGTTAAAATGTATGACAGAATCATGAAGATTAGATGCTAGGGTTCGAAGTTCTGTAGTGCTAATGTACGACATAGCTCAATGGGCGATAATGCTTATGCCGAGGAAGTGAAGATGCGAAGGTCTGTTTCATCACGAATTCGGAAGACATGACTGTCCTCTGTCTTGCGTGCTTTGATGAGGCAATCAGCAGTCCACAGGAACTGCCAGTTATGTTCTTTTTTCAGAGCAAGGGCCTTAGAGAAAAGCTGCTTGTTTTCCATGGTGAGGTGATCGTTTATGTAGACCGGCTTGGCATCTGCGTCATGGAATCCGATATCTTTGGTTTGGAGACGAGCCTTACGCGCCTTCGTGATGAATTCAGCCTTCTTTGTGCGAGAAACAAACCTTGCGATTACGTTTTTTGAGTTTGCCGTTGATGGCACTCGATGCACCACGTCAATGTCTGTTTCCGCGAGCGAGCAATCAATTTTCGATGCAATGGTTTGAATGATCGCAACGCAGTCCTCGCCTTGAGTGAACGGAACCCCTTTTACTTCTACATTGTTTTTTCGTGAATACTGCTCCAATTCGGAAACCTTCCGCTCCAAGGCTAGGTTCCGTGCAGTCAATTCTTTGTTGGTGGCAAGCAGTTGTACCTTCTCAGCTTTCAGGTCTTCAAAAGTTTCATTCATAAATTTCATGCTCTCACGGAAACCATCAATTTCTTTTTTCAGGTTTTCAATGACTTTGTTGGAATCGGAAGGAAAGCGAAGTGGGTGAACGGTCGGTTGAAAGCAGCGAAATAGTGAGAGAGAAACGGAGGTGTAGTGATTGCGACCGGACCCCGCGAGCGAGTAAGAATAACGGCTACGGAAGAAGCGGAAGGAACAGGGAGGAAGGGTTTAAGCAGCGCTGCGGTGGGGCGGGGGAGCTGAAAAGAGGCTTCCGGGTAGTTGAGGGCCCAGAGGGGCGTCTTGCAGGTGCTTTTGCAAGGTTACTGAACTGCGTGTGCGAGAGAAAACTCGTAAACGACAACAGCCTGTAAAGTCCGAAGAAGATTTCCGGGTGGGGAGGCCAGTGCTCGTAGTAGAATAGAAGATCCGCAGGTACGTTCCACGGGGAGCTTTGCGGTAGATTTAAAGACATTTTCATTCTTTTGTAGCGTAAGCTACACCGGCCGAGGTTGAGCAGTTTCGCGTGTGCCGTGAAGGGCCGTTCTGCGCAAGCGCGAGGGACATTGGATTGGCTTGACTTGGCATGGATTGGATTAGATTTGGATTAGATTGGATTAAAGTGGATTGTGTTGGAATATGCAGCGTCATGCCGTGGCAGACGCACTGGCGCCGGCGCGTGCCCAGGCGTGCGCCTCAATTGCGCAGTAGCCAAGTCTGACGCTGCACCGGAGCCGCTTGATAGCCGTTTTGCGTGGCTCGTGAAGAGCCGTGCTGAGCATGCGCGAGGAGCAGTGCCTGGACAGGACCGCACTGGATAAGACTGAATTTGACTGGACTGGACTGGACTGGACTGGATTCGACTGGATTGCGGAACCTTAGCTCACGCTGCGTATATCGTGGCATAGCAGAGCTAAGCCACTACTATTTTTGTGTTTGTGTGGGTTTGTGTGGGTAAAGTAGATAGTAAGACGAAATGCCGAAAGTCGAGGGAGGCGAGTGTGCGTGCTACGTCGAAATATGCTAAGAGCAAGACCGGCGAAAAAAATGAAAGCAACTGTATTAAAGTAACAGCTTTGGGGATGGGCAGGTAGGGTTTTTGCCAATCGATATGCCCACTTTTTGTACGAGTATTAATATTTTTTCCGATTGAGATACCGTAAGGTTTTCAAGCTGCCTTTAGAAGCATTGATTCGTGCCGGCTCAAGGCAATTGAATTTATGGATTAAGTACAATTCTCTGAATTTCCTGTCCCATTGAGACTTAGCTTGACGGCAGAATATAGAGCTTAAGATCATCGCAATTGTGGTTCGGCTGGTTGAAGTGTTGCGCGACTGCTATGGAGGCACTGTTATGAGTGACTGCCAGATGTCCATTCAGGCGTAAGTTCGTAGGCTGTCTCGTTTCTCCAATTACTGCTTTTGACAGAATTAACATTCTAGCATATACCCTACGATAGAAGAATTGCACGTGAAACTTGAATTTATCTTGTGCACGTATTGGCTGAAAGTGCCATTGACAATGCCGTCCGTCTGCAGACGTTTGCAAGTCTTGCATTAAGGACGTAGGCAGGGGCTCATGACTGGTTCCTGAGAAGCACGAATTTTGGCACGTACAGAATATCTTCTAGGCTTTTATTTCTTCTGTAGGTAACTCTTGGGGCTTCCAAGAACGTCATTTTAGGTCGGCCATTACTGGCTAAAATGGGGTAGTATTTCTGCAGGATGATGTTTATATTATGGAGCATGTTTGAGAATTTGGTTACTAGGGTGGTGGCCGGGCGTTTTCGTGTCGATGTTGTTGATGGAGAAAAAATGCCCGCCGGGAACCCGGAGGCTATTTTGCGGGTATTTTTTCTCCACTTTCTTTTGGTCTTAAAAAATTCTTCATCTGTTTCAATGACGTACCACATTCACCCCTTCGCTTGCCGAGGTATCTTGACTGCCAACCCTTATTTCTGTCTTAATTCAACGAGCCCCTCATTTATACGCGAATCAGAAGGTAAATGAGGGTCTCGTTGAATTAAGATAGAAATAAGGGTTGGCAGTTAAGAATGCCTTGGAAGTCAAATGGGAGGATTCTGTAGCTCATAGAAACAGATGAAAATTATTGAAAGACAGAAAGAAAGTGGTGAAAAATTCCCGCCGGGTGCGATCCGAACTCACGACCTCCAGAATACGCGTCTGGTGCGATGACCACTACGCTACCGGCGGGGCTGTTTCCCCACCACTTTCTCGGGTATTAATGTTCAGGTATTTTTCTTTCCTGCACTTGGGGTGGTAGCCAGCGCCACTCGGACTACTCGGGCTGAAGAGGACCTTCCTTTTAACCCCCGGGCCGTGACTCGAGTGTCTACGACATGTCGAGAGTGGTCGACCAGCGTTGAACCCTCTTAAGCTACCTATGGTACCAAGACTGACAGAACAGAGGCCCTCGCTATGCATGTAGCGAATCAGAATGGGAAATTAGGGGCTCGTTGAATTAAGACAGAAATAAGTGTTGGCAGTCAAGAAAACCTCGGAAAGCAAATGGGAGCATGCGGTAGGTCATAGAAACACATGAAGAATTTTGAAAGGCAGAAAAAAAGTGGTGAAAATTGCCCGCCACCCGGCGGGCATTTTTCACCAATTTCGTGTTGGGATCCCCTGGTTTCCATCGCTCCTCGCAGAAGAGGTCGGCCCAGAGTTATTTCGACGTGTTGCAAATGGCCCCTGCATTGTAAATAAACGTGTTTTCGAGCATAAACAGCGTCATTATTTCGACATTACGGCTCACTGCTCACGTGAATGCATGTCGGTGCCTGTTTATGGCGTATAACTGACTGACCAATTAATTTCTTTGGCTGTTCGAACTCATTGAACATTATTGACAAAATCATCTACCATAAACGTGTAGTAGCGCCAAATTCGCGATTGCGAGTCTAGAGGGGTCTTCTTTGTGTTCTGAACACGCAGGGTGGCGTGGCATTCTAGCGCCCGCCCGTATTAATGCGAACTCCGCTATGGTTCGACAATTCTATGGTTCCCTCCTAGTTCGAATTAATAAGCTTTTACTGTATATATATATATATATATATACATATACAGAAAGACAGGTCGGTAGTCTACAGCGCCAAAGGAGGCATAGGGGTGTTGTTAGGCTCTTTTTTTACTACGGTTAGTCAAGTTAACATTTTCTAAATAAACGTAAGAAAGAAAGAAAAACACGCGCCCAGAGTGGGGACCGAACCGACGCCTTTCGATTTGATCTCGAATGCCTTACCAATTCGACTATCTGGGCGACTGGGTTCTCCTTCACTTTCTGGGGTATTTATATTTACTAGAACTGTATCTGACGCTTGAGGGGGGTAGCCAGCGCCACTCTGACTATATATATATATATATATATATATATATATATATATATATATATATATATATATATATATATATATATATATATATATATATATATATTCATATATATATATATATATATATATATATATATATATATATATATATAAGAAAAGAAAACTGACGAAAGCGAGTCTCTTTGCTGAAACGTTGGCAACAATCGGGCTTTTACCTTGTTGAAAGTTTTCTTTTCTTGTGTTCTCTACCATCTTCAAAAGTTCAACTGCTCCATATATATATATATATATATATATATATATATATATATATATATATATATATATATAAACTCTCTATTGGTCCCGGAGGAACAACAAAAACTAGAGTCTGACACTGGTTAGACAACCAAGAGGCTTACTAACGCTTCGACTGGAGGCAGAGTTTTACACCACTGAGCACCCCCGCTAAGCTCCATGAAAGCTATAAAATCGAAAAATACTTCCAGTATAATGATGCACTACGACTCCACGTGCATTTGTGTAAAGCCCATTTCGGAAAATGTGTGTATGTGTGTATACACACACCTAATCGCTATCTATGAGCGGGTGCTTGTGTGTTTTACCATTATATTAGCTGCCCAAATAACGTCGACTACGAAGTGATTTCCGTAGTTTGCTGGGCCTGACTTTTTTACAGCGAATCATCATAGCGACAGGGGAAAATGCTTTCGCCAATGAGGGTCGCAATCCCATATGTCGTCTGTTCTATTTCAACAAACGTGATACCTAAAGCTGAAGTGATTACGCCACCGTGAAACGCCCCCTACCTATGGCGTATCTGTATTGCCCCACAGAAGGTCCTTCTCAATCGCTATCACGCAATCGCACAGATAATTGCTGCCTACCATTGACGAATTCAGATCAACAAGCTCTTGAGGAGTGGCTTTATTTAAACGGTAACAAGAGTGGGACTTCCCAATAGTCTGGGACCTTACAGACAAAGCAGCTATGAGGATTCTCCTGACTGTAGCTGCCTTTGTGCTCGCTGCCCAAGGCGCCTTGACTGAAGACAGTGAGTATTGCTAGAAATTACGAGACGCAAGTTCTTCTGACAGTGCGTTTCCAAAGGCACGTAGTTATCTGTAGTGCCTCGGCCCGTGGCCTTACTGTTACAAGTAGTTCCTGGGATGTTCTTGCGTGTTCTGCAACTTAGTTTCCTTTACTTGGTATTCAAGGCGCTAGTGTGTTTCGCGTTTACAATATCAAGTTTACGATAGCTTTATTTTTTGTTCTAAGGGAACTACAAACCTTAAGCTTGGCAGGATATACTGGCAGCAACTTTCGACGTCGAATTACACAAACACTCTGTAGTCCATCGCTGGGTGCAGCACTGTGGATTCTGCACGGCTCCCAAAGTATATCCTCCCAATGAGCGCGTCGGCGTCCCCATGACATTCTACAGAAGCCTGTTGAAGAAAAGCGGCTATTGGAATCGGCGTCTTATGAGGAGATTTTCGTTTCCCAGCTGAGGAGGTGTAACTGGGCTACAGGCGGAATGCAGCTTATGTGAAACCACCACGGCACGCGTCGTAGCTCTTGCCACATGGCTGTCAGCTTCGGAGAATACATGGCGTTCTGCGAGCTATCATTGTAAGGTAGGAACCCACCTAAAGAACTTGCTTTATCCGAAATGTTGCCTTTGTATCATCACTTTGCTTGGCTCGCGTACGACGCACTCTCGTTATCCAAAATTGTATGTATGTGACGAGAAATATAAGCTTAGGCTTTCTCGCAGCTATAAAATCCTCGGCGAAAAAGCTCCTGGGTTTATTTTGATATATATATGAAGTTCCTCGATACACTAGTCCATTTCAGTAGTAGACATTTAGCAGCCTATCTATTGCGGAACACTTTAGACCTTTTTTTTTACTCTCCTAGTTGAAAGAATGACACTCTGTTTAACTGCGAAGTGAACAGTAAAATATGGTGTTTAAAATTCTTCTTTCGCCCCAATAAACGGCGTATGTTGGCTTGTTTTACAATGCAGGCCGTGCAATGCTTCTAGAAGGGCAAGCAAAACTGCTAAAGACACTTCTGAGAGTAATTCCCTGGCAGGTCGTAAACAACTGTGGCCACATCCGTCGCGCTAATGAACAGATAACCTAAGCTTTCCAACGCGGGCAATTTAGTGACGCGAAAATCTGGTGCAACACACGAACAGTGGTGGAAAGTTAGCTTCGCTATAACCGAGCACCTTTAAAGTCTGCTTCCCTACTGCGCACAAATGCATTCGCTGGAAGACATTTTTCAAGTTGCAATATAGCGAGTCTTATATCAACATAAAAACGCCAACGAGATTTTCATTAAATACTTCTGAAATAAATTCCTATAAAGACATCTAAATTCACTTGCAACAATTCCTAGATGAATTGCTGGGAAGACATTTTTTTAAACAATTTAAGCAACCATAACAGAATATGAAGGACTTGGGGCGTCTTATACCTCCATAAAACCTCACGCACACCTAAAAATTCAGTTTAAAGGCATCTTCACTGCCATACAGAAATGCGTAACGAAAAGACATTTTTCCGTAAAAATACAGTCATATCGAAGTGTGAAGCCCCCTGACCATTTAATAAAAACATTAGCAAAACCTTGTGTAGTCCATTGGAACGCAAGGAGTTATAGTCATGGAGAAATGAAATTCGATCACGAAAATACGAACCAGACCACCCAACATCGAAAAAATACTGTTCGCGGAGTTCCAATAATGGTGCACTATTGGTACATTTAAACAGCCACATTTCCAAACAGCGTTACTGTAATTAAGCCTAGCATCAATTCGAGTTGCATGGAAAGAAATCACGCTATTTATGTGTTCTGGTTTATATTTTTCGGGATCGCGTTTCATTTGTCCATGACTGTACGTTGCGAGCCATGTGTGTCCCGCACACGTACAATCTAATGAAAAAAAGTAGTAAAAAGGTAGTAACAGCCGTATTTACTAACTCCTTACGAACCTTTCTACCCCGCGGTTTTGTGCGTAGGCTCTGCCACTAACAACTGCATGGTTAGGAAACTAACTGAGTCTTGAAAGTAGTATGCAGTAGATTAAGGTCGTGCTTGTGACTAGGTTATGCATATCCAGTTAGTAAATACACGTGGCTTAGAAGAGTGTTATCGCTACGACTTTACTATGGGAGGTAGTGGTACTTACTGCCTGCTTCAGTTAGTAATCCTGACTAGTGCTGCATTTACTACCTCCAGTTACTAAGAACCTAGCGTATACTGGGGAAAGTAACTTGTTAGTGTTCCATTAGTGAATGTACACGTCCTTTTTTTCAAGAGTGCAGTTACTACAGCAACATTCCACACTTTTTTCCCGCAGGTGAGGAGGAAGCGCTGCTTGCGCAATACGAGCAATTTCCTCCAAATATCGATGTAAGGCGCTGGCCTCCACAACATCTTCCTTGGCCTCTTCCGTGGCCCTTGCCTCCTGTGCCCTGGCCCCAACCTTTGCCACATCCGCCGGAGTCGCACCCATTGCCTCGACCCTGGCCCCGACCTTTGCCCTATCCACCTCAACCGCAACCATTGCCTGAAGAGCACCCATTGCCTCAGCCCTGGCCGCAACCTTTGCCGCATCCTCCTGAACCACACCCATTGCCTAGACCCTGGCCTCTACCCTGGCCGCTTCCCTGGCCTCTACCCAAGCCTCTACCCAGGCCTCAACCATGGCCTAGACCATGGCCTAGACCCCAGCCTTGGCCTCGTCCCCACCAGACCACGCCGGATCTTCCCACCACACCAGAGCCGTTCACCTCTCCAGAGCCGTCCACCTCTCCCGAGCCATCCACCACGCCCGAGCCATTCACAACGCCCGAGCCGTACACTGCGGCTGAGACGACACCAGAACCCACTCCCACGTCCACGGAAAGGCCGACGTACGAGCCAATGTTTCTGAGAAAGAAAGGTAAATATACGTCGCAACAGCCAGGAGCGACGCTATTTGAGGCGCGCCAGGAGCAAGAAATAAAGCTGAGTGCAGTCAGCAAGGAATAAAGGCCGGGCACAGCAATAATGACGAGAACTCGCAAATTTAGCAATTTCCTTCAATTTTGGTTACGCAGTGACGTAGCTCATTTATGCCCCCATATGGCGGTTCTCGAATTTCCAAAAGCTGTGAGGAAAAAGTATCTGTGATGAGGTCTGAATTTCCTCTTTTAGTGCGGCTTGTTGCCTAATGTGCGGAACTGCCGCTAGTTCAGCGGGCTTGTGCACCAATTCATATTATAACCGCCAGCGAACACTTCACAAGGGCGACAAAAAAAGACGACACAAAAGTACGACAGCGCGCATAGAAACCAAAAATCATTACAGACAGACAGACAGACAGACAGACAGACAGACAGACAGACAGACAGACAGACAGACCTACCGTTGAGGTACCCATGAAAGACTATCGTCATTAAAATTACCACCCATGGCTTAAGGGTTTCATCGTGCAGCAATAGGACTACAAAGGGATGCTAAGCAACTCCTTTAAAAACGCCCCGGTAAGATTAGAACTGGACTTATTCCGAGAATCAAACTCAATACAACTATATCCAGCATATCATCCACGTCCAGCATATTCAGCACAGCGCGATAGCTACCATATCCGGCATACCACACCCGGCATATCCCATACCTACAAAAGTAGCTGCATATCGTCGATTATTTTTTTGCAACAAGTTTGTCCCTGTTTCAAAATACTTCCCTCAAAGTGATCATGAACATCTACCCCTCACTCCCAATTCTACGTTAAGACGCTCTAGCACTACAAATGCTCGTTTCCCTGCTGGCTCAGTAGCCACAGCGGCTGTTGGTCCCGGGTTCGAATCCTAACCCAGGAAGAAATTCTAGCTATGAAGCGTCGCTGCCGTCTCACGGTCTTCTTTGTAGCCACATATAGCTTCTTTTTGAATAGCCCTATCATAACTGTGAATGGGTGGTACTTATATTTGAAAGAAACTATTTTTTACGTGGGTGATCATGCTCCAAAAGTTTGGTCCAACATGACATTTCTTTGTTTCAGGAACCTAAAAAGGTTTTCGCTAGCGATAACAGTGGATGTACAAAACGTGAAAGACAAACTCACGCACGTGTGCCTTCGTCCGTTGTTGCAGATGCGGATCGTGAAGTCCTGGAGGAGGAGTTGCCGCTGAGCAGGCGGCGTCGCTTCGTTCTCCCGCCCAGACCGCGTTTCCCTTTTCCCCGCCCATGGAATCCCAGACCCAGGACATTGTAAATGCGAAGACAGTGCAAGATGCGGATTCACGAATAGCCAATAAAAATCTTTGCACATAAAAGCTTTGTTCGTCCTACCAGAGTAACCGCACGTTCATCGTACATCTTTGGCAGTGTCTATTATCACGGCAACCGTGAAAATTACCGACAGAAATTTCTCACGGCACTCGCCTCAGATTGGCTAAACGCGCTACCCGGAGATTCTCTGGGGCAAATATTCCCGAGGACGCGCTGTTGCCGCTGCTCCTGTGGCGCTGTGGTATAGCACCTGCTTTTAAAGGTGAAGGCGAAGGTTCGAGTCCGGCACAGGATATTGTTCCTTTTTCTTTTAGCTTTCGTAATTTTTTAAGTTTTTGCTCATCGTGATTTGTTAATGTTTTTTTTCGCTTGGTATTACTATATCAAGCGATCGGCGACTCCAGAAGGGGTTGGATAAAGTTTAATATTGGTTGTGTTTTGTGTCGTTAGGCTGGGTTAGCCTAGGTTCATTGCAGTTAGAGTGGATTTGGGTAGGTTACGATACGTTAGATATGGTAGAATACTTTGGGTAGAGTAGGTTACGTTACGTTAGGTTCGGTGAGGTTAGGTTATGTTAGGATACGTTGGGAGGTAACATTATTCAGCGAAGTTTAGGCCAGCCAGCCATTATGGAAACTGCCGTTAGAATTTCCAGGAAGTAATTCTCACGGTTGTCCTGAGGTTAGACGCAGCCTACATCGTTTTGACAGCGAAGCTGTTATTGCCCAGTCGAAAAAGGCGACAAGAAGAATTTCTGTAGTTTTTTTTCGTATTTTCGCGTGTCGTGCTGTCGTCTTGTCGTATTCTTGTCATGTCGTGATTCTGATGCTCAGTCGTGTGTGGTATTCCTGTCATTATTTAGATGTTCCGTCGGTTAGAATTTCTGTTCTGTCGTGATCCTGATGTTCCGTCAGTGTTGCAGATGGTTCTAGTGTTATTGCCCATTGAGAAGAGTCGCGTAAATGGCAGTTCTGTTGTGACTACAGAAATGTTTGTCGTTGAGAAAATTGGCTCTCGTTACGACAGAATTGTGTGTCGTAACAACAGATGGCTCTGTCGTGGCAAAAAGACTTCCGTTGTCACAACAAATTTTTTTGTATGCTACAGGAATTCTTGTTCGGTTTTTGCGGTATTCCTGTTGTGGTTTTAGACTGGGTGGTACGCTGTTCAAAATTTCCCGTGTCGGTGTCATCGCCTGTTACGGAAGCATCACCCAGTCGAACCGAGAATGGTTCCCGCCAACATTTGCCGACATTAGCTTCATGGCACAGAAACCGAGAGACCTTGTGCTATTACGGATGTACATTTTGATTTTTTTTACTTTTCTCAATGCTTAGCAGGAGTGTTAAGAGTCGGGTGTAAAAATTAAAATTCATTCCACTCTGTGTGTGTGAATGACCAGCGAATCTGCATAAAATACACAGAATGTACAGGTAATTGAAGAGCGAAAAAAACAGCGCGAAGAACGGGACAAGGAAGGACAAACGGACGAAGCGCTTCGTCCGTTTGTCCTTCCTTGTCCCGTTCTTCGCGCTGTTTTTTTCGCTCTTCAAAAAATGTACCAACCAGCCCAAATTTCCACCTTGTTGAAGTACAGGTAATTATTTTTCTCGTCATTTGGTAATGATGATGACTATGGCTTTGTGACTGCAAATAGAACTTGGAAGGGCTAACGGTAATCAAAGCAGACAGACATGGTACTGTCGAGTTCCCTCCTAAAGTTGAAGTTGAAATAGTTTGCGGCGAATTCAAGATGAATACGGCCCGTCAGTCAGGTCCTTCTTAATAGCTAGATTAAGTTTTGAAATGACTCTGGCACATATCGGAAACTGTCTGTCTGGTACCATTTGTTTCCCTGGCACACTCTCCCACTCTATATACAGTTATGCATAATGCACATTCCATAATTTGTAATGCTACTGTCAGGAACACGAGCTCTCACACGTGTTCGATGCGTGCGTTATCAGGATCTTAAGTAATGTGTTCGGAAGAGACTGCGCGACCATTGGCAGGAAGAGTGGAGCATTCAGAAAACCAATAAGTTGTATAGAATAAAACCAAAAATAGGTAAATCAGTCACTGATAAACGAGAAAGTATAATTGATGCAGCTCTCTTCAGACTGCGGATAGGCCATACCCATGCTACACATGCGTGCCTATTGAGACGTATGCAGAACAGCCACGCTGCTCGATATGTGGAGGATATGCTCGATATCTGTCGTTCATGCGAAACACTTGAACCACAAAGAAAGCCCCGCTTTCCAGAATTGTATACACGCATGATACCTCAACATCCATTGCTATTTCTATCTGACGAGCCAATTTTTTCTCTTAACCGTGTTTTCCAGTACCTGTCAGACGTAAATTTCTTAAGATATGTGTCATATCACCCATGAGGCCAGTGACCATATCCCGTTTCAGCCCAAAAGAGTCTGGCCTTGCTACGTACCGCAACGACGGTGGCGTGGGGTGTATTAAATTCCTGTCATGATGACATTTGGTTTAGGAGCAAAGCCCCTTAAGAGCTAGGGCTGTTGGCGGTTCCTGCCGTTGTCGTCGTAATCGTAGTCTTATGTAGTCACGGTACTAAACCACCGGGGCGCTAGGACATAACGCGTACTAAAAATACACCGGGACACTCGTTTACGCCTCGCGCTACAGAGCTTCGTGCTTCAAAGACAGTAGACTTTTACAGCAAAGCTGTATACCTCTACCCCCCAATGGTTTCATCAACGTTGGCAAAAACGCCAAGGCGCCAAGAATAAACTTATGCACTGCATGCTTCGCCCCTCCCCAGGTTTCAGGTTAGTGGAGATGGCCCGGGATTTTTACTTGGCCCTTTACACCAGTTTTAACACTGTAGTTTTTATTTATACATAAATTTTATACCCTACATGTATGCTATTATTTATACTCTACTTCATGTTTCTTCTGAACTATCCTCCTCATAGTACCGGCACTCTTTGGCCTTGATGCCTTACCGCCAAGACAACCTAACATCAGCATCAGCTCTCACACGTACACTTTTCAAAAGCTTGGCCTGAAGGACAAACTTGAGAGGTAAGTGCGCGCGTGCGTGTTCACCTCACTCTGAAGCAGTGTGAGTAAAATTCAAATTTTGAGGGTTTAATACGCAGAAGATATATATGTATATATATATATATATATACGCTTGGGCAATGAGGCGTGCGGTAGTGGAGGGCTCCAGAATTATTTCTACCACCTGGGGATCTTTAAAGCGTGCTGAAATCTTCACACACAGCGTTTTCGCTTTTACGCTTCCATCTGAAAAGCAGCCACCGCGGCTGGGATCGAAACCGCGTCCTGAAATATATCCAATCAACTCTTTATCCACATCATCATAATCATCCTTTATTCAACCCTTAGAAGCCCCCGGGGGTATTACATAAGGGAAGGGGGGGGGGGGGGGGGCTAGAATCGTAGAAGTACATAGTGGGACACAAAGAAATACAGTTCGGTACATATACAGTTTATTAGCAAACTTAAACAACGAAATCAATGAGAAAACAGAGAAGGCTGTAGGTGCCAAGTCATCACAAGGTGTCATCGCCAACTTAACGAGAAATTTGTTATGCTTTTTACTAATGAAAAACCCTTCACTGTGCAGCAGCTTCCGAGTGGGGTCACTCTCTTTTACCCCAAACTTACATTACCTTCTTGAGTTTGAATCAGTTGGTGTGAACGAGTGCTGAAGGCATCGTAGTTTGTAGAGTGACTTTTACGGTTTCTGTAGGTCGCATTCATGGTCACTTAATATCACACACGTTCGAGGCAGAATTGTTTTCTACAAGTGAGTAACATAGATAAAAATGCATCACGTGGTGGGCAGCTACCGGCATATCGCCGAGCGCTACAGAAAAATAGCCCTGATTAGATTAATTGCCATCGGCGGATAACAAACGGTCGCATGTAAAGGTCAGATAGTGCTGTGCCGGATCTTCCCGGGAATGGTGGGCATATACAAGACCCTTAGCTCCGGAGGAACTGTGTGGCGAATTCACACCCAAAACGAGTTCTGAGAGACAAACGAGACATCCTCTCATTTAAAACAATGATCGCAGTTACCTTCCACTTTTCAAGAATTATGTCTCACGTCACTATGCGTTCACAGCGACATTTGATGACTTGAATGCCTACGCAAGCGATCACGCCACACCAAAAAACTGTCCTTGAACATCTACTGCTCATTTGGGGAAATTTGAAGCCATGGTAACAAAGAAAGCTCTGTAACTATAGTAAGTAGCATTTTTTTTTTTTTTTGCAAAAAAAAAATATGTAATGTTTTGCGTCCAAGGCAACTTTATGACGGCATGGTGTTTCTGAATGTTGGTTAAATCACAGGTTAAATGGTTAAATCTCAGTGTACTTGTAAACGCCTAGTAATTTAGTCCGATACATGCATGCCTGCAGGAGAATATTGTTCCGGAAAACATCTGTATAACTCGGTTTCTTCTACAACCGCTCCAATACTACTTATACGACCTCATTATACATGACTGCATAACCGTTAATGCCACTATGTAACTGCGGGAGGTTGATCTCAGACCGCAGTATTGGTTGTTGGCGGTCGCAGTTTCAATTCGAATAACATGAAGCGGCTAATTCAATAAAGTCTTTCTCTCTCTCTCTCTCTCTCTCTCTCTCTCTCTCTCTCTCTCTCTCTCTCTCTCTCTCTCTCTCTCTCTCTCTCTCTCTCTCTCTCTCTCTCTCTCTCTCTCTCTCTTTCTCTCTCTCTCTCTCTCTCTCTCTCTCTCTCTCTTTCAAACCGATTAAACAGGATAACCAGGTTCGGCAAAACCACCGCGAGACATGTTGTAACAGATATATGTTTTAGGGGAGGAGCACCTTAGGACCTCGCTTTGTCCAGGCCCTTGGTGTCCGTGTACACAATGTTGCGCATGCGCGAGGAGCATTGGATTGGATTGGACTGGATTGGATTAAATTGAACTGTATCGTATTGGATTGGATTGGAATTGTATATACTGTACACACGCGTTGTCACTCATTTACATGCGCGAGTGGGCAATGCCACGGGTGATTTACGGTAAGAACGATCCCCAGTGATTCGCCCACTCGTCATGATTCACTTCGTTGAGATGCGTGAATTTTATTCTGATAGGATACAACTATTAATTACCGAACTCCGTTGATTCATTTTCTTTAAAAAGTGGGCGCAACAGCACCCTGGAAACAATCGCGTTTAGTTTCTCCCACTATAGTTTGGTTTCGCAGTTCTTTTAACAGCACCCTGTATACGCTCATTAAAAAAATCAAAATAATGTGATATCTTAAGGGGGAATAACATAATAGCATTCCAGTGGGACTTATTAATTCGTGACCCACGGGATAAAAACCATCGTGTACCAATAAAATGAAACTTTCCAGATACATGAAAATGTCCCTAACGGCCTAGTTTGCTTCTTTTAGAAATATGTCATTTTTTACTGAAATAAAAAGTAAACAAAAAACACACTTTCCAATATGTAGTTTTCACAAGATGGCGCTAGCTGTCTAGCAAGCGAGAGTTTTATTTATTTATTTAAATACAGAAGGGACGCACTTCCGAAATAAGCAAACTAGGCCGTTTGGAGCATTTTATGTGTCTGCAAAGCTTTTTGTATCGGTGTCCGATAGTCTTTAATCCCATGGGTGATGAAGCAGTACGTCTCATAGGAATGTTAACTGTACGTGCAATATTTTATTTCATGATTGGACTTGCGCAAAACGAACGGGGACGAGGAAGGAACGACAAGGACGAGCGCTCGTCCTTGTCGTTCCTTTTTCGTCCCTGTTCGTTTTGCGCAAGTCCAATCATGAATCGTTTCCAACTAGGCCGGCTTGCTGTGATGCTTCAATTTTATTTCATACGCAGTAGACTCTCGATAACGTAAATTCGAATAATTTAAACGTTCGCCTAATTCAAACAAATTTCAAAATTTGGGTTGGCCGGTATGCTTTCAGTGTATTTTAAAGCCGCTTAATTCGAACTGCCCTGCTACGTAAATTCGGTTAATTTGTACTGTTTGCTTGTTCTTGCCGCAGAGTGTCTTGCATTTGACGCTTATAGCTGCACATTGCCACCTTATGTCACTAACAGCTACCAATGTAGCCTATTGCCTGCATACACGTGTCAAAGCGATAACGCGTGCGCCAACAACTGCGGGTGGATTGAAGAAGAAACAAAGGGGAAAAAACTGGGCCATCTCCCCTAACGTGAAGCCTGGGGAGGGGCGAAGCATGCAGTGTATAAGTGTATTCTTAGCGCCTTCGCGTTCTTGCCCACGGAGATGAAACCGTTTGGGGGTAGAGGTATACATCTTCGCTGTAAGAACGAGTGCCCCGCTGTTTTAGTACCGTGACCACATGAGACGACGAAGACGACAGGAGACGCCGACAGCCCGAGCGACTTCGCCCCTAAAAAACAAGACGACAAGCGGAGCAGGCGCGTCATGTACGAGAATGACGCGCGTAACCCTCGGTTAACTCTCGTGCAAAGACAAGGCAGTCATCCATTCGTGATTTTACATTCAAAGTGGGCATGCCACTTCAGTATTGTGTGGGAATGTGGTATTATTAAGTTTATGTGGATGTTGCATTTCAACATCAGTTGGTAGGTTACCCCGAGTCCAATTTACGAGAACTACTGATAAGTCAAACATCTGATAATTCGAACAAAATCTTGCGGTCTCTTAAAGTTTGAATTATCCCGAGTCTACTTTATTAAAAAAAATTAAGCCATGCCCCTCAGTGCAAAAGCTGTGGGAAGTGCACAGCATTGATTCGCCATAATGGGCTGTAGCGCCGTTATCCGCTCGCTGCTACCACCCAATGCAATTCAAATTTCCCGCCTTCGCAGTTCTCGCACGCCCTCTGCCTGAAACTGCGCCAGTGGGAGTTCTGTTGTTTTTGTGCTTGCTTTTCCTCCCGCAAGTGCCGGCGTCGCACTGCCACTTTTTTTCTCCCACTATCGTAGAAACCAACCCAACGAGCTTTCCTAACTAAATGAACGCGGGCGCTGTCGGTTAATTGCGGGTATTTTGCCTCAAATTTACCTGCAGCCTTCTTTGCGCTAAACAACGGGGAGATGTATGACAAGCGCCGGCGGTTCACGAGTTTCGAATGCTTATGGCTATATAAACCGCTTGGCTTTCGAAGCCTCTGGGTTACGCCGCGACGACAGCGGCTACGACAGAAAGCCGGCTCTACTTGGGTCCAGCGAGCGAGCAACGACGACAAGGCGCAGCCCTAAAGTGCTCTGCACTTCAAAGATCAAAACAAACAGAACGTAATCTTCTCAGCTTCGCTGCCCATGCGTGTAATCAGTAGAGGCATGTGCAGAATTTTATATCTGGATAGGCTGATAAGAAGCCTCATTTCGGCATTGTTCTGATACAGGCTTTTTCTGTTGCTGATTGCGGAAAGCTCATTTGTTCCAGGGTAGGGAGATAAGGTTTCGGCTTGTCGACATTTTTTTCAGGGCAGGAGGAACAAATGGCGCATTCAAGCATAACCGCGGCTTATCGACCATGGGCACGTGAACAACGAAATGTAGATATTGACACCATGCCATCGGTCTACGCGCAATATTAATGTGACCTTTTGTGGTTGGCTTTAGAAGGAGAACAAGCATTAGTCCTGCGTGTATGAAAAGGCAATATGTTGAAGTGATAAAGGATTGATATACGCGCGCAGTTCCTCGAAATTTTCTTTTTCAACTCACGTAGTTTTGCGATTACTTAAAAAAGGAACGCCTGTTTACAATGCTGGTTAATTTAAAAACAAGAAAATATTTTTATGCGGTTCAGATATTAATAAAATGGGAAGTAATATAATGAACGCAAGGTAGAACGCTTGTGGCAAAGATGACAAAATGCTTTTGTGAAGCCGAGCTATTCTTTTATACAACAATGCTAAAGTATCTTTTCGGTAAAACAACGACTGACGACAACTTTCTCATTGTACGAGCAGCGCGGGAAATGCTTCCCGATTATGGCCATTGAAAAAAGTCCCAAGAACAACTGTTCGAGAGGCGCACATTTATTGATCGTATGTTTCGGCTGAAAATTGTGAACCTGACGCCTTTTTTATTGTAGCGTAAGCTACACTGGCCGAGGTTGAGCGGTTTCGCGTGTGCCGTGAAGGGCCGTTCTGCGCAAGGGCGAGAAGCAGCTGGATTGATTTGGATCGTATAGGATCAAATCGGATCGGATTGGATTGGCTTGAATTGCATTTGATTTAGATTGGATTGGATGAAATTGGATTGTGTTGGATTGAAATCCAATCCAATTGGAGTACGGGTGCTGAACCTTAGCTCACGCTACGTATATCCTGGCATGGCTGAGCTAAGCCACTGCTAATTTTTTCCATTCAACTGGTTTATGCCATTTTCTTGTTGTTTTTTTTTTGTTCTCGCCTACAGGACGACATGTTCAAAAATTGTGTGTCAGTTTAGAATTCATGACAAGGAACGATTCCAGCACAAAGACACCAACCACTAAACAAGGAATGTTTCGTCGCACCATGAGAAAGATTTCCTCACGAAAAGAAAGCGTTAGCCTTTGCAGTTCTTAACGAAATCCATACAATGTTTTGTAAGGCAGAGTAACTACGTTTTTTACGTATGTTCGTTGCCGCTTTATGGCATAATCCCAGTACAATGTTATACACTTCGAATTGGCTGAATACAGTTTCCTTGTGCTGCCTGTTCCCGTTGTTGTGTACTGTATTACGTGGCAGGCAGTTTATTACACTCAACCGGGAGACTTTCAGAACCAGCGAAGGATTGCTTATGCAACTTTCGGGGTTTACGGTACACCAAAGCACCTATAAACTTTAGCCACCTGAAGGAACAAAGAAAAAAGGTAAAAGAGAGGCAAGAATGCCGACCAGGCTATGACCTAATTTGCTATCCTACACGTGGGAAAAGAAAACATGGGAAAAAGAGAACAGAAAAATGAAGGAAGCTCACAGCAACGCGTAAGACTTGAAGGTAGCGAAGCTGTACGCAGTCTTCACGGACATCACTAAGATTTAAGTCCACGATTGCAGCCGATTTGCTTCTTCTTCACAGCCTAAGGAAAACACGAGCGCTACAAACGAGGACAGAAAAAGCGAAGAACGACAAGCGCATCGTCGTTCTTCGCTTTTTCTGTCCTCGTTTGTAGCGCTCGTTTTTTCCTTAAGCAATGAAGCAACTAGCCCAACAGCATATTTTACTGAAGTATCTTTCTTCACAGCCGCACCGACCTTTACTTCATCATTGTTGCTATAAGTGTCAGCTTCTTTCATTTTTTTTTGTTTTGAAGTGATAATCATTGGACATAACCTTGGAGGGGCGTACGCTATGACGTGTCTTTCGCGTTCCAATCAATAGTTTCCAGGATTACGGCGTACGTTGGAGTCTTTCGCGTTCCGAGCTAGTGTCGCCACGATTACGGCGAACGCTGAAGTTTTCTTTTGGACAATTTTGGCCAATTTCCCTAAGAGGGAATGCTTGGCTTGACAAACGTGTGCCGGGGGGCGCTGGGTGGTCACCGTGAGGCCCGCGCTCCCGTGTGCGAACTCGGTAATTACTTGGTCATTTTAACTGCGGACACAAAAAATTACGATTTGCTAAGCAGCTCTACTGTTAAAAAGAAGGGAAGAGGTGAGGACAGAGCAAGAGCTGTGCCAACGTTAGGACACTATGTAGACGCTATAGTTATTAGGTGAGCGTCCCTGGAGTCTTTTATAGTACAATCATACGTGCAAGTCCGTCGCTTTCAAGAAGCGTATCAGTGCTTTTTTTCGCATTGTGCTTATGGACGGAGAAGGCCAGTAAAGCAAAATTGTCTGCTCAGAGAACAACCTCTTAAAAGTCTACCTTCCACGGAGTTGAAGAGAGCTGCCTTCTTTCCGAAAAAAAATGCGGGTACTCGCATACATTTTGTCACTGATGACGGCGTGAAAAAGATTCCGAAACCTGCGGTCTAAAATTTATCGTCCAAGGCGTTACGCCTAAAACTACGGGAGCAACAATAGGACATTGACCGAACCTGCGCGCTACACGGTAAATACTGGGAACTCTATAGGTCGACATCCATCGGCCCCTCGAAGCCAACTTAACGAAGGACTTGCTCTAAGTTAGCAGTTTCCCTAAGGAATGATATAATCCATAGTAATTAGGTGAAAAAGACCAAGCACGTTACAGGTTAGCAGATAATCTATAAGGCCTAGCTAAAACGGTGACGACACGTTATAATGTGCGTCTGTATGGCGCACGTCATCTTCCAGGAAAAAAACCATCCTCCTGACCTCAAGAACCCGTTCACCAACGGCATAAGTTGATTCGTAAGGAACAGCACCGCAACAACTAAAGAGTCTTAAAGGCTTGTTTGTTTTCTTTATGGAACCACCAGACAAAGCGTAAGGAGTTATAGTTAACGTCGCAGCGTTAACGTTGTAAGGAGGGTTAACATTTACAAGGAGCGTAAGCGCCGCGGTGAAGGAATTTGTGTTGATGTACGTGCGACCGCTTATTCTGTGCAGGCGGCGGCGACCGCCGTATAAGCGGCGACCGCTTATACGGCGGCGACCGCTTATTCTGTGCAAGCCAAATATCAAAACTCCCGTACATCGCGATTTAGGCGCACGTTAACGATCCCTAGGTGGTCTAAACTAATATCGGTAGCGGCGTGCCACATAGTCCGCACAGGCCACCTCCGCCGCGTTATACATTTCCGAAATTTCAATTCGAAATACCCAATCAGCAAACACAGCGCGTCGATGAACTCGTTGGGAGTTCGCACACCTCTGTGTGCCCTCAAATTAAGAGACGGCGCTAGGACCTCTTTGTATTGAATGCTTGTTACACGCCCACTCAGACGACCCAGATTTTTTCTCAAGCTTACGCAAAACGTAGACGCCAATCATTGTCACAGAGCCGTGCTGACGTGCTGCTCATTCTGATAAGCCATCCAGTCTATTCTTTGCAAATTGGAATCGAGTTCAAGGGTACCGGGCGATACGGACAGTATTTAAAGGGTCGAGTCGTTGTTGGAACACCGCACTTCGATAGCGGCCGGATAGAGTTGTAAACCATGAAGGCCTTCGCAGTAATCGCCGTGTTGGTGTTCGTAGCCACGGCTGCATGCTACGCCCGTGAAGGTAAGTGCAGCGCGTTCATAATTTTTTTCTAATTATGTATGGTTTCCTTTTGTATCTCGCTTTTTCCTTTAGACGCTTCTTATATTTACTAAGTGACATAGGAGCCCTCCCTTCAGGAACACAAGAAAACAGGCTTTATGCATGCAAGCTTTAACCATGGAGTGCTAAGCTAGCAAGGAGAGTGCAGAAATCTCCAGCTTCTGTGTAACTTGTCGACAAAGCTCGCCGTCCGTAGTGCTAATCCTGATGCTTTGAGATACCTTAATCATGCATAAACTTATCTGTCAAGGCTGACGTTGAACACAGGCACGAATTCATCTTTACCGTTCACTGTGCAAAGCGATAATTATAAACACAGAACAAGTTTCTATCGATCATTGACGAAAGTACAATGCGATCTTCTGAAATGCTGCATATGCTAAGACGGAACCCTTTTATGGTAATAAGCGTCACAGGGTCGTGAGAACGTCTTCCTGTGGTACTATTCCTAACGTAAACAGGGATACATAGGATGGCCATTTACACACACATAAGTTGGCCGTGCCGGGTGTCCGCGATGATCCACGCGCCGAGAGAAGGTGCGAGCATGACCAGAAGGCCTGTCGCGCGGCACCTCCGATCGTTTTGACCTAACAACACACACCGGGAAGCGTCATTCCGTTTCACAGACGGTACAGAATTGAAAGCACCTACGCCATTTACTAGTTCACTCCCAACACTAGCGACCATCTTTTGCCCAACTTCTAAAACTACGTGCATTCTAACCTCATGGCTTTGATGCTAATAATCTACGTAGTTTGAATACTGAAATGGTAATGAAGAGATAAAAATCTATATTATTAATCTATGGCTAAGCAGTGGTTATTAGTTGTCAAGTTTGTTGAGTAATTGATGATAATTTGCGACCGCTTGAAATTGTCGCTGGGGCTCCACCGTACGTCATAACCTCGGGTAAGATTCGGTGGCGGCAATCCGGCGATTCAGAGTGTCTTGGCCGTTTGTTTAACGGTGATATCGCATGAAGAACCGTAGGCGTGCGCAGGGTTCTCGATTAGGGGGGGGGGTCCCCCGCCTCCGAACTCCCGACCTCTTACCATTGCAGGCCTAACGGTCAGAACGCAGCGCAAAGACTGGGAATGGTATTAAAATTTTTATTTCAATACATTCAAAATATCTGTGAGCAGAAGCTTTTACTTTCATGTGTAACATCGGCAAGGAGAGCAATGCCCAGCGTGGATGCGGCATCAATTTCACAACGCGCTGTCGAAAGAACTTACCTTCTCACAAAAGCCCAGAAACATATCCCACATCCGTCTTCTATAAAGTGAATATCGTCTATTCTGAAACTTTTTTTGCACGGCTGTTGTGCCCGGTGCTATGCACGAAAAGTAGAAAGAGGACAAGCTCCGCAACAGATGCAAAAATGAAAATTAAGTGATAACGTGTTTCTCACAACGGCCTGCTTTTGATCCCGCCTTTCGGGGCCGAACGTAAACAGCCTTTGGAAGGTAACATGAGTGTTCTTCGGCTGCCATTATCGTAAAAACCCATGCGTGGTCATAACCCTACGCTGCAAGATCGATTGAGTATGGCGCCAATTTGGCGCCCCCCACCCCCCTAAGATGATTAGGGGGGCGGCCGCCCCCCTTGCCCCCGCTGTGTGCACGTGTATGTGAAGAACTATTTACAATGCATTTTCGAATTGTTTTGTAATTGATGCGCAGCCCTGTCTTACCATTTGTACCTACTTATTTTGCAACTTTACTCGCAATTGCGAGTCGTTGGCTCACTAGCAGACGACACAATCTCGCACAGATACTGACAGATACTGACGACACAATCTGGCATACTGACGTTTGACTTGACTTTCGTGCGTTCCACAGACAAGGCCGAAGACGAGTACCTTGTCATCAAGCCACCCGGTGGTGAACCATGGCCGTACCCCTGGCCTGCTCCCTGGCCCGAGGCTCGTCCCCGGATGACCTTCAGTCAAGCAGGTATTGTGTACAGTTCAGATTCACTGCTCAGGACTTGTGGTCTTCAAAGTTTGGTGCCACATACGTGACACACCGCGCCACCATCCGAGGTTGTGCGCCAGGCACCGCTTATAACCGGCCTGATAGGTGGCCGGTAAAAAGCGCGAAGGCTCATAAGTTCACTGTTTCTCCCACGGAGGGCCGCCACTTCCGGTTCAGGAGTCTCCTGGCCTCCCGTACGCCATCGGCTTTCACGCGCGTGCTTGTTGTTTATCCTGTTTCCACCGGGTAAAAATACGCTCATGCATCGGTAATTCCATAAATAACAACGATTGACCCTACTAGGGGTTTATCTGACAGGTAAGCCCCCTGTGATAAATAAACAACACGAACACGCGCGCCTGAAAGCCGCCAGCGTACGGGAGGGCGCGAGAGATCTCGAACCGGAAGTGACGGGAGCAGACGACGTACCCATGAGCCTTCGCGCTATTTACCGGCCACCTATTGTCACAGGCCATTTACTAAACGCGTGCACAGATCCCTTCCGCCGCAAACTCTCGGTGCGTTCGGAGCATAGTGGCTGAAGGAAGAATGGTCAGAAGACGGAAAAGTCTCCACTATTTATTACCTGTGTAACGGATACTTAGTCCCTGGTAAATGTGCGTATAAAATAGTGTCAATTTCCCTTCGAAGTTTTCACTTCAACCATGCCTCACCTCGTAGAGGGTAACACTACTTGGTGGTTCTGTCCTTTGGAGTGTTTTTCGCGTTTATTGGGGGATGATGCAGCAAAGAAAAAGTATTTCCATCGCAATTGTTTCATATTCCTTTGCAAATTGTTCCATGCTATACGTGTGGCCCATGACTGGCAGGAAATCCTGAGCTCTGATTAATGTCTTAGCGAAGTGCGATATTCCGCATGTACATACGTATATGAGCCAGACACTTCTGGTGCAATGCAGAAAATGAAACATGCTGATATACCGCCCTGCACCCTTTGAACGACTTAAAAGATACCGGAAGACCTTTATTTACCAAAAGAATGCTTAGAATCGAGCTAACAGAACATTTTAGAGTAAAAAAATGGCTGCGACTTAGATCAGCTAACCTTGGATATGCAAAGCAAAAGCTTGGCTTAGTCTGGTTGAGTCTTGGTTTCACTTGGTTAACCTTTGGTGTAGCTGTATTGCCGACCACCGCTAAAAGCTGCTCGGTCCGTGCAACGCTCACAGGAGGAGGCCAGGTCTCACTCATTCTCGGCAAACGCGGCGCAAGATGAGTCGCATAGCCCGAGACAGCCCAGCGGCGCATGTGTGGAAGGCTGCGGGTTTGGTCGGCTGCCGATCAGCTGAGCGGCCACTCCCGTCACGGCCGCCGCTCATATGAGCAGATCGACTGAAAACGAGGCCTTGTGCGCGGAGCCGAAAGTTGGCCCGGCGAATCACGCGATGCACTTCGGGGGGTGTGTCGCCGGGGGTGTGTCTCCGGTCAAAAGGTTAACTTGCGCCCCCTCCACGAAACGTAGTAAAGCCTTGCCTTAAAAATCACGGGTCTTGTAAGAATTACGGCCCTGCTGCAGCTGAAACCCATATCGTTCGCGCCAAAACCCGTGATTCTCCATTTAAGCTACTGAAGCCGAAGCAGCGTGGCTCTCTTATCAGTTCTGCAAAACAATTGGAGTGTTTGAAGCAAACCGCTAGTTGGCCCTGGGTGCGCAAAGGAAGTGCCGGGCTTGCAGCCCCACGGGAACTGAATCTCGCTTGCGATGCACGACAAAAAACGTAACGATCGCAACGCTACTGGAGCTTCCCCTTTTTAAATACGATACTTAAACCCAGAAATTTTGGTTTGTCGGTATGTCTGTTTGACTGCCTGTCTGTGACTCGATTCAGCCACCCGACCAAAGTGAAACAAAATCATCGCAATAGTCTTGTATACCCACACGCTTAAGGCCGGTTTATATGCTCATACTTGTCAACATTGTTGAACAAGAACAAGACATTACGCAAATATGAGGCGGAATATCAATACTCAAGTGATATCTGCAGTGTTCTTTAAAAAAAAATCATAGATGCTTGATTTTTGCGAAATGAAATACTACATTTACTGCAAAAAAAAAAAAACACCATGTCGCCTGCTGTCGCCCGCGCCACTATAGCGTCTGGCGGCGTATTAAGAATTCAAGCGGCAGCAGTTACGAGAAGTTCCACTAGATAGGTTCCACGTTCTCCTTGGAACTCACGTGGACTAGGGAAACGTGGTTCTATAAACGTTGAAGTAGGGCGGCTCGATTCACGCGCGTCTCCGCTGTACGGCAGCGCTGGCATCGAGGTACCCGGCCTGGAGCAGTGGAACGCGGTAAATTTAAATTGACTTGAGCCAACCTTTAGCGTGTTTACCTTGGGAGGAGCGCGACGGAATATTAACAGCATGAGAGCTGAGCGGGAAAACGAAGGGAGGCATTTACTTGGCAAACGTCGAGAAAGACTATCGTCTTCTGTAGACATTTGCGAAGAAAGGGGCATATACACGGTCAATTTTTTTAACGTGCAAGCCTCGCGTAGCGTTTCAACTGTCCTAACATGAAGGCTCTCGCCATGACTGACTTTTGTTCCGCAGACAAGGCTGAAGACGAGTACCTTGTCATCAAGCCACCCGGTGGTGAACCCTGGCCGTACCCCTGGCCTGCTCCCTGGCCCGAGGCTCGTCCCCGCATGGTCTTCAATCAAGCAGGTAATGTGTATGGTGCAGATTCACCGCTCACTGCTTACAGTCTCCTATATCTGGTGCCCCACTGCGCCCTCAGACCGATATGCAACGGCTCTTATCCCCCTAGCCTGGTTGCATATCGGCACTGAGTGAAAACGCAACCGGCGCGAAAGACTGGGTGACCAGGAGGTAGCCACGTAGCTTCGACTCTCATTACGAAACTACAGAAAACAAAATTTTGTAGGTTTTACGCGTCGACGCTAATAAGTGGGCTATGATTCCCGCCATGGTTGAGCGCTGCGGATTAATTTAGATGACCTAGAGGTCTTTAACGTGCGCCAAAGTCTCGACGAACGGTCGTTTTCGTTTATCGCCTCCATTAGAAAAACGCGTCCACCGCGGTCGGAATCAAACCCGCGTTCATCGGGTTCAGCAGCAGAACACCTTGATTTCTAAACTTCGCTTCGGAACTTTGAGTTTTATTTCATCGTTTTACAATCAGAGAACCGTTACTTAGAAGCTTCACCAAGCCGCATGCCCACTGGGTGGCCTTCTTTTCCTTTTGGTGCAGGTTTGGGCCAGAACGCAGGTTACAAGAAGAATCCGAACAGCAAGCTGCAGTACGGACTCGGCATAGCGGGCAGGCCATGGCCCTTCCCCCCTTTCTAAAAGGTCGTCCCAAAGGCTATGTAAATTTATTAGCAAGCCCACAAAACTCCAACTGCCGAATAAAGACGTGCAAACAAGCGCTCTAGTGTTTTGTTTTCATCCTGTATCGTGGCGTTCTCTCCGCGAATGCGGATTGAACAAAATACAGTTAACATGATAAGCGGGCATTCCTGCGTCTTTTGGTGTTTGTGTGCGTTTTGGATGCTCGCGTGCTTCACTTTGTCGCTCTTTTAACACAAAAGTGTTTTATTCCGGAGTAAACGAAGATTTCACTGACGTCATATCCGTTACGGAAGTGACGCCAGTACAACGAAGCGGGCAGCCTGTAAAGGATGCACCCCTGCACACAGGGTTTTTTGTGGGGAAGCAACCTTTAGTACTAAAAAATATGTTATACTTAGGGTTGTTTCGGTTGGTAGTTGCACCGGGTAACCGCGCATAAGAAAATCTGCAGCATGGGTGATCGCTTGTTGTTCCACTTCAATCATAACGAGAGCAACGAACTTAGACCAGCCAATAATCGAGGGGAAACCCAGGCTTTGCTGACAATGAATGGAGTGTGACTGACATCGGTTTATATATTAATTTCTTGGGTTCACGTGGTTCGGTTGGGTGCACTACAATTACGTGAGCAGTGGGAGCTTTGCGCCGTGGGTTGAGATAGTGCAGAGTGGGTCCCAAACAACCACCGGACGTCCATTCCGGCTGTAACGTATGTCCGTTTAAGAGTCGATGGGCGTACCATGTACGTCCGTGGGACGTCCGGATTTAACACTTCCGTACGTCCAGTTCGACGTCCGAAATTGGACGTATTTTGGATGTTCCATAAAAATTTCCAGAATTACACAACGGTAACATTACGTTTACCGGGGAGACGGGCATACATGAACAGAGTGAACTTGCTTCCCATGTTTCGTAAGTGGTTTTCAAATATATCCTTCCCCAAAGAGACCATCATTGGAGTCGGTGAATTGCTTCAACAAAGTAAAAAAAAATGGGCTTGATTTTAGAAATATGCTGATGATACTTGCAAAATGCAAGACAGGGTTTTGATGTACAAAGTCTTTTTAATTAAAAAGCACAGTAGCTTTTTCGAAGTCTTTTTAATTAAAAAGCAAAGTAGCTTTTTCGCTTATGCTTCAAAATCAATTCAAGCCATTACATTATGCTTCGTAGTAACTGTGCGTCCACTGGCGGATGTTTTTTCTGGAAGTCCACTGTACGTCCGAAAATGTACATCCAAACATGGACGTACAGTGGCCGTCCAAACTGAGCATTGGATGTTCGGCTGTATTTCGGACGTCGTCCGTACTTTCTTGGGGTGGGCTGTGGGTGACATGAAAGAACTAGAGGAGTTGGAATGCAGGTAGTACCAGTGATGGAGATTGTTGAAGGCCCCAAGCCGCAAATGCTTCGGAAGTGTTTCAAAGGTGGGGCAGCTCAATACAATTGATGATGATAATGATGATGATTTTGTAGATGTAGAAACCATAGTGCGTTTTTTTTTTATTTTGCGTCTGAAATGGAGCCTTTTTGCATAGGTCGGCTCTGGCTGTTAACTGAACATTTTTGAATCGGACATTATTTTGAACAGCAGCTTTTTATCCAGTTCTAGAAACCTACATATGTAATAAATAAGGTTATTATTTGTTTGGTTAGGGGAGAGCAATCGTACTCTGCGTGGCCCTCGAGCTGCACTTGGAAGCTTCACTCATGCGACCATCAGACTTGGCAGCTTCACTCATGCGACAATCAACTTCATGAACAAAAATTACGCATTATTTACTCTTTCTGGCAGGAGCAGCAAAAATCTAGTGATTGTAATGGGGCTTAGAAGAAAAAGTAAACAAGCCGAATTGGGAATTAAGTAAAGATTACCCTTGGCAGACGTACAGATCGCATGTTCTCGCAAATTGACTCAGTCATATTGAGCCTCACACTTTAGACAACTCCAGCCAATTTATTTGTTGTTTTAGAGACACGATTTGTCTAACCACATCAAGACCAGGGGGCGCTGAGCTCGTTCATCTTGACAACAAGGTGGGCTCGAGCCACCATTACCCCCCATTTTTGGAGCCTCTGCCAAGCAACGAGTTGAGTTCCTTGGTGGGTAAGGAAATCACA
The DNA here is from genome assembly GCF_048455015.1 of Haemaphysalis longicornis. Taxonomy (NCBI): domain Eukaryota; kingdom Metazoa; phylum Arthropoda; class Arachnida; order Ixodida; family Ixodidae; genus Haemaphysalis; species Haemaphysalis longicornis. Next base: position 39,274,582 of record NW_027526385.1, on the reverse strand, counting down.
GATGAACCTTTTGTTCGTGAACATTACTCTCCAGTGCAGAGTAGTAGAGTGACTGAGTGAGGCGGGTATGTTTAGGGAGGCCCCTTTTGATGTGTAGAATGGATTGCTGTAGAGTGGTAAGCGTACACAAGTGTGTACTATTCAAGAGGTCGCGGGTTCAATTCAGAGAGAGAGAGAGAGAGAGAGAGAGAGAGAGAGAGAGAGAGAGAGAGAGAGAGAGAGAGAGAGAGAGAGAGAGAGAGAGATCTTCATTTGCCCTTCTATAAAGGCTTCTGCGCTGCTGGGGGAAGGGGCCGGTGTTACCAGTCGCCCCCAATAACTGCTTCAATGTGTTGAGCTGTTTTTGAACTGTAGCAAGTGGGTATTCTTGGGGAACACACAAAGAACAAAAATAGCTCTGAAGCTAGAAACAATTGCGTTATAAAAAAGTGCAATTGTAGTACAATTCTTGCCCAAATCAACCATCATCTACCCTCTGCAATTAATTTACATCCAATTTATTCTACTTCCAATATCCACAACTAAGATCAATCTCCTTGAGGGGGTTAAAGAAGGGTAAAATGATAAGCTTCTATAGGACCGTTATCATCACCATAAGCATAAAAGAACACTTCTTGTGTACGCTTACTGTCCACGATTTTCTAACCGTTGAATGTACATTCAGATCCATGATACCTACCTTTATTTCTAAACAAAGGAACGACTCAGTGACATTTTTTATTTGCTTTGGCATCACAGTCATGATAAAAGCAATGACCAATTATGAGCTTAGTTTGTGAGATGAACTTAAAGTGACTCATTCCAATGTATCTCTTACAATGTGTGGTTTTCACGGGCTTGAAAGGTACACAAACACGTTCGGTTAGCAGATAATGCCCACGGAGCTGCTTCGCGATAACACAGACACATATGACATTGTTCGTTCTGAAGCTTTGAATTTTTTTGTCCTTTGATGACATGCAATTTCCAATAAAATAAATGGATACAGAAAAGCAGAGGTGAATATAATTTTAGCTTGAAGAGTTGGAGCGAAACGGCATCACAAAGTGAAATGCAACGCACCAATTACCATGTAGTTAAAGTGTCCTACAAGATACCTGAAAAGCCTTTTCAAATCACTGCTTGGTGATTACCTGTTAATGAGGTTGAAGAAATGATTGACACAAATTGATTAGCTGCAATCATGTATGAGAAAGGGAAACGACAAACGGAACAAGCTGCCGAGCATAATTCATGGAATGTTCATTGCAGTGACAAAGTATGAATGAAATGAAGAGTGCGTAATTTACACAATAGCACTCTAGCTTTGGCTTATTCGGAAGCTTCGTTTACAAGGCACATTTGGCAGACATACTGTGAAAAACTGTGGGGGTCACAACCCAGCGAAGTAAGCTTTTTGGAATGAGACTAGAAGAAAAAGTGCACTGTATTTGGAACATAACAAAGCAAAGCATGGGCATATACTTCAGCAGTGAGAACTAATTGCAACACAGTAATTATGTCCAGTGCAAGACAGTATCAGCTGCAATCCCCTCCAATTATCTGCGCAGCTTTGTTATGAGACCAAAAAAGATGCCCAAGGCTTAAATATGACTGGCTAAGCAACAAAACAAGTGAAGGCATATGCACACACATATATACATATACAGATACTTAAATTATATGTATATTTTGGCAAGTTGTCACCCCTCCCCCCCAGATGACGCACAAAGCCATCATTTTTCATTTCATGTGAAATTTAACAGACTACTTTTTGAGACATTTCATAAGAGGTACAAAATATATATCACTATATCACTATGCAATCTATCTGGAAGTCCAATAGTTTGACTAACGCCAGTCGGACATCGGTAGGTTCCTCAAGGCTGTCACCTACACAGCAAAACCGCATCATGCCGCGAGGTCATTGTTCCCTGGCCGAAGAGTGGCCACACTCCGGCCAAACAGTGGCCACACTTCACGCCACTGAGCAGATTTCGGTGATGTTGCACGTGTCCGCAGGTTCCTTGTAGATGTTTAGAAAAGTCTCCAGGGGGCAGTGGTGACTGGGGCAGCCGGGGATCTGCTGAGGTCGCTCGTTGAGAAAGGTCACGACCTTGTGCGAGTCCTTGGGGCACTTGAAAAGGACAAACGCAACGTTGGCATTGAACGGGCACAGCAGGCTTGACCGCCACTGCCGGTCCGCCATACTGCAGAGGTGGTCGGCAGTCGGGGCCGTCGAGTCACGGTTAAGACCGAGACGCGCGACGACCTTCTTAAATCCACCGGCGTGCGAGAAAAACAGGATCTTGTTCGGCTGTTGTGGTTCTTTGGACATCACCCTGGGGATTGGAGTCAACGTAAAGAATATGCATATTCAACAAGAAGAGATTAGAAGGAGCAAAGAAATAAAAAAAGTTCAACCTTAAAACATGGCACACACTCATCTAAAGACACAACTTCTCCAACCTGTGCAGCGGTCATTCAGAAACAAGAGTACCACCCAGAGTTACGCATTACGAAACTGTAATTAACCCCTCTTTGGTGCAGAACTCTGTCAGACGTTTAGCCGCGCAAAAATTTTTAAAGAAGAGAAAAAAAAAAAGAGATCGAAAAATAGGGAGGAAGAGCCTTGCTACTGCCCCGTCCACAAGAGCCATTCTGTTGGCCCGAACCCTGCCACTGCCGCCAGCTACTACGTCCCATAACTGAGGGGTTCAAGCACCTGCGGCCACAATCTCACGTAACTGCTCATAAAACTGACCAACTGTTGATCTAACTGCTCTCACGAAAAATATCCCCCAGTCCAAATAATACAAGGCAACTTGTTGATCTAATCGCCTAATTGTTGATCTGACTGATTTAGCAAAAATGTGACCTACTCTATTTGCACGGTTCTAGCGCACTCCCCATTGGAACGCGCAGGTAAGCTTACTTATAAAAATTCGAAAAAATCATTTGACACCACTTTTACTGCGCTGATGTAAAAAAACACCACACCACATACCTGACAGAAGGCATCTTATTTGACGTACATAACTGTGGCATTAAAAAATACCTTGTGCTTCATAAACTTCCTTATCCAGCTCCTGCGAGCATTAAAACTAAAGTGGAGGACACTGGAAGCCGATTTTGGTTGCAAGTCTAATTGTAACGTGCATGAAAATTTAGCGAAACGTAACGTGCTGTAATGACGCGCTGTAAACATAACGTGCTGTAAACGTAACGTGCTGTAAACGTAATGAAATTGTAACGTGCATGAAATTTAGCTACTTTTAGTGAAAAAAAAAGCGCAGCACATTAGAATCATGCAAATACGGTATTCCAAACAACAGAACACGACTGTGCTTAGTGCAAATATGAATAACCCAAACAAGCGTGGTTTACAAACAACACGTATGAATTACCGAAACGTTCCTATCGTTTTCATTTGAAACTTCAACCCCATTTCCACTTCCTCGATACCGTTAAGGTGTCACTCGATGATAGCTGCTGGCTACCTTCCCCTTTCTGCCACACACTCAATAGTCGCAAAGTGAGCATTAGTAACGTTACGTATCCTGCGATAAGTGTCTGTTTGTTCTCAAGGAAAATAAGGCACAAAAGGACAACTCACTTGAGTCGAGTGACAAGCTCCGTGATGACCGGGCATGCCTGAACATAGTTGCGCTCGCGGCCGTATCCGTCCTTGTAGTAGTCGTCAAGGTCCTCCCTGAACTCGGAGGCTTTGAGATCATCCTCGGTGAACACAGCGCACCACGGGGCCGTGTCGTACGTGGCGTACTCAAACTGGCACGCCCGCAGCAGCATCTTCAGGTCGGCTGGAAAGTGACAGCAGAAAATTCACTGGAGAGTTCAGACAACTCAACATCAATTTGGAACCCGTCACAATCATAATGCCGTGAACCATGCCTTGCATTTTGTTTACGCGTGTGGTTTGTTGCCAGCATCTGACTGCGTCTGACTACCTTTATCTACGTTCGAAGTGAAGCACGTGTTTCCTTTTTTTTTTCTTTTGTAAGCTGCACAAGCTATGTTATTTGATAGGGAGAGCGTTACGCCCTGTCATCGTTTGATTAGAATGCTCTACTTGGTTCGCGATCCAATTCAACAGTTTTAGAAATAATCGCCGGAAAAGATAAATGCTCGATTCGACTCGTTAACACTCGTCTGTGCACATGCTACTTTCCCGCTTGTGTATTCTTTGAGTACTGCATTAAACTTTTGTTTTTTCAAGAAACCTGCTTCATCCTTGGCTATGTCACAATGTCTTTCCCCCGAAATGTAACTGCACGGCCAACCGCGCAGACTTAGCCATGCATGTGCCAACTGACTCCACAGGGCTTCTAGAAAAGACCATTATTTTTCACATAGGAGGAAGTCTTAGCATCAAATTCTTGACTGTTTCTTTCTTTTTAACGATTGGAAGATTGCATGTTACTAACGTGGTGTTGCTTTCTGCCTTTTTTTAACATTGGTCATCAACAGTAGCCTTTACCTCACTGTAGCTTTATTTTAATCTGGACAGTGCTGAAGAGCTGCCCCCTGCTTCTCTCACAGCCTGGGCCAGCTGACAGCAGGAGATAAGAGGGGCAGTAAGGAGGTCTCCTCCTTCAGGAATATAGCATGGCTACACAAAAGACACCAAAGATGCCCCCACTTATTTCATGCTTAAAAATTCATGCTTGGTTACAGACAACACACCTGTGATCTTTCACAGATCTCCAAATTACATACTGTACGTAGGCTCATACCATCAAGCTCAACTGTTATAACCATTAAGTAGAATTACCACTGTTATAAGCGGTTTATTTTACCATATACCATATAAGTTGATGTTGCAACGACTGTCCATTGTTATAACAATACCAGTCATAACAGTATATTAGATATAAGTGAGTTGCACTGCATGCACAGCCATAGCCTCCTGTATAATTGACTGTGCCAGCTTTATCGCCCCGAAACCCATTGGGGCAGCCCATTCACTGTGGGGGCGCCAAGTTCCCAGATTCTTCGATGTCCATGCCGATGCGAATTGCTGTTTACAGCAGAGGGGAACTGAAACGCACTTCGGCGTCGTCTGCTACAAAAGTCCGTAAAACGGCGAGCTTGGACTTCATGAGCCAAAATTGAAGACCGAAGCTTTATGCGTGGCGTCGCGTTCAGTATACTGTTCCCACCTGCACGCTCGCCCTTTTGGGTTCACTACAGGGGTTTCACAACAAAATGTATGCATGTCCACACTGTTGTCACTGCGATAAGAGCCAGTTAACTTTTCTCCCGCTCTACAGGAGTTAAGTAAAAAATAATGATGTTTTATTCGGTGTTTAGTGATAATTGAGTCATAGTAATTAAATTTTCTTGAAAGAAGTCCGAACAGTTGAGCTCCTTTTTTTTTACTTACGAGTCCATTCAGTCGCGTTCTACCGCTAATTTTTTTTACAGTCCCCCCCCCCTCCATTTTTCTGTCGGCGCTGCTCCACACAATGGTGCCGTGCCATCGCACATGTAGTAGATATAATGACGTTGTTTTCAGCACACGGCGATATTCAGTATTTGAGGACCCCTGTATAAGCTTAGGATAAACATTCAGCATGCACTTAGCTCATTTCTCGCTCTACTTCTCCCTGCTACACTCAATCTTGCCTCCCCAATCGTATACTGAATAACTGATCGAAGCCCAGTGGGTCACAAACCCACTAGTGATCTCACCCGTACCATTTCTGGCTGAATTGAGTGAAACGCAGAAACAAAAACTTTTGCGTTAAATTATTTACGAACGAACAAGGTAGCTTGAGAATGACCACCTCTTGTGTAACTACCACTGTCCAGTTCTAGCGTCACCCCAGCTACTTACTAGACAGTTTTATTTGTGGCCTCGTCAATTTTTATACCTTCCTTGTTCAAACAGGGGTTTCCCATCGATGCTAGAGCTAGAGTTATTTATACAACACGTATTTCTTGTTTACAAAGGGCTTTGACAACTTTTTTTTAAAACCACCCATTGCTGCCAGGTGTGAAGGCAAATGTTGACCGTGCCCTCACCAACACAGGAGAACCTGGGATTAGGGCGCCACCAGACAGGACGGCGGAATTTCTGCAACTGAGCTGGCAGAAAGCCGTTATACAGGAGGCTATGGCACAGCACTGTTGTCTTTCTTCCACCGCTCACTGTCACAAACTCGGGCGTATGGCATCTAGAAGTATCCTACAGCTTATTCATAATATTGAACAGCACCTAATTGTGGTTAGCCAGTCATTCAATTCGTGCAATTGCAATTCTATTCACCCCGGGAAAACCCTGGAACTTTCTCGCACGAGGCGTCTATGGCTCCGCTTACCCGCTGGCTCGCCGGCAAGAAAAATAACAAAAATAAAACCTCCGCCGCTCTGGTTTCGTCGAAGCTTTGAGCACTTTCGAGGAGGCGAGCGTGGCCTTGCCAGTGCTAAGGCGCGCCGATGCTTCCAGAAGGGAGAAAGAGGGAAGTTGTGCGCTCGACGGCGGCGGGCGCGTTGTGTGTTGTGCCCACTCTCTCCGCGCCGGCGCAGTAAAAAAAGGGAATCTGCGCCGAAGCAAATTAGCTACGTTTGGACGTCGTGATATGACAACGGCTTCTGCCAGTTTGTGCACCACACCATCGGCGACTCGCGCCCCGGAGGACTCCAACGTACTCCCGGGGCCTCGAAAAACCATGATCGTCTCGGACGGCCTGGCCTACGACGAAGCCACGCTTCACAGGTAGCCAAATCGCCTCTGACAGTGGTGCATCGTCCGGCCTGGTTGGTGAATATTGTGGGACTTTGTCTCTCATATGCATCGAACTGTCTTTATTTTAGTTACTTCTTCTACCTCGTAATGTTCCTGGTCAAAGCTCCCTGTTGTACCTTTTGTATCTGAACTGTTTCCCGCATTTTTATTCGTTCAAAGTTACCTCTCGTTAACGTTACATGTCTTCGCGCTTGTACCGTGTTTTGCCTGTCCAAATATAAGTCTCTGTTGTTGTTCGTTCAAGGCTCTGACTCATTCATTACCATTCTAGTTGGCGAAAGCCGCACATCAGACGGCCACCCCCTTCGTCACCTGTGCCCTGTAGATTCGGTGGGGTTGTTTGCTCACTTGAGTCGACTCCCCACGTCTTCTATCAGCACACCCAATTAAGGAAACGGTGACACTCACCCTTGGTGACGTTGAAGCCAAGCCGCCAGGTCAGTGTCGCCAACAAACGCTGCCAGTACGGACCCTTCTCATAGGCCTCCACAGCAGGCGGTGTTCCCGCTTTCTCCTGCAACCAGGAAAAGGTGCGAGGACATTGAAGAAATTCTGATGGGTCACGAATGCAAAAGCATGAATCTCCAGTTCAATGCCCGAGACGCCTTGCTTTCCCTTTGGGTTGTCGAAGGTCTTTGTAATCTGGCTGCTTGAGACGCTTTGCTTTGCGATTCGCCTTAACGCATTCAAAAGGCATTCATCTGCCTCCTACACATTGTGCTGCTGCTTTTTCCTGCTGTAGTAAAATGGGAGACTTGATGACAGTGGTAAGTTTTGCTGCTTTTCCGGTTGCTCGTATGGCTGCACTCTTCCCCTTTCTTTATCTATGGTGTACTGGAGTAGATGGCAATCTCTCGCTACTGCCCAGTTTAAGTTCACGCCATGGAATGACCAGTGCTGTGGAACATCTAGCGCTAAAAAGTGCTTTCTGAGGAGCCCCTTTGCAGTCACAGATGCTGGTGGCAACACCAGCTTCTTTGCTCAATGGGCCAATTATTACTTTCACATCAAAACTTTATCTTCCATGTAGCCCCATTCAAATTTCCACTACGGTATTTTCCGGTGTATAAGTCGCAGTGTTTTTTCTGAAATTTTCGTTGGCGCATCTTATCCACCGGTGCGACTTATGTATGGAATTGATTTGGTACATAGCAACTGCACATGGTCCACGCTCGAAAAGGTGCCTGTGTGCTGCGTGATGTCAGCACACATTATCAGACACAGCTCTGTGGTATAAATGAATGAATTATTTCTTAGGAAGTCGGAGGAAGAAAGCTTCGATGGTTTTGCCTAAACGCCGTATGTCAGTACACACCATCTGTGTGTATAAATAAGCCATTTTTGAGAAGTTAGTTCTGTCTGGACTTTGGACAGTATATGCACCTGTCTAGCACTGTTTACCAGGGGATGCATTCAGAAGGGCGGCCCCGCCGCCGCAACCATGTACTTACTTTTGTCAAACTTTCCAATGAACTGATCATTGACGAGTTCACCTAATTAACAAGTGCGTTTGTACACACTTATACACCAGTGCGACTTATATACGTTTTTTTTTCAGAAAAAGTGCTGTTTTGAGGGGGGTGCGGCTTATACAAAAGTGCGACTTATAGACCGGAAAATACGGCACTAAAGTGCGCTGTCGACATGTGATCGTAACCCTATCTGCCATGTAGAAAGGGTGCAATAAAGCTGTGTTTGCCATCCTCATTTTTAACGACTCCACAATCCTGCAAATGATTTTCCTTTGCAAGCACAGTATTGCCCAAATTCAACTAAAAACACTGTTTTGGAAAAAAAATTTTGTGAGTGATGAGGGACGTGATGTGAAGTGCAACGTGGAGTGCAAGTTAAAAGTTTGGTGAGCAGATTGGTGACACAATTACAACCCCAATGAGAAGTTACGTGAGGAGCAACAACAAGAGTAAAAGAAATGTGCAACGAGAGAGGATGATTGCAACGAGTGCCCCCGTGAAAATGGGAGATGAAATTCTCGCAAGAAATATTGATTTCCCGCTTGGTTTCTATCTGGACTGACAAATGCTAGATAGAAATAGTTTCTAGCTAGAAGATCCATCCAGCGAGGATAATTCCCAGCTAGAAATATCTGTTTTTCTGGCTGGATTGGCAAATTCTCATCAGAAATGGGAACTCCAAGCTGGAACAATACCTCGATCTAACTGGAAATAAATTGAGATGGAAATGGAACTTCTAGCTGGAAATGATGGCTCTGGAGAGGAATGACTCCAGTTGGAATGCATCGTTTTCAGCAAGACTGGTTTATTTTCCAGCTGTACAATTACTACCATATTTACTCGGCTGCAACCTAAAAATGACAGAATTCCAGCTAGAAATCAGGATGACTCTAGCTAGAAAAATCATTTCTAACTGTGAATGAAGCTTGAAATGAAAGACTTCCAGCTCAGCTGGTAATGTTGCTTATTCTAGGAAGAAAATTAATATTTCTAGCTAGAAAGGCGGCCAGAAATTCTAGCATTCCAGCTTGAATTAGGGAGGTTTTTCTGCTGGAAAAGCAGCTGCTGGTCAATCTAGAAAATTTCTGGAATGATTATCGAGATGGAAATTTTTCTAGCTGGGTGGAATTTTTGGTTCGAAAATCCAGCTGGAAATAAAAAAATATTTTCAACTGGGTGCACAACAAGAAGTAAGACAAACAGATCGACCAGGAACTCAACTGGGCAGCCAGCGAGATGAATGCAAACTTAACACGCATTCCTCGTAAAACTGCTGCAACTCCCCTGCGCTTGGCCTCAATTTAAAGGTGCGTCCCAGTAGGCTTTCCAAATCTTATTACAGCCCCAGCGTAATGTCACGGCAGTGCGTGTGGCAAGAAAGACTATAAAGCCTCATGCTTATAATCAACTGCCAACTGCCTAACAATGTACAGTCTCTGTCAAAATTTTGTAGGCCGTGCCAGAGTCCTTCAATGCTTTTCTGGTCACGAAACTCCGCCCGAAGGTTGATATAGGGACAACATCTCTCGCTAGCGGCGCCACCCGTCGTACGGGGGCCACAAGCCGCCGCCAGTGCTGGGCGTGTATGCGCACTACTGCCGACGTTTCGACGCGATTATGTGCGTGCTGTGTTCTTCCTGTTACCTTTTCTTAAACGTCTCTGAACGCATCAATGTCACCAGACGACGAATGAGAGCTGTTTACTTTGGAACTCACGCGCAGTTTGCTTGGGAGTGCGGGCCTACCTTATAAACAGCAGCGCATTTAAAGTGTTCTCACACCGAGCGATAACGATTGCGTAATAATTACCTCATAGCCCAAATATATGCGTACTTATGATGCCTCGAAGCGGTACGTCCTAGCTCGCAAGTGTTGAAAGACGATGCTCATGCTCCATGCTCCCGATGCGAGCAGCTGCTGGTAGATCTGCTCGACAACGTGTTTATATTTGCGCCTGGCCGAAGGGCGATTATGTTAAAGCGGTAGGTGGGCTTTCTATTCTGGTAGTGCCGCATATAGGGGAAGGAAGGTGAACGGAATGAGACACGACGGGGTCGTACAGGAGCAATCACCATTGGTTTATTATATCCGGCTCGCCTCTCGCGCGCTGCTACCCAAGTATTCAAATGAAGTGAATGGTACAGCCAGAATTTTTATTCCAGACGTTTCAATTGAGTTTACACCCAAATGCGCAGTTGTTTTGGACACACGTTTGTGAGCGCCGATCGCTTTCTTGACGCGGGGACTTTCGATGGCGTGGTTATAGCAGCCGAGCGCTTTCGCGACCACTCTAAACACGAGTTGCACGTGCCTAACATTTGATTGTTCACTTTATTCCACGCAATGTACGTGGGGCACCCGCCGCTTGACGTTTCCTTGTGTTTAGTGTTTAGAGCATTATTAATTACCTGCCGACAACCCAGGATTTCCTCGGGAAGGGAAGTACAGCAGCCTAATCTGGAAGTTCCTTTTGATGCCAGTGCTGGCTGCTCGGCCGCCTTTGCCACTACCGAGGCACCACATCATACATTTTTTTTGGGTGCTGGGGGGGAAGAAGGAGGGAGGGCGCGGTTATCATTTAAAGCATGCAATAAATCTTAAATATGGTGCTAATGATACGCCGCTTAGACAATTCGCGCCACCTCTTCGCCGATTGCCTCTGAATCGCTGGCCGGGAACGCGGTTTAGGCTTTGTCAGGTAGGCCGGGAGCCCATCAAAAATCGTTGGAACGGCATACGTCCGAAGCCTCGGTCTCTCTCGCTGAAGCGACACGACCACCCCGTTCCCGATGTGCTCGTCGGTTTTTACAACGTCGCTAGCACCAAAATGCTTTTCGCGAACCCGAACGTTCTTGCTTTCGAAGTTGAAACCGCCAGGTTCCAACCGCGGTATAGCTCTCTTCCATTTCTCTCGAAGTTCGGCGCTACTTGGGAAACAGAAGAGCGACGCCTTTTCCTTGTTGCTTCGGTATCCGCGGAGCTGCAGCCCGTCACACAGCATGTCTTAGTCATTGTGCATTCGAAATTTCATGCCGCCCACCTTGAACGCGGTGCACTGGCACATGAAGTTCACGTGACGCTATGCAGGAACTTTGGTGGAAGGAATACCGCGAGCTGCCTCCACACAACGCCTTCGGGCAGCCGCCGCTGCGAGTGCATTCCGCCGGGCGCAGCGGGGGATGGCCCCCTTAGGACAGCTTGCGCCGCGTAGCGGCCGTTCTTGGCACCATATCAAGCTCTCCCATAGAGTGACGGAGAAGTTTGTGACCAGTACGGTATTAAGAGACTCTGGCCGTGCCAAAGTGCATAGGCCATAAAACATCCAGAGTAGAAGCTTGCCTCTCGAGTGAGGCTGAAACAGTTTATCTTAGAAAGCAGGAGCAACCACATTCCTTTCCTACTGTTACAAATTTTAATTAAATGTTACTTAAATGTTACCCTTAAATTAAATGTTTGCCTTCTTAGCATTAAATGTTACCCTTCTGCTTCGAATTCTTTGTGACCCAGAAACCTTTGACGTGGCCCAGAAAATTTTGGCAAGGAATGTACATCCTCCTTGGACTCCCAATCATCAGCTATGACTTCCTTGACTTGGCATAGATAGCACTAGCTCTTGAAGTTTCCTGATATAAGTGCTACCACGCGTCTATCAATTTCGTGTGTTCACCGCACAGTCGAAGCTATGGCAGAGCTCTAAATGGTAGTGTGTACTTGCTGGCAGTCATGTTGCACAAGCAAACCGCTGCTAACCACTAAATCAAGTACGTCGAAAGTGAAAAAGAGTAGTTTCAACCCACCTTGCTGATTTTGTCACACTCCTTGTGAAACTGAAGAATGTCATCCTGTGGGGGCAGGAAGTGCTTCTCCACTTCCGTGAACTCTGCGTGGCACCCAACAGAAAATACCTTACCTCCCATATTGCATACACGCACACAAAACAGCTCCCTCTCAACTTCACCGCCACTGTTGTCTGTTTCCTGTTTTGGGCAAGACACTTTCAGCTACTTTCGGGTGTTGTTGAGTGACAGATTTGTTCAGATAAGTATCTGGCCAGGCTCGGAAATTCTCTTTATGACGGCAAATCTAGGCAGTGACGCTCGCGATGAGTCAGAAGCCAGCACGTTGTATACGAAACATTTTTAGCACAAATAGGTTTAGTCAGCCTTTTGAACGAGGTACTATCCCTTAATTAAGGCACTGGAAACAGGTTCATTATCATCATCACCAGCAGAAGCAGCCTGTCTACACCCACTGCAGGGGCAAAAGCCTCTCCCACGGATCTCCAATTATGCTGGTCCTGTGCTAACTGTGACCAATTTATCCCCGCAAACTTCTTGATCTCATCTGCCCATCTAACTTTCGGCCGCCCCCTGCAACGCTTGCCTTCTCTAGGGATCTAGGGAATGACCAACGGTTATCTTGCCTTCGCATTACATGCCCTGCCCACGCCCATTTCCTCTTCTTAATTTCTACTAATATGTCCTTAGCACGTGTTTGCTACCTGACCCACTTCGCTCTCTTCTTGTCCCTTAATGTTGCACCTATCATCTTCCGTTCCATTGCTCGCTGAGTCGTCCTCAATTTAAGATGAACCCTCTTAGTAAGCCTCCAAGTTTCTGCCCCATAAGTGAGTACCAGTAAGATGCAGCTGTTACACACTTTCCTCTTCAGGGACAATATGTCATGACCAAATATTTAATACCAAGGATAGCCAACAGGCAGTAATTCTTGGTTCCTCACTTATACCACAATTAACATGACTTAATTCTGTTTATGTCTTGTATACAAGCAGCGTTACATTTAACGGGGGACACTGCTCTTAAAACAGCTCCGTTTAATTTCGAAGTAAACTCTGTGAAACTTGCCAGTCTTGCCGGTTTTTTTCACTGGTTTCAAATATGCCACAACTTTGCAGTTGGTCAATTAGTTCCTGAGTTAATTAGAGATGATCAGCCATTTTTGGAGGGAAAATAGACAAAGCAGTGTTGGTCATAAAACTGTAATCTTTTATATTTTCCAATACTATGAACCCTGGGGAGTGCAATAAGAGAATTGGTTTTTTGATGCAACACTTGGAACTAATTTTACAGCTCATTAAGCTTTGGTGTTCGAAATGGGCATTAAAAATAGTGCCTTGCCACTGGTGCCACCAAAGTTTAATGAGCTGTTGTGGTGAGGCCATTCTGTGATTCTGTCACACGCGCCCTCTGGGATGGAAGCGCGGGAAACCAAAACGGACAATTTTCAGGCCGTTCAATGTAATTCCCGCGCGCTCAAGTATTCAAAGTGCTGTTTCGGGTTCACCAGGCTTAACAGCCTGGCTTAACCAGGCTTAACAGCATTGATGAAATCAATAAAAAAAGGAACATAAAATTTTGGTGTCAGTACTCCTTTAAAAGAAAGCACCCACCTGTCTCAGAAAGCAGACCATGAAGAAATGCCTTGGCAGTTTCTAAGGTCCTCACGCGACTCGTGAATCCCACGACGTAGTCGCTTGCCCTGAATGGACTGAAGAGCTTCGGGAACATCGCCAGGAAGCGCTTAGCTGCGGGGTAATAAAAAGCAAATACATATTTAAGAATATTTAAATAAATACACCCATTTATATATATAAATACAGATACACCCATTTATATATATAAATACAGACATCTTTACGTATATTTATATATTTACATATAAAGGGACAGACAACCAATTTTTGTGGAGTTCGTGTCTTCTAGCTCGAATGAAAGCAGTGTTCTATACAGTGAAGTAACCAGAAAGATTTTGTAAATATATTGGCGGAAATATTTTTAATTGGGCACTAAACTATCTGAAGACTGAAGATTGGCGCAGTTTAGTGTCGAAACATGACACTACCGTACGTAAACAAAAAGAACTGCATCCCGGTTTAATTTGTGATCCAAAAACTGCATGAAAAATAGTAGAGACTGCATTGTAATATTGTTTTAGCTGGGCGCAAGTTTTTGAATACCTCTTTCAGTCTCCCGGCCATGATTGCCAGCATTCATTTTCACAGAATACGTAAAGACAGTAGACCTAAAAATTCCACTTTCTCTGGTTGTAGGGCCAAACCAGGAAAACCGTTTCGGTTGAGCATGTTTTAAGTGATGCCCTTCCATCTGGGATTGACAGCGTATACTCAACAAGATCAGTTGTCTGTCCGCTTAAAGGGGCCAAACATCCGCCGCGGTGGCTCAGTGGCTAAGGCATTCCGCTGCAGAGCACCAGGTCACAGGTTCGATTCCCGTCCGCGGCGGCCGCTTTTCTGATGGAGGCGAAAAGCAAAAACGCCCGTCTGTGCGAGATTTCGGCACACGTTAAAGATCCCCAGGTGGTCAAAATTAATCTGTAGCCTTCCACTACGGCGCACCTCATCGTCTGCGTTGCGTCGATGCGATAAACCCTACAATCAACCAAATCTTTTTAAAGGGGCCATGAGGACAAAATGCAAGTGTGTTTTATTCGAAAGATTTTGTGTTTTATAGAGCTCCTAGCGCTTGTCCAACCGCAAATGAGGCCGTATTCACTAAGAAATTCATCAATTTAAGTTAAAATTTTGATCCTCCTGCCACATCGTGCGTTTTCGGGACGTCAGCAATGAAGTCATAAGCGCGCGTATACAAAGTTGCACTGCGCGATTCGGCTGCAGCGCTGCTTGCCGTCAGCCTTCCCAGATGGTGCTACCATACTCATGCGCGGACCGTTGTCTGCCGATTCTTTGTTTCTTGATCAAATTTGCACCTGGCTTGTTTAGGTTACTTTAGAAAGTAATTTTTTTGTGAAACATGGGGTATGCTTGACAAACAGGGTCACATAAGACAACGTCCCTTACGCCAACAGGCCAGTGCGTGAAAGACAACTCAAAAGCGGCGGACTGCTGTGCAGCTAAAACAAGCATAGTGAGCCCAGTACCAACAGCAGTGCGCCTCGGTACTTCTATATTTACGTGTGTTTTTGTAACTTCCACTGTTTATCCCCACATTCTTACTGCTACAAAAAGAATGTGCCTTATATTTAGGTGCAAACAGCTCGTTTGGCAAGCTTACAAGTTCTGCCTAATTTGCGTTTGCTTTCGCCGGCCTCCACCAATCGCAGAGCTGGCTGGTATGACATCATTGGTTCTGTTGCAGGAAATAAGCTAGTGGGTCGTATGGCCATTCTCTTTTTTCCTTAATTATGTAGCTTACTTGAGCGAATGGTGCGTTAAAAGAGGTGTCAGTACGATTCTACCGAGGCAATCTTTCGAATGAACCAAACCTGTGTTTTGTAGGGATGGGCGAATATAGATTTTGAGGTTCGAAGCGAATTCGAAGCGAATAGTGATTTGGTCGAATAATTTCGAATCGAATAGTTCGAATAGTGCACATTGCAAATCACAAAGACAAATGAGCAACTTGTGACCTGACTAATGTACACATTTTTTTCTAATAATTAGAACTCACGTAGGCACAGCATTGTGTAAAACTATTACCAGTTGAACATTTATTTCGAAATCTTACACACAGCTTTCCTTTGCTGTATTCACAAGTTTTCATGAAGAAATGCCTGTTGCGCCACATGCTCTAGGTGCAGCAGTTTCCGCCGGCTGCTCATTCAGGAGCCATGAAGAGAAAATGCAAGTTGGTTTTATTCGAAAGATTTCGTGTTTTATAGTGCCCCCAGCGCTTGTCCGGATACAAACGGTGCTTTATTCACTGAGAAATTAAACAATTTAGGTTAAAATTTTGATTTTCCCGCTCAATCGTGCGTTTTCGTGGCCCCAAGTGACATCACGGGAACCGACCGCTCTGCAGCCTAGAATACCTTCATTCACGCATCCGCCGTACAGGGTAGAGACACGTAACGCTGGCGCCGCCATGTTCGGTTGCTCGCTCGCCGCCGAAGCAAGTCATTGTGTCAAAACCGCGCTAAAATTATCGCCGCAACGCGGTTTACTGAAGAAGTTTGAATCATATTGTCTGTTTCGCGTTGCTAGGTCTCGTGGGAAACGAAAAGAATAACTCGTTGAGCCCGTTGGCCCATTTGCGGCGGCACGGGACCGTTCAAAGGTTGTCTCCATCCTACACAGCGGTGTTGGTTTGTTCCCGCGTTTCTTTACGTTCCGTAACCTAGATGGCGCCACCATACCGTGGCAAGCGTTTGGTTTGTTTTTGCCCGCATTTAAACCTGGCTTGTTTTTGTTCTGGGAGAAAATATTCGTTCCCTGAAACAGTGCTCGCTCGACAAATGGGGTCACGTAAGACACCGTTGCTTGCGTCAATCGGCCAGTGTCGTCTGAGACAACCCCAAGCCCCGTAGTGCTGTGCAGCTAAACCAAAGCATGCTGTGCGCAGTACGAACAGCAGAACGCATCAGTACTTCTGTGTTTACATGTGCTTTCGTAACTTCCACTGTTTGTCCCATCATTCTTATTGCTTTGTAAAGAATGTGCCCTAAATTTAAGCGCAAATCGCTCGTTCGTCTAGTTTGTAAGCTCTACCTAATTTGCGTCTGCTTCTGCCAGCCTCCGCCAATCGCAGAGCTTAGCCCATGTGACATCACAGGTTCTGTTGCGGGAAATGAGCTGGTGGGTCGCATGACCATTCCCGTTTTTCCTAATTATGTAGCTTATTTGAGCGAAGTTTACGTTAAAAGTGGTGTCAGTATGATTCTAACGACACAATCTTTTGAATGAACCAAACTTGTGTTTTCTCTTCATGGCTCCTTTAAGCGCCGCCTAGAAACTCGCAGAGTTAAGCGCCGCCTAGAAGTAAGGGGGCACAAGGGTCTTTGATCAAAAACTTTATTTTTGCAGTTATGATGATGAAAATTGGGGGGGGGGGCACATGTAGTTTCTCATTCTAATTGTAGATATCAAATTTGTTTTTGAGTAAAATGATTATGTTCAAATTTATTTGGATTTTTATATTCAATTTTTTGACAGCCTTTGTAAAAGAACTGCTGGAGGGATGCAGCTAAACAGGGAACCAGTAAACTGCGCACAAATCAAAGAGTGCAATAAGACTAACATTATCATTATATCTGGTCTGTAGCAGAAGTTACGACCACTTGAAGTTTGGGCCTGGAAGGCAAAACCGGTTTTTCTGGTTGCCATCTTCCAGGCCCAAACTTCAAATGGTCGTAACTTCTGCTACAGACCAGATAGAATGATAATGTTAGTCTTATTGCACTCTTTGATTTGTGCGCAGTTCACTGGTTCCCTGTTTAGCTGCATCCCTCCAGCAGTTTTTTTACAAAGGCTGTCATAAAATTGAATATAAAAATCCAAATAGATTTGAATATAATCATTTTACTCAAAAACAAGCTTGATATCTACAATCAGAATGAGAAACTACATGTGCCCCCCAATTTTCATCATCATAACTGCAAAAATAAACTTTTTTGGTTTAAGACCAGTGAGCCCCCTTAAAAAAAGAAGTATTGTAGCCACTAGTATCCTCGGCCGTAGCCAAGCAAAGCGCAAGTGGCTGGCCGCCATTTTGAATAGGCTCGCTTCATGGAGGAAAAAAAAGCTTAGGAGAGGCCCCCAGCTATCCCCGCGCATTGGCAAAAGTGTGGAGGAAGTCACGTGTTTTCGGCGGCCATTGTAAGTAGCGTTAGCAACGGCGTCCTAGCAACAGCCCGCCCGCCGTTCGCCAGTCATGGAGGAAAGGCAGCGCCTGCCTTGTCGTCCGATTGCGAAGATTGCTGCTTCGCTTTGCTGCGCTGTGGTCTTGCGGAACTCGAAAAGGATGCTGCGAGTTGCGACAGCTGCGCCGATGGGAATATGTCATTTAATTTCTACTTGCAAGTGCACCTTGTACCGCGTCAAGCTATTGCTCCGGTCGCGATCACGACGCGCCTATTGAAGTGCAGATATCGTGAACGCGCCGTCCCGTCGTACGCGCGGACACCCGTCTGGTAGATTTTCGGGAAGTGATACACGTGTGCAGTACGTAGGCGACTTGCAACCGAACGATTCGCAACTCAATTTTTTGGTTATCGCCGCCGCAATATATAGTTTGCTAGGCCGGCAATGCGCGGCAGTGCTTTTGCAACTGTTACAAGGTAGATTCCCAGTTGATATAATTCCATCGTCCTATTACCTTAGTAGGTGTCCGTCTGTTGACTGGAAGAGTGCTGTATCTGGAATCTGGATCTTTTTGTGGTCTCGCTCTGGATTTCGATTTTCAACGCTTCATACTGCGAGGTTAGTGTATGAACGTTTTCAACTGATATCACCTTGAATTTATTGTCACAGAGACAAGTTGAAACTTGGCGAAAAAAAGTTTATTGACGCCACCCACCCTCTCATTTTTTTTTTTTTACTCAATAAAATGTTTTGCCTCCTCCTCCTGCTCCTCCTCCTCCTCCTTCGCAAAAAAATCTATCGAAGGCACGCGAACAACGGTAAAAACATTCCACAATTTTTTAGCGTGAAATCTGCATGAAGTACTGCTTACCTATATATATAGAACGGCCGTTTAATTGACTAGTCATCTCTGGGATTGCCAGTGAAACTGCAACGCAAACTTGGGCACTTTCCAGTCCGGTAGCCGCATGGCGTTCGCCCACTGTTTGCGGCGTTCTCCATCGCTTGGGCACCTATAAACGGCGGCGATTGCAAACAAAGGATGAATGCACACCAATGTACAGCAATACTTGTCAGCGGAATGATGCACTAACCGGTGGAAAGTGACGCCCAATTCCTTGGGTACCGATCGCGACTTGCAGCCTGGCACCGAGCATTGCGGCATTGTTAGAGCGAGCCGCTTCGCAAACCTGCTGCGGCCACACTGAAGACGTGTAACAGTGTAACCGCGCGTTTAGGTTCACGGTCACACGCTGCAAAACGGCCTTCTACCTGCCTATCAGCTGATTTCCGCCGGCTCGGCGCTGGCAGATGCAGACGACAAGAGAGGCGATACAGGACGGAGGAGGCGGAGAAGGTGCACCGAGAGAGAGAGAGGCAAAAAGAGTCCGCCAATGGCATGGAGGGCCAATGGTCCGCCATTCGACTTACAGAAATGGCGTTTCCGGCTGCGCTGGGTGTGACGTCAGGGCCTCTCCTAAGCTTTTCTTTCCTCCATGGCTCGCTTAGTGCGGCGTACTGCCGCGCTGTGCGAGCCTATTCAAAATGGCGGCATGCCTATTCAAAATGGCGGCCTGTACAAGTCTGCTGGCTTGGTGCCGCGATGTTCGGAGCGGTGTCGTTTCAGTGCCGCCTTTTTTTTTTTTTTTAACCTAAAGTGTGCTGGCGGCCGAGAGCTTCGTGGAACTTCTAGGCAAGGCAGCAACTCGGCAGTGCCGGCACTGATAATAGAAATGTCCGCGTCGGTGGGTCTTGAGCCAAGCCTGGGGTAACTCTCGGAAAGCTTGACCCAAAAGCTTGGCTTTCAGCTGCCTATTCGGGAGCATCGAATAATTCGAAAATATCGAATACCTGCATTCGGATCGAAGCGAATAACGAATAGAGAGCTATTCGATCGAATATTCGACAATACCGAATATTCGCCCATCCCTAGTGTTTTGTCTTCATGGCCCCTTTCGATACATGGCAACATCGCAATAAAGGGGCCACAAAGGTAAAAGACAGGTTTGGTTTATTGAAAGGACTGCTCTGTCCCAGTAACAGTGACGCCACTTTTAATGCAAACTTCAAACCATTGCCTATGAGTATTAAGAAAAGCCTATGCAGCAGTGGCAACTCGCCAGCCCCTTTCTAACCAGGCCTTTCCGACGTCATGTGATCTCGTTTGTGCGACTGGTGGCCACATCCTTTACCCTGTTTAACTGGCCGTGTCTCTGATTACCAGAAATAACAACCAAACAATACAAACGAAAAAGGATCATGATGATGATAACGATAGATAACAGCCCTTTCATCAGTGCTATGTCCACCACGATTCACTCCCAATGCCATGTCATGATTGTATAAGGTTGGCAGTACAGTGTAGGCCACTTATAATTTATGTCACAGGTATGTCGTGGGAGCTGCAAAAATCCACACTATACCGTATTTCCGTGCATATAACGTGTACTAAAAATGAGGGAATTTCAGTGGCAGAATAGGGGTGGGGATAATACGCAGGGTTTTTCCTTTAGTGCAGCTTCGCAACAATGTGCGTTGTGCCATGAAGTTCCTACGCAGTAACACTGACTAAGCCTTCCATTGCTGTGATTGCGCAAAACATACAAGGACAAGGAAGAAAAAACAAGGACAAGTGCACCCTAACAACTGAATTTTGTTAGTGAATTGTGACTTTTGCCTTGCAGTCAGTGTACTCTACTAGCTAAATATATGCCTGTTCTGTCTACACAGTATGTGATATGTTGCTCGACCAGTAGCTTTGCTGCAGCCCTTCCTGTATCAAATGTGTAAACAATACGCCGGGATTTTTTTTTTTTCTTCTCCGGCGGGCTGAAAGTGGGGGTGCGGATTATATGCAGGGGCGGGTTATACACGCGACAATCAGGTAAGCGGTACTGTACCGCACTATAAACAAGAATATGTGAATCCAACCACATCACAACCTACCTTTTAATCATTTTTTGTTATCATCACTCAACCAAAGGCCTCTTTAAAGCAAAGGCACGGTCTTCATTTCATCCTTTTTTTTTTTTTTTTTCACATCAACCGCTGCTGCCGGGTCTTACAAACCGGGAGCGCAGCTTCCAACTTTCTCTGTGTTTGTGCCTTGAGGGAGCATTGGCTCGCTATCTCCAGATGTTTGAAAAAGGAAAACGAAGTTGCTTATCTGCACAACGTTTTAATACAAACAACTTTTCACGCATGGTGGGTTGGGGGGGGCTCGGTACCTTTCTAGGTGTGTCAAGCAAGGGCAGCCGTTATCACGCGAGTGCAAGCAGAACGCATGAACTAAACGGTGCCTATCTTTTTTGTATGTGTGTTGAAGTTAGAGGAGAGAAGGAAATGCACGCTGCATCAGACGGCTGGTCCCTTTTTTTTTTCCTCGTGACCCTAAAACAATGCCCCAGCTGCACCGGTAGAATAGCCCGCCCTGCTTCGGCCACCCACGTTTTAATAAGAAGTATGCTTATGCATTAAGTTCTAAGGAGGTACACCGGTGATCACAAAAACCCATGCTATATCCAGTCCCGCAGTATAAGTGATTACTTTTTAAATGGTCTACACTGCACTTTCATGGGTAGTCTGGTGCGATACTCTTATTGTCCCGTCATGATTGTATGATGCGACGATGCTTTCGACATCGCATTGCTTAAAATAATAGGTACTGCTTTCACAATACAACACATAAGCAGTTTAAGGTGTCTTCGAATTTTAAAATGAAAAAATATGCCAAACAAAAGCTTTTCTTTTGGCATTGTCGCAGCCATTAAGAAGGGCTGAATGGATAAAGGAATGATGGGAGACGGGTGTAAAAACTGCTTTTTGAGGTGACAGATGTATTTTTTCACGCCCGGATGGCCTTCTGGTCATGGATACATGTGGGCTCACATTACATTGGGATTGAACGATGGCAACCAAAAAACCGGTTTTGCCTTCCAGTCCAAAACTTCAAATGGTTGTAACTTCTGCTACAGACCAGATAGAATAATAATGTTAGTCTTATCCTTGATTTATGCACAGTTCACCTGCACCTTGTTCAGCTGCATCCCTCCAGAAGTTATTCTATAAAGGCTGTCAAAATATCAAGTAGAAAAATCCAAATAACTTTGAATTTAGTTGTTTTACACAAAAACAAATTTCATATATACTATCAGAATGAAAAACTACATATGCCCCCAATTTTCATCAACATAACTGCAAAAGTAAACTTTTTTGGTTTAAGACCAGTGTGCTCCCTTTTAAAAACCATCGTGCACCTATACGAAAAGTTTTGCCGATCCTTAAGGATGCTCTAAATGGCCTAGTTTGCTTATTTCGAAAATATGTCCCTTCTGTACTGAATTAAAGAAATAAAACTCGCTTGCTTGACATCTAGCACCTCTGGTGAAAACTAAATAAACTAAAATGCATTTCTTGTTTATTTTTTATTTCAAGAAAGAAATTGTATATTTCCAAACGAAGCAAACTAGACCGTCAGGAACATTTTCATGTATTGGCAAAACTCTTTGTATTAGTACACGATGCTTTTTCAGCCAGCGGGTCACGAATTTGTAAGTCCCATAGGAAATGTGATCAGGTGAGTCCCCTCGATGACTTCTATGCCTGCAGCTTGTTTTC
The DNA here is from genome assembly GCF_048455015.1 of Haemaphysalis longicornis. NCBI lineage: Eukaryota > Metazoa > Arthropoda > Arachnida > Ixodida > Ixodidae > Haemaphysalis > Haemaphysalis longicornis. The sequence continues at coordinate 39,252,168 of NW_027526385.1, read as the reverse complement.
CTTCCTCATTCCCAGGTATTGCGAGCACTCTGTGGACATACCGTGTTTTCACGCATATAACTGCCCTGCATATAATCCATACCGCCACTTCCAGCCCACAGGAAAAGAAAAGGAAATCCTCGTGTATTGCCCACACATTTGATATAGGAAAGGCTGCACCAAACCTACTGCTAAAGCAACACATCGCATACTATGTAGACCGAAAAAAGTGTATACGCCTTGAGCTTTGCGATCGCTGCGCCGCCTGCCGCCGCTTCTCTGCGGCGTTGACGGGATTTGCGCTGCGTGACTGATAGGGGCTCGTGCAGTGTTTTGGTTCTATTTTGCTTCTTTTCGCCTCTCCGCACCCTAAAAGAACTTGTTATGGTGATGACTATAGGCAAAGAGTACGTTTAGGTCACTTAAAAAGCAGCTGCGTCTTCGTAGAGTACGCGATCGCCTGCAAGAGCTACCCGGGGACACTGTTCTGCGCGCTTCGTCGTCGCTCTTCCGGGCATCGGCGACGGCAGCAACATATCACCCATGCCACCTCCAAAACATCAGGCACAAATGAATTCTACTGACGCCTCATTTAGACCTGATACTGGCACAATGAGAGGTTGGCTTCATTTCGCAGCGTGGACAACGAATGCGGCTTCGTTTCGCATATATACGCCGCAAAAAATATGTTTCGGGGATGTGATTAACCCAATCCCGGACAATAACTTATGCCTTTTATAAGAATATAAACCATGCGAAAATGTAAAGTATATTCCAAGCCTGTGCGTCGTTAAATATGTGCCCACACACGCCATATAGCAAGAACCAAGGAAATGAAACCACAGAAAAATAAATGCTGTGCCAATGCGGAATTTAGAAACATAATAGCTCTAACGGAAATGAAAAAGCTTCTGGCATGCTAAAGACGTTCGTCTAAACTTCATCCAGGTAGGTTTCACTAGACCAACTATACGCGAAATGCACTACTATTTCGTGAGAAATCGGTGGGGGGGGGGACGCCGTGTACAAATGCGGAGCGGAATCAGGCAATGAACGTTTTAGTAATCCCACACATAAATCTCGCGTTCAATTTCCTTTTGTTTTTCTACTTCAACGAAGAGCTCATCGTACGGCGGACGCATTTTTGGAAGTATACAGGGTAGGCTGTTCAACAAGCGATGAAATGTGTCGTTGGAAGAATGTGGTATGTGATAAGGCCCTCTGATTTCAGTTGCTGGTTTATTCTGCAGGCTCCCTGTGCCATATGACGATATTTCGAAGAAGCATTTAGTCGTGGACGCGGATTATATTGTAAGCCCGTCTCCGCGCTGCTCGCAGAGGGTATATGTAGCAGATAAATGTTTGCGGGCGCTCACCTCACGACAAGACGACTCTGTCGTGTGTTGATCCCCTATGCATTGTCCATCCTACTTTTATTGAATATTCCCGAAATTAACACAGACTGGCTTGTAAATGGTGGTGATCAATATCTGAGGTATAATATTGGCAAACGTAACTGGTGTGCTGTCAGGTATGGGTGCTCCGCTGATTATGTAAGCGCACAAAACCGATTTAAATCGTAGTGTATAGCCGTAGCATGAACATCTGAGGAACCGGTGGTTACAGAGACACGGCTAGTAAATTCAGGTCAGTGTAACTACAATCGGCTCCATCATACGCCGGTTCCACGACGCTGGCCTGTGACACACACCTGGCGCTTATACAGACCGAAAATACCACACTACGATCGCGTCAGAAACATTTACACTCTCGTAAACACACCTCATTGGCGAACAGAGTGACTGCTCCACACAAACATGGATTTAAAATGCCCACAAACGGTAAATCTCATTCGTGAAGTGCCGCAAAAGCAGCGGCGGCACTGGGGAGCGGGACGCGGACTCCCACGCCTGCTTTCGAAACGGGCCGCTAGGGGGATTTCAGTGGCGCCCCTACAGGCCGCGCTCGAGGCGTATATTTAGCAAGTAGAATACACTGACTGCAAGGCGAAAGTCACAATTCAGTCAGCGTGACAGCTCTCGCTAGAGCGATCACTTAAGCCACAGTCCTCACTGTTGTACGCAAGGTCATCTTCACGGCACAACGCGCATTGCCGTGAAGCTGCCATAAAGGAGAAACCCTGCGTAGTATTATCTGCACCACTACTTTGCCACTGAAATTTTCGCATTTTTGGAGCGGTTTATACACGCAAAAATACAGTAGTGACTTTTGCCACATTTGCCGCAATGACACTAAACATTGGTGCTCACAACCCCCTCACCTTGGTCGTACGAGACATTCTGACCCGAAGGCGTGACGTGATTGTCGTCGTCTGGCTTGAACCGCAGCGTCCAATTTGAGAGTGCATCCAAGTCGCTCTTGCACAGGTGAACTGGAAAAACAAACAAAAACAAACAAAACTATGGGTCACCTCTAACACTCCTTCATATCCACATTAAAAAAAAAGCATGTGGCTTTGGCTTCATTTTGGTCCCTAGACATCACTTGGGGAGAACGATTAAAAAGTATACAGTACGAGGTCACAGAACAAGAACCACAATAAATATACCAAAATATAATGCACACACATAAGAGCACACCAATATAGTAGCGTAAAACATTAATAGCAGTGAACTAATTTTAGTACAGTAATACCTCGTTACAACAGACACTGGGTTATAAGGGACACTTGAAATGAAAATGATTTGGTGGGCTTTCCTAAGTTCGCCATGTTAGCAACATCCATACAAGAGACCTTGGTTACAAGAGACGTGTTTCCCGGGTCCCCTGAACGCCTCTTGTAGCAAGGTTTTACTGCAGTAGAACCTGTTATTGAGACAAAAAAAACTACCACTTCAAAAATATGCAAACTAAATAAACCATGACTACAGAGCCTTAGTCACTTTCATTTACACAACATTTAGCACGCAGCAGTTATACAAATACAGATAGACATCTAAATACATCTACATATACAAAGCCAATCACAAAAGTATTGCTCATTTCAAACACCTAGAGAAGAAAAATTGCAGGAGCTCCGGACTAGGGAATCCTTGTGGAAATAGTTATTTTCTTCTTCTTGTCATTCAACTACAGATAAATCCTTTTCCCAGATTGGGTGATGCACACTGACACCTGAGCATATTTCACGACACCAAAATAGCCTTGCCAGCCCTGCTTCGTGCAAGTTGAATGATCACTGAAGGACTTTTCCAAGGTGAAGCTTTAATGTCCTCACTGACATCCTTGTATGCCAATACGCCCTGCAGGAAAGCCCACTTTCTCTGACCATGATGATGAATCATTGTGGGCGAAGTGAAAGAAAAAAAATATTCACGCATCTCCACGAAGTAAATCATGACGAGTGGGTGAAGCACTGGGGATCGTTGTTACCATAAATCACCCGTGAGAGTGCTTACTGTTGCTACAACGATTTCCAATCCAATCCAATACCATTCAATTTAATCCAATGCAATCCAATCCAAATCCAATTCAATCCAATCCAATCCAATGCTCCTCGCACATGTGCAGCACGGCTTTCCAGGAGCACTCTCTCCCCTCTCCCCCTCTCTCTAACTTTTTGTGAACCTTGTGTTCACAGATGTTGCGATTTCCATGGTGCTGTGCATCTCTCCCCCTCTCCCTCTCCCCCCTCTCCCTCTCTCTCTAACCTTTTGTGAACCTTTTATTTTGTTCTTGTTACCTTCTGTGAACCTTTTGTTCCCAGATGTTTCGATTTACACGGTGCTGTGCCCAGCACAGATGCCAAACGCCGGACAAGCCTCGGCCTTAAGGTGCTTCGCCCCTAAAAACGCTTCCCGTGGCCAGAATCGAGCCTGGATTCCTTGAGTTATAAAGCCGGCGTCTATCCGATTGCTCCATTTTGACATGGTCAAAGCGAACGCCAAGCAGTAGGTACCGATTCGTGCCGTACACCTCAAACCCAAACGCTAGGCCTACGGAGTGCCTCCCCGAGAGTTGCTGTGGGTATTCTTGAAGAGTGGTGCATACCTCCGGAGTAGCACATACCCACTTGTGTGGGACAGGCCACGCTGTGACCAATCCCATCACATCACAAGAAAGTTTCGCATCCATCAAAAGAAAGCTTCACGTTCAACCATAGTCGTCGTTAGACAGAGGGGCAGTGCCTCGCGGCGGGCTAGTTGGCTATACATCGTTCGTTCGACTGTGCTGGTTTAAAACAAAATACGTACTAGAAATACGTACTAGAAATATGCACAGTCTATACGTCAAGTGTATGTGTCCTTTCTAGTGCGTGTTTTGTTTCAAACCAGCACAGTCGAACCAACGAGGACAGAGGGGTGCATGATTTCTTTGTACCCCTCTTTCAACACAAATGACCGGCCTAACGAACCACCGAGCTTACCCATTCCATTCTTGGCGGCCGCCTGTATGTTGCTCTGGAGCCGAGGCATGGCCTCCACCATCTTCTCGATGTCGTCTTTGTCGGGGTAGCGTGTCGTGTGTCGGTTGAACAGGAACAGGCCTTGCGGAGTGCAGTCTGGGGGCGAGAAGCGTCACAGACACGTTATCTCCGCTTCCCTCACAGATGCAACACGTACCGTATTTACTCGCGTAATGATCGCAGTTTCTTTTCCAAAAATATTATGCAAATTTAGGGGTGCGTTCATTACGCGAGGTAAATTTTTCGCGAAAAATGTTTCAGCGCAGAAAACGCAAGGTTGCAGGTCAGAATTTTTACGATAGGTCCCATGAACATAATACACATGATAAATAAAAGCATAACGAACACTCCATGGACTACCGCCAGCCCTGCTGCAAAGTGACACAAAATGCATTGCTTTCATGAATTATGGAACGCACCGGAACAACTTTCTGGCGAGGTGAGAACAGGTTGACCAATAAGTGGCTGTTGCTGTCACAGCGCGGGACATCAAAACAGACACGGCTGCCGACGCAGCAAGCTGAGCGCCTTTTTTCTTTGTCTTGCGAGTACATTATGTGCATTTAGTGAGAGTTTCTTCTGCAGCAATAATGCAATTCATGCTAGCAGATATCGCTAATATCGAAAAGTCTGCAGCAAAAACGTAGCCAGGTCCGCTTGGGAAGAGGAGGAAACATAGGTAAGCATGACCATCATCCGCTAGACTTGGCACACATACAACATATTGCTGTGGCAGGTTCAGGGTGCGATCATTGTACGGGAAATAAAAAAAAGTAGTGTGATGACAAACTTCAGGGGTCCGATTGTTATGCAAGTGCGATCATTACGCTAGTAAATGCAGTATATCACGTCCTATCCAGTGCAACTGGGGAGGCCACACTTCAGCTAAAGCTACAACCAAATTACGCAAGATGACAAACTCCAAGCATGCTCGCAGCGCCTCACCGGCTAACCTCGCTCTCAAACAATTAAACGAGGCACTTAAAAGGACCCTGCAGCACTTCCCATCGACTACTCGGAATGTTTCTTGGGGCAAAGTCTATTGTCTCAGCAATCTCCTCCCGCAAGAATTATGAAAATACGTTCACTATCACTGAAACAACGCGTGATGAGAAATCACGCATCACTGTTTCCTCTCAACTCAACCACGGATAACGCGATGAAACCTGTGCGTGACGAAAGAGGGGGGTGGCTCGCAGCATTCTTTTCGGTGGCCTTTGATATATGACAGGCCGGGGAGGTTTCTTCTTTTCTCCGCAATGTGGAGGGGTCTATTTCCGGTCTGGCGCCACAACAAAGCAGGCATGGCTGTCTGCTCGCAAGCGCACACTCACGCTGGTAGGGCGTTTTTGAAGCAATAAACGTTTGTTGTCGAGTGGTCTTGTTGAAAGGGGAGAGTTGAGTTCGTCACACAAACTCCGCGCACTCGAAACACAAAAGAAACGCCAAAACTGTGCATACAGGTTCAGGTCTAGATGAGGTTGGTACACAGTGCCAACGACAGCGGAAATGCGAGAAATGAGCCGCGAAGTTGACCAGCGACAGAAAGCCAACAGCACAGCCATGGCCGCAATGACGTCATTTCAACCATGCCAGGGGTGCATAATGAGGAAAATTGAAGAGAGCACGGTTACTCTTTTCGCGTCTCTCACAGCGACTTGCGCGCTCACGGCTTCACGTGCACGTGTAGTATTTGGCTCAGGTATTGCTGGCAGTGTAATCTAAACGTTGCGCAGGTTTGCTTGCACTGCTCAAAGAGTGTTGCAGGGTCCCTTTAAGGCTGCTTACGTGGTTTGAACACGAATTCCTAGCGACTAGCTAAGACTTGTTTTCCATTAGATTGTGTTTGCTTTGCTTTATTCCCTTTCATTTGTCTTTTGGCATAAATTACCCCGACCGGCAGAATGACACCTGTTCAACTAACATGCCCCCCCCCTCAAATGTTCACCTCAGCAGCTCTGGTGAACCAAGTTCAAACTCCACACGAACCCAGTTCATTTTCTCTTTACAGTGGTCGCCATTTTGGTACCATTCGTATTGAAAACAACAGTCCCTTTTCACATCTGATAAGACACAAAAGGCTTTCTCTTTAACAAACGCATCTTTTACATCTCCATCTCCCCTAAGACCACTCATCTTTCTAGCATTGTGAGACCATGCCATGGTTTCCAGTCTTCAACTGCCTTAGCGACTACCCACAATTCTACATTACTAGCATCCGACACAATACATGAAGTCTATTGAGAACTCACTTAAACTCCTCCACAATTAATGTTTTTGACCAGTTCACTTAATTACAGAGAGGGTTTTAAAGAGGGCGAGCAAAACTTCATTAAGAAATTCAGATGGCACCGTCTCGAGCATAACACTTTATCTCCGCATGCAAAACATCTGCTATATTGTTCAGAGAAGGCACTACAGTTCTGTGAAGTTTTGTACTCTTGTGGGCACAATGACTGACAACTTTCTACTATCTGATTGTGTTACCTGATAACCCTCTACACACATCTGATGCACAGTACGCAAAAACACCGCTATGTTATTTAAAGGAGCCATGAAGACAAAACACAAGTTTGGTTCATTCGAAAGGTTGCCTCGTTAGAATCATACTGACACCACTTTTAACGCACACTTCGCTCAAATAAGCTACATAATGAGGAAAAAAAAGGGAATGGCAGTGCGACACAATAGCTCATTTCCCGAAACAGAACCTATGATGTCATGCGCACCAGCTCTGCGACTGGCTGAGGTCGCGGCAAAAGCAAACGCAAATTAGGCTGAGCTTATTAAGCTTGCCGAACGAGTTATTTGCACCTAAATGTAACGCATACCCATTTTACCCAAGTCAGAATGGTGCGGAAAACAATGAAAGTTACGAAAATACACGTAAACATAGAAGTACCGATGCGCGCTACTGCTGGTACTGGGCGCACCATGCCTGTTTTAGCTGCAGAGCAGTCCGCTGCTTTGGAGTTGTGTTATACGACACTGGCCGATTGGTGTAAGTTACGCCAATCCTGACCCTGTGAACCTGTTTGTCAAGCATACCGCATGTTTCATGAAACGATTACTTTCTACCGCAACAAAAACAAGCCAGGTGTAAATACGGTCAAAAACAAAGCAGCGGCGGACAACGGTCCGTGGCTGAGTATGCTAGCGCCATCAGGGAAATTTGATGGCAAGGCTGCAGAGCCGAATGACAAACTCGAACTTCGATTGAATACGCGCCGTTACGACTTCATTGCATACGTCACGAAAGCACGTGATTCAGTGGGAGAATCAAAATTTTAACCTAAACTGATTAATTTCTCAGTGAATACGGCATCATTTGCTGCTGGGCAATCGCTGGGGGCACTATAAAACACAAAATCTTTTGAATAAAATAATCTTCTATTTTGTCTGCATGGCCCCTTTAATTAAGTGCAATGATTCACCACCCACCCCAGTTAGACTTCGCAAACCTTTCTGGGCTCAACTGATAACCCTCTTAACTAATTTTATGCCCAGTATGCAAAAGATCCACCAAGTTACTTAAGTGCGATAGTACTTATGATTTATCAACCAATCCCAGGTCAACTGAGACCATTCCAAACTCTGCTATCGACTGCACCTCCTGGGCTCAACAGATGACCCTCATAATTAAAACATTTAATACACAGTATGCGAAAGACTTGCCAAGTTAGTTACACAATAATACTTCGACGTTGTGACCATTAAAAACTTGACATCAAGTGCAACAGTTACAGCGAGTGATACAGCACCTATCTACACTTTCTACTAGGTTGCAGACAGCCCCAAGCTACAACCTAGTAACAGACCAGAGAAGGGTTTTCGGATAAAACCGTACAGTGCCCTACGCAGTTGAAAAAAGGAAGACAACACTGCATTTGTGTCGTCCGTTTCCTTTTCTGAAATGCGTCTGTTTTTGCAGTTTTTTACAATGAACCAATATCAACTTGGTGAGCTTGTAGAAGTTGCAGTCGCGTCGTCCGTTTTCTTTTGTGGAGTGTGTGTCTGTCTGTGTGCAGTTTTCCGCTATGAACCAATACCAACTCTCTGAGTTTGTTGTAGGGTCGCCACCTGCCCGGTTTTTGACCAGCCCGACCAGTTTTTTTTTAGACACCGGGCCAGTCGCCAGTCTGTGCCTAAAACCGGCCGCCATTGACTGGTTTTTTAGCCACCGTGCCGTGATTATTTTGGGGGCGTCATTTTATAAGCGTCAATTCAGCAACTAGGACAATAAATACGAGTCGACAAGCTGCGCGAAGGCATGCGAGGTGAAGAAATACGTCGACAAGCGGGCTCCCCCGAGATGGAGGGGGACCAAAGGGGAACAACACAAACACTGCCAAGAAAAAACAAGCAATTCTAAGTCGAATTCTAAACATACATTCAAGTTGCGCATAGAATTTTACCTTTTGTGGTTTGGCGTTGTTGGTGTATTGCATAGTAGTGCGTGTGTATGCATATATTAATAGCAAATACATTTTCTGATTGCATACCTTTTAATGTTCGTTTGGTGGATTCAGATGCAACGAAGAGCTTTGAATGGATGAAGTATGTGCGGTCACTTTTCAGTGGAGCGCATTCATAGTAACACCAAAATGTCAGTCACTTCCGGTACAAGCGTTAGGCTGATTTCTCTCTGGGAAAGCGCTCCAGTTGATGGCACTGCACGTAAAAAAACATACCGTCTTTTTTTCAACCCGTATTCAAGCTACTATGGATGGACCACGCTCCTCCATTCCCCCCACTTCTAGAAGGGCCTTTTTTTTTTCGGGAAAAGGTGGCAATGCTAGTTTGTTTCTCTTCTAAGTGGTAGGGCTCCCAACATTTCACACAATGCTCACCTGGTACGACGTATTCCTTCTGCTTGTCAAGCTCGTACATGCTGACGAGTACCCGGTAGTCGGTCTTGGTGCCATACAGCCGGTAAGCGTCTTTCTTGCCCTCGTAACAGGTCTCCTCACGCGATTCGGGGTAACAGGCTGGCGGCGGCGTCTGGCCCCGAAGCAGCACAAAAACGATGACGGAGATGACGATGACGAGCGCTACAAGCTGTAATAAATCGACCACAGAGAGGGAACGGATCACCCAAAGGTCAAAGCGAAGTGCGTTTAACAGAAAAAATACAAGTTTGTTTTAACTGAAAGAGTTCGTGTTTTATAGTGCCCCCAGCGCTTGTCAGGCAGCAAATGATGTCGTGTTCACTGAGAAATTAATGAATTTAGGTTAAAATTTTGATTTGCCTGCCAAATCGTGTTTGCACTTGCAAGTGAAGCGGTGGGTGCACAAATCGCTGTGAAGGCACGAAAAAACCGACAGCGCTCTCTTCAATTTTCCTCCTTATGCATCCCTGGCATGGCCTAAACGACGTCATTGTGGCCATGGCTGTCGTATTGGCTGTCGCTGGTCAACTTCTTATTTCTCGCATTCCATGCAACGATGCGCTGTCATTGGAACTGTGTACCAACCTCATCTAGCCCTGAACCCGTATGCACAGTTTTGGCGTTTCTTTTGTGCTTTTGAGTGCCCGTGGAGTTTGAGTGACAAACTCAGTACTGCTCTTTCAACAAGATCACTCGACAACATACGTTTATTGCTTCAAAAACGCCCTACCAGCCCGAGCGCGCGCGCTCTTGCGAGCAGGCAGCCATGCCTGCTTTTTTTGTGGCATCTGACCGGAAATAGAACCATCCACGTTGCGGAGAAAACTCCCCAGCCTGTGATATAGCGATGGCCCCCGAAGAGAATGCCACGAGCCGCCCCCATCTCTGGGAGAGAGTGCGCAGCTTTCGTTGCGTTGTCCGCGGTCGAGTTGAGAGGGAACAATTATGCGCGATTTCTCATCGCACGTAGTTTCAGTGATAGTGAACGGATTTTCATAATTTTTGCGCGAGGAGATCGCTTGGTTAATAGACTTTGCCTGAAAATACATTCAGAATAGTCAATGTAAGTTATTATAGCTAACCGTAGCTAAACGTTTAGCGACGAGCTAAAAAAAATTCATCCAATGGGGAGGCCAGGTCCCAGTGCCAGAACATGCACATTTCCAATATGAGTGGAAGTTCGCGGTAAACTTTTGGTTGTACTACTGTTCACTTTCAGGCAGACACCAAGGCAGTCCATGATGCGGCATTCCTGATTGCTTTAAATATGTGAGGACGGAAACCATTGAACGAGTACCAAAGCAGCCTGACGCTGCCGAAAAGCTTCTGGACACAGGCGTCATGTCAAATGTGAAATTATTAGCAATGCTACATCACTCTGCTAAGTCCCAAGCCAAGTTTCCATGCAGCAACATTAAACCATTTTTTTTGTGTCAATCTGGCGAGATGTTCGCAGTCAGACACTGGTATGCTCTCCTGCTGCAAACGAGCGAGAGGCAATGTAATTGCGCGAAAACAGACTTGCTGTCACCATGTCAGTGTGCTTGCAACCTGACATGGTTCAGGGGCGGTATTCTCATGTTTTGTCCGTTTCAAAAGTGCCCGTTTTGAGAAAGACCTCATTGGCTAAAGGCGAGCACCCGGATGTGATGCTGTGCCTGCACGGCAGAGCTATGAGCCGCAGCTTCTCGGAGCAGACGATTTGGAGCAGACGATTTTTCGTCGTTTTGATGTTGTTTCGCTGGCGGAACAATAAACACATAAAAGATAGTTTAAAATAGGTAGTCGTTTAAAATGTGTTTAAAAGAACAGTTGGGCAAAAGTCAACCCAAAGCCTGCCTACAGATGGAAGTACGTCACAATAAAACGGACGCAAAACGGAAAAACACGAGAATACCGCCCCAGATCGTTATGAATACAACCCGCCGCGGTGGCTCAGTGGCTAAGGCGTTGCGCTGCTGAGCACGAGGTCGCGGGTTCGATTCCCGGCCGCGGCGGCCGCTTTTCTGATGGAGGCGAAAAGCAAAAACGCCCGTGTGTACGAGATTTCGGCGCACGATAAAGATCCCCAGGTGGTCGAAATTAATCCGGAGCCCTCCACTACGGCGCGCCTCATCGCCTTCGTTGCGTCGGCGCGTTAAACCCCACAATCAATCAATCGTTATGAATACATTACACATCAACTTGGACTCAATACTGAGTTGCGCCCGCTTCGAAAATGTCCACTTCAGTCGTGACGTAGTTGCACTAGCGAGGCTTCTGACCAATGACATGCGTTGCTGGCACTACGCCACATCTGAGTCGCCTGCTTTCAGCCAATCAGGGCCCTCTCGAAATGGACACTTCAAAACGCATGAAATAGACAAAGCTGAGAATTCCGCCCCCTGGTTTGTTGTCGGGCAGTGCGCAATTAGAAGTGACATCACGTCGAGTACGGCTATGAAAAGTATTCGTCTCACCTATCAGGAAGTCTGAACCGCTATAATATTTTCTTTTTTTCAAATGAACTAGCAAATACATCGCTAAGGGTCGAAGCATGATCACATTTTTTGGCAGAGAGAGAGAGAAAAAACTTTATTTGCACAGAGCCATGGTCGGGCCCGCTAATCCGGGGCTGCCAATGGTCGACGAGTAGCTCTCTCAGCCCGGTCCGCAAGCCATTTCTGGCAAGCTGGATGCGGGTTGAGCAGGGTGGCCTCCCATTGTGTTGTGGATCTGTTGTTCGGTGTGATGTTCTTCATGTTGGGGTTTTGTGTGCAGTGCCACATCGTGTGGAGTAAATCTCCCGTCTGGTCGCAGTGCGGGCACTGTGGTGTTGGGTAGATGTCCGGATAGTATTTGTGTAGGGTTGTGGGAATTGGACATGTGTTTGTGTGAAGTTGTCGGAGTAACACCTCCTCCATTCTTGTGAGCGAGGGATGAGGGGCTGGAAATCTCCTCCTGCCGAGCCTCTGTTCAAGCAGTATCTCCCTGTAGGCGGTACGCAGTGAAGGGGGTGAAGGTGATCGGCTGGCTCCCTTGCCTGGGGAGCAACCAGCGGGATTGAACGCCCGGAATAAGGAATCGCGGGCTAACGCGTGCGCGGCGACATTCCCCCCGGTCTGTCCCTGATGACCCGGGAACCATATGATCTGTGCCCCTTCAGGCGGCTGATTCGTAATTATGCGAAGGGCCTGGCGACATATCCTGCCTCGGAGGAAATTTCGGCAGCCTCTTGGGAATCGGTTAGTATAATGGCGCGAGGATGGGCAGAGATGGCCAGGGCGATGGCGACCTCTTCCACGCGGGTCGGATCCGTCGTTTTGATGGATGCCATTGCAATGGGGTTACCACTGGACGAGCAGGCTGCTGCTGTGGTCACCCCATTGGTGGGGCCGGCACCGTCCACGTAGATTGTAGCAGGGTGGGAGTCCCACGTTTTGGAGAGGTATTGGGTCCGGAGTGTTCTGCGTCCTTGATCGTGTCCCGGGTGCATGTGTCTGGGGAGGGGATGGATGTGAATGCGTTCTCTTATTTCTCGAGGGATGCCGAATCGATCCTGCACCGTGGTCGGAGGGGTTATGTCCAGTCTATTTAGGATGGCTCTGCCTGTTTTTGTCCTCGTGAGGCGCACCTGTTGCGCTATTCTCTGAGCATCTATGAGCTCTTTTGTGGTGTTATGGACCCCCAGAGCCATTAGGCGCTCATTGGACGTAGATACTGGGAGGCCCAAAGATAGTTTGACACACTTGCGAAGAGCCCGGTCTAGTCTGTCCTCCTCTCTGGGTTTGAGGTTCAGAAAAGGAGCGACGTATGTGTATCTAGAGACCACAAAGGCCTGTACCAGCTTAGTGGTTTCAGTCTCCTTCATTCCGTGGTTTTTGGAGGTCACTCGCTTGATCATTCTGGCTACCTGGTTGGCCGCCGCTATCAGGCAACTTACCGCTGTGGTATTGTGTGCCATGTTGGAAAAGTGCACGCCGAGGACACGGATCCCCTGCCTGGCAGGGATTGGCATGAAATCCACGTGCAGCTTGATCGGGTCTTGTTTCGGGTATTTGGGCTTCTTGGGCTGCACCACCAGTAGTTCCGACTTATCCGGTGCACACTCCAGGCCACGGGACCGGGTGAAGGTCTGCACGATTTCTATCGCTCGTTGGAAGCTGTCCTCTATGTCGGCCCTAGTTCCTTGATTTGACCATATGGTGACGTCGTCCGCGTACAGTGCGTGACAAATTCCTGGCACCCGGTTCAGTCTGGGCGGCAGATCCTTCATCGCCAAGTTGAAGAGCAAAGGGGAGAGAACTGCACCCTGGGGTGTACCCCGCGATCCCAGCTCAATTAGATCTGACTCGAGTCCCCCTATAGAGAGCTTGGCCTTCCGATCTTGTAAGAACGCCTTGATGTAGTGGCAATGCGACAGCTCAAGCCCCCTTTAAACCCACCGCCTTCTGCTATCAGCATTTCTGACGAGAAATCACTGAATGTAATTCTCACGGCTGCCGTGAGAATAGATGCAGACTAAATTAAATGCGAAGCTGCTTTGAAGCACTTCTGCCCAGTTCAAAAATGACAAAAAGAAGACACCCAGCAACAGCAATCACGGAACCCGAAAGCGCTGCGCGTCATTTTAAAGATAACGTGTTCAGCAAAGCTCGCCGGCTTGTAAACGCGAGAGGTAGGTACCCACCGGCAGAGCGCCCCATAAAGAGAAGTTTCCCTGCGGCTTATTTTCTTCGGCGTGCGGCTGCTGACTTCCTGTCCGGTCTTTTTGACCCTCGCTTCCGCCGGCGCTACGATGTCGCAAGTTGCCATTCACGGGTTCTGAAGGTGGCATTTGGACCCCGAGCACCGGCTCGGAACCACGGACGCGAGACAAAGTGACATGCGCGCGCGGCAAACACACAGAACAGGGAGGATTGCAAACAGCAAACCGCGCAAAGCGGCTGCAAATGGCCGGTCTTGGCTTAGGTTGGCTAGACCTTTGGCTGCCCACACTTCCATTTTCGTTTCGAGGAATGTTCGTGCACTAGGTTCTGTGCATCTAATTTGTGCAAAGTAGAATGCTAAGTTCGTGAATTTGGACTCCGAAACCATTTCGCCATTTCTTCTAACGTGGCGGGAAACACAGCTGCTAAGAACGAAATACACTCGCGAAGGCTGTCCACCGAAGCATTCCGCTCGTCTTTTCACTTCACACAATGTCATGTTTGCCCCTTTTTTACAACGTACAGCCCTTTTACAGTCTCGACCAGCCGGCCAAAAAGTCGTCATAATGACCCCATTCAGTTACGACGTTTTCCTCACTTGAATCTTAAGTCTGGTGATCACGTGGATAACAATATGAACACGGAGCTTGCTGGAGCGTGCTTACCCCGTCGAATTCTTTCTGGATGGTGTATTTGGCCCGATAAAACAAGGCTGCGAGACGACTGCGATTCGTGAAACCGGGATCCGCGTAGATGATCATTGCGAGAAGTCACAGAGACAGCGGAATGCGAGCAAACTGGACTCACGCTAACCAGCTCATGTGTCATTACATTATTGGCCACTTACTGAATTCACTCCATGGCGTGGCATGTACGTCCGTCATTTACTACATACTTGCGTTTTATATTGTACAGGTGCATAATCTATCGCTGTCAGCATGCTTCGCGAACATTATGCCGGCTTAGATTCATGCCAAAAGGCAAACGCACGATAAGATCTAAAAAAAAAAAAAGAAGACGGCGTAGTGGCAATGGAACATACCCCTCAAAGGGGGTAAAGACGGGTGATTGCTTCAAACTAAAGAACAGCACGAAAAATAGCAAGATTATGAACAAAGTGACAAAATAATTTCAGAGAATGAAATATAAACGTTTTGAGAAGAAAGATAATTAGCCGGACGCAATTCCTCTCTGCATATTTTTCTTTCCATTGCGCACCTGCATAAGGACCGTTGAAACTTCACCAACTATTTGGTGTTCCGTATAAACAGATATCGAATTATTGCGCGTCTAATGTGCCTGAAGGCGTCACATATCCTTCTGCGCTACACATATCCTGCCAGTTTCTGCGCTGCAGCCTCTCTGGAAACGTATAGGCGTTCGCGTACGTAGTCCGCAACATATGACAGCGTTAAGAGGTGGAGTTCCGTCAGCTCTCTCCTAAAATTAAACACGGCTTCGCCGTGACACGAACCTCCAGTTGCGCGTGACCCAACTACAGCTTGCGCAAGAACGACGTGGAACGCCTCTTTGTAAAGGCGCACCCATGCGAGTCGGCGTAATCGACTAAAAGAAACCGCACATATGAGGAAGATTTTGCTCTCACCCGTATTCGCCAACACCCCACGCGGTCGCCCAGAGCCCCCGCCAGTTTCGCACCACCCCCCCCCCCCTCCCTTCCGTTTTAAAGCAAAGATTTACTACTTTCGTCCCGCGACTTCATGGAGGATGCGCAAGGTCACCTTTTGACGGCAGACACACCCCCGGCGACACACCCCTTGAAGCTCATCGTGTGATTCGCCGGGCCCGCTGTTCGCGCCTGCGGTCGCCACCGCCGCTGCGCCTGAGGCAGCCAATCACCCCCGCAGCCTCCCATGCATGCAGCGATGGGTCGTTTCGGGCAACGTGACTCGCCTCGCGCCGGGCGATAAGGAACGGCGCGTTCGCCATGAATGAACGCAGCGTTCTCCCGACCCCCTTCTGTGAGCGTTGCACGGAACCGAATGGCTTTGAGACGTGGTCGGCAATACAGCTAAATCAAAGGTTAACCAACCAAGTGAAAACAAGACTCAACCAGACTAAGCCAAGCTTTTAGATGCGACGCTCAAAGCATCTCTTGTCGGCGGCCCTGTCCTTCCTGCGTGCGTCCGTTGTTGCCCGCGTGCGTCCGTTGTTGTTGTCCGCAGCCACTCTCCCCCTCTCCTCTCCGATAGCGAACACTCTCTCGCGAGGGGCATTGGATTGGATTCGATTGGATTGGATTGGCTTCACTTGGATTGGATTTGGAATGGATTGGATTAAAGTGGATTGTGTTGCGTCATAGCCGCGGCACTCTCTCTCTCCGAGGTCTCCTGTCCTTCGGGCGCGCTGCGCATATAATCGGTGTGCCGCTCTCCGGTGGCCTTTCGGTCGACGGTTGCTCTCCGCTTGCGCTTGAATCCCCTCAGCGTCGCATCGCACCAGGATTCCTTCGAGGGGAGGTGGGCGTAATTTTTTTTGCATGTCCAAGATTAGCTGAGCTAAGCCGCAGCCATTTTTAAAATTTTGTCTTGTGGTGACAGGGACGTACGCGATAGTAGGAATGCATTATTCAGATGCACGCGTTCGACCTTGGCGATAGTGAAGCATAACGAGGGCACTACGGAAGGAGTGCCGGATGTTTCGGGGCTCAGCCTGAGCACGGGAATGTGCCTGGCCGAACACGTATGTGCGGTCAAAATAATGGCATGAAACCAACATATATCCCTGTTCAAAAAATTACCCCATGGAAGTTCCGACATAAGCAGATATTTCAACGGGATGCTTTTAAGTGAAGCTTGTGTGGCTAAGGTTCAGGTTTCACGTATTTTGTCTGTCCGAGAGCAAGAAGTCACGTGTATTTGAAGCGCCGGGTTTTGGAAAACGAACATCGCGGCGTCAACGTCGTACGCCGTTCAAAGCATGATTTGTACCTCGAGCGTTTATGCCGTATGACTTGGACATGCATTTGAAGATGGCTTTGTTATGATTACTAGCCACCATATTCAAGGTCAGTACAATTAAAATAAATGTGTGCGTGTATGTATGCGCCTTTCTTAGGGATAACCGCCGTCAACGCTCAAGAAAAATGAGATCTGCTCATAACGCCCACCTGAATCCTCTGGCACATACATCTACACCATGGGATCAAAAGCTTCGCTGGTCATACACACCCACAGAGTGGGGGCTCATGATTTTAAGTGCAGAGCAATTCAAGGGCTCGCCTTGTCGCCGCTAGACCCAAGTAGAGCCACACGGCGTTCCGTCGTAGCGGCTGTCGTCGCAGCGTAACCCAGAGGCCATATGCCATAGAGAAAGAAATTTTTTATTTCTCTATGCAGAGGCTTCAAAAGCTAAGGTGTTTATATAGTCATAAGCGTTCGAAACTCGTTAATTAACCGTTGGCGCGTGTCATACATCTCCCCGTTGTTTAGCGCAAAGAAAACTGTAGGTACATTTAGGGCAAAATATACGTAATTAATCGGCTGCGCTAGCGCTCATTTAGTTCGGAACGCTGGTTGGGTTGGTTTTTACGATCGTAAGCGAAAAAAAGTGGCGGTGCAACGCCGGCACGTGCGGGAGTAAAAGCAAGCACTAAAAGAAAAGAACTCCCGCTGGCTCAGTTTCAGGCAGGGGGCGCGCGAGCCCTGCGAAGGCGGGAAATTTGAAATGCGTTGGGTGTTAGCAGTGAGCGGATAACGGCGCTACAGCCCCTTATGGCGAATCACTGCTCTGCACTTCCAGCAGCTTTCACATTGAGTGGAACGGCTCTAATTTTTTTCCTATCTCGGCTTTGGGACCAATTCTTCAAGGAACATTAATCCAACGCCCTTAACTCCATGCATATGCAGTGGCTCGGTGTTGGGACTGGGGTAGCGAGGTGTTGAAACACTCCGGACACAAAACTGCGCAAGAGTGTTTGCGCCAGCGAATTATTACCACGTGACGTAATCACCAGAGTAAAGGGCCTCGTCGTCTGGGAGCTGGCCAGCTGCGCTCATATATGTGTACGTGGTGTACCGTTTTCGCAATGCGCATGTTGTAAGAGCCTAGCAGATGCTCAAACGATTACAGGACGTTCTCTCGGACAGCGAGCCACCGCATCGGTTCCGTCATTCTCGGCGAGTTTAACCCAGTTAATTTTCTTCTACACCAGCCCAAGGTTGTTGCGTGCTCCAGGAACATCTCCGGAATGTCCTGAACAATTTTGGTGAGCTTTCGACCATCTGATGGACTCTTATGCCCGCACTCAACTGAGGCGCGTCCGCTAAGCCTACTACAGCTCGCCTCCAGCGGCGCGCCGTTCGACCGGCTACTGGCCAGCCCCTCGCTTCCTCCGACATGGCTCCCAAATACGTTCAAGACAAAGACGGCTGGAACCACCCTGTCCGACACTCTGCGAGCCCCGCTCCTCAGTTGCAAGCCACTCTTGTCTTACGCCCTGGTGACTATCTCAACCTCTCCAAGTACGACCCATGCACCCTCCATGCAGTGCTCCGCAATAAGGCGTCCCTTACTCCCGCCGAAGCTGCCAAGTTCATGGTTCGTGTCGACAATGTCAAAAACCTTGCGTTTCTGCTGTGCTTGGACTCTGAAATCAGCAAACAACTTCAGCTAATATCCAGCATTGACCTCGAAGACCGTTCTTGTCACGTCACCATTTACCCCACCACTCCATCGAACACCTGTAAAGGCGTTGTGCACAACATTCCAGCGGGCACAAGCCCCGACCATCTTATGCGCCACATGTCGACGCTTCTACAAGGCACCAAGATCTTAGCTGCACGAATGATGGGCCGCACGGCCACGGCCATAATCACCTTCGAAGGTACACACATCCCCCGTGAGATCTGCTATGCTGGTGGCATCTTTCGCTGCCGCCCTCATCGTCCCAAAGCCCAATACTGCCACCGCTGCCAGCAAATAGGCCATCGTGCTGACGTCTGCACTTACAAACCCCGCTGTCCGACCTGCGGCCAAGTACTGCCCGAAGACGCTAGCCACACCTGCTCAGCAGATCCGGTCTGCCTCCGCTGCGGGGGTCCCCATCGCGCTGACGACGCCACATGTTCTGACAGGCAAGCCGCGGATGCAGCCGTTCGCCAGACAGCGTACAACAAACGTGTCGCTCAGCGCGCAGCTGCAGTGGCAGCTGAAGTAGCAGCCACTACCTCTACGGTACCGCGCAAGTCACGCAGCCGCAGTCGCACCCGGTTCACCATGCCCTCTCGCCGCTCCGCTAGCTCGTCTGCACGTCTTCCTGCAAACCCTTCGAACGACGGCCCTGCGGTCCACCACAGCCGTAATCAAGCTGCCCAGGTAAGCCAGCCACTCTCCCACACACCTGAACACGCTCGAAAATCTCCTGCACTGACCTACCGAGATATCCTCCACAAACAACCTCCTGCCCCACAAGCCACTGAGCCTCGTCCCCCTCCCCCACCCAACGTAGACATGACCAATGCTCCTCTCTCCCCACAGTCTCCTCCTCCCCCTCCGCCTAACGCTACCCTTCCCCCGGCTTCGACTCCGGCATCCAAACGCAGCCGCTCTTCGGAGGGCTCACCGTCCGCCCCAGTGACCCTTCCACCAGACGACCTCTACACCTCTCTCTCCCATCGTATTGAAGAATACGCCCAGAAGTTTGATGCGGCAATATCCCATCTCCAGCAGCAGTTGACTCACCAACTTTCTCTCATACACGAGCAGCAAGCCCTTTTCCAGCAGAAACATCAAGAATACACTGACCACGTTGCCCACTTTTCTAGTGAGCTCAATATGCGCTTTGAAGAGCAGAGTAAACACTTTCAATCTCTCTTCTCCAGCTTTATCACTCAACTGCAGTCCACTTATCCCCTCCCTCCAGCACCGTCACCTCTCGCGGAATAAGCATGGCAGATCACGTACTCATAATTCAATGGAACTGTCATGGTTTCAAGAACAAGCGTAATGCCTTCCTCATTTGGCTTCAGTCACAACCACAGCTACCAGACATCCTCCTCCTCCAAGAGACAGGACTAAATCCTACGCTACCTGGATATGTCACGTTTCAGCAAAGTCCCTGCCTTGCCACGCTGGTCCACTCCACCCTCACGGCTTCTCTTGAACATGACACCGCCAATAGCCTCACTGTTTCAATTCCTCTTAAGCGCGGCCCTCTGCTCATTACCAACGTTTACAGTCCCCCGCGCAATACTCTACCGGAGCTTGAAGAACTGTTCCATCCTTGTCGAACCAAAACCCGTCTTCAGCATATCCTGGCCGGCGACTTCAACGCCCCACATTCTGCCTGGGGCTATATCAGGGAATGCAGGAAAGGCCGTCGGGTGCATTGTGCTGCGCAAGAAGCTGGGTACACACTACATAACGACGTACAAGAATACACACGTATGGGCAACTCCGTGGAACGCAATACCAACCCCGACCTCACTTTCGCTACTCGAGCTCTCCTTCTACGATGGGAACATACTCAAGAATATATGAGCAGTGACCATGCCATCTTACGCCTCACGGTCTCCGCATCTCCAAAACGAATCAAGTGGAAATCTGTTCGCATCACCGATTGGCACAAATATCGACAACAGCGCTGCGACCCCCCTTTCACAGACGTACCTACCTGGACCCAGCAACTTATGCATGCTCTTGATAAGCATACCAAGGTTCTTGCCACGAACGAGGTCACTCCTCACATAGATGCACACCTGTCACACTGTTGGGAAGCCCGCGCTTCTCTCGTGAAGCGGTGGACTCGCTGCAAAACAAACCGTAGACTCCGCGCCCGAATCAATCGACTCAACCAGCACATTCACGAATACTCCAACGACCTCCGCAGGGAACACTGGAATACCATGTGTGATGAACTTCAGAACACCCTGAGCACTAGCAAGACGTGGCGTATACTCAAAGCTTTAATAAATCCCGACTCCACAAAGATTATGACCACCCAGAAGATCAATCGCCTCACCGCTCAACACAAAGACCCAGCCACTCTACTGGACACCATGAAGAAACTTTATATCCCTTCTTTGTGTCAACCTCAGTATTCTGAGTATAATGGCTCTCCGAACCCCGAACTTGATGAGGAATTCACCTTGGCTGAGCTTCGCATCGCCCTCCGTATGTGTAGAGGCAGCAAATCTCCTGGTCCCGACTCTGTAACTACCGCCCTACTTCGGAATATGTCAGATGCTGACCAACACCATCTCTTACATGCCATCAACCTCGTTTGGACAGGACAAATACCACTCTGCAACTTATGGAAGAAGGGCCACATGATCTTCATCCCGAAGCCCGGTAAACCTCTAGATCTCCCTAATCTCCGTCCAATAACACTGACCTCTCACGTTGGCAAAGTTATGGAGCGTATGGCCCTAAATCGCCTTCAGCAACATCTAGAGGATACCCAAGCACTCCCTCACTCTATGATTGGATATCGCTCACAGCTATCTACTCAAGACACACTGCTTCGCATATACGAGGACGTCCTTCAGTCTCCCAGCTCAGCCCAGCTGAAAGCCATCCTCGCTATAGACCTAATGAAGGCATTTGACTACGTGGATCACGACGCTATGCTGTCAGAACTAGCAGAGACAAATTGCGGCTCGAACATGTATAGTTACGTCCGGGACTTTCTTCAATCTCGCACCCTTACCATACAAATTGGCGACCACAAGCTTGACGCGGTACCTCACCCTCAGAGAGGCATTCCTCAGGGTGCGGTCCTCTCTCCTACATTATTTAACCTCGCCATGCGCCGTATCCACCGTGCTCTACAATCTTTCCCCGAAATTCAGTACTCTCTGTATGCCGACGACATTACTATCTGGATCAAACGCGGCAGTCCGGGATTCATTCAAGACACCCTTCAAGACGCCCTCAGAGCCGTTGATCAAGCAGCTCACAGTATCGGTCTAGCTTGCTCGGCTGAGAAAACTTCATTGCTGCTTGTGCACTCTCGTAATTGGAAACCACCTCAAGTTGTCCTTCATCACCATGACAACACCATCTACCCACAAAAAACTTTGAAAGTTCTTGGCCTTCACATGCAATCTGATGGAGGAGGAGGTTTGGCTGTGCAGCACATTCTCCGTCAAGCCGAACCCATTCTTAACATGATGCGCCGTGTCACTACACGCTCCAGGGGGCTCAAAGAACAGGACCTTCTTCAACTCCGTGATGCTCTTATCCTCTCCCGAATTCGCTATCAAGCGCCGTACGTCGTCCTAACGCGCACCTTGGAAGGGAAACTTGACGCCCTAATCCGCAAAGCGACAAAAATTTCTCTGGGTCTTCCTATTACCACTAGCACCACCCGACTTGCGGAACTTGGTGTTCTCCCGACGGTTACTGACATAATTGACATCCACCGCAGCCACCAACGTCAACGCCTCTCCGAAACTGCAACAGGCCTTCATATCTTACGCACATTAGGATACCCGTCCCGTCCTCCTCGACCTCAAACAACTCCCCTAGACAGCAAAATACTCCAACATATTACCGTAGCACCTATTCCCCGCCACATGGACAAGGAACGCAATCCCAAACGCCGTCTTATTCGTGCCGCATACTACGCCAAGAAAGTAAACCGTGATACCGACAGCCGCCACGTATTCACAGATGCGGCATTTGAAGATAACCTCGGTGCGGTCGCCTTCATCACTTCAGAGGGTACTCACTACTCCATCACTCGACGCTGCACCTCCCCAGAAGAAGCCGAACTTCTCGCTATCGCTTTTGCCGCTGCTGACAACACATCCCCAGTCCGCACGACCAACATCTACACGGATTCGAAGTCTGCATGCTACCACCTGGCTCAAGGTCTTGTGTTCCCCTCCTCACTGTCCCTCTTCAACAACGTTAAAGGGTCTTTTCACGTGCACTGGATCCCTGGTCACGCAGGCGTCGCAGGGAACGAACGCGCTTATCAGCTTGCCCGCGAAGCTCTCCTCCGGGCCCCTGTCGACGCTCGCGACACAAATCCTTGTCCTCCACCTCCGCTCCCCACCTTAGAAGACATTCTAAGCATACGCCGCACGTTCCCTCTTCTCCATTCCGGGCTTACCCGTCGCGAGCAAGTAGTCATTCGGCAGGCGCAAACATATACACTACACACACCCACTCGTCTCCATCTGTTCCAACGGACGCCAGACACCCCTGTCCCACTCTGTCCCCACTGCCTTATTCCCCCTACCCAGGACCACATTCTGTGGGAGTGCCCCTACAACCCTACCCAACCACACAATTACACCGGAGAGTGGCTGGCTGTTGCGGCGAGTCTCCAACAGCAACGGGAACTGGCGGCCCACATCATCAGGGCCCTCAGCGGCTGCCTGGACCGAGGCGGCTGATTCGCCCCACCATCCCATGAACAATAAAGTTTCTATCTATCTATCTATCTATCAAACGATTACAGCGTGAATCACTATCAGTGGCTCGCAATGCCGGTTTCCTTCGCACACGGCGCACTCAAGGTCACCCTAACGAAAGTGCTTGTTACGCTGTGGCGATAATACCAGTATTACCTCGCCCCTTGATATGCCTTGGCGAAAACTCAAAAAGGTAACGACAGCACATGAGGTGCTTTCGAGTTTTCGATTAAAGCTATTAAACCTACTACGATATCTGTATTTTTATGCGCCATTTTGCTGCGGGGCATTTAAACCGCATGAAACGTATACTGGGATTACTCGCGAGTGATAATGGCTAAGATTAGGCGTAATTATCTTCTTGTGATGCCAGATTACGAGATCCTGTATTAAACGCATTAAACTGCATTCAACGTATACTGGTATTACTTGAGAATGATAATGGGTAAGATAAGGCGTATTTATCAACTTTTCATGGCGATCCTGCCAAACTAAAGGAGTGATCTTGAAAAGACGATATTCATTCGGGTGTTTTCCCGGCTGAACAATAATAGTTATCTTGATGCTATGTCATAAAATTTATTGCAAAAGGAAAGGATGGTAGCTTGAGCTACCCGCCACGACGTTTCAGTGGAAGAAAGACGCGGTTCGATCCCGACCACCCCGACCTTTAAATTTAGTTTCCGGAAAACGAAAACGCCATTGTGTCGAGATTTCAGCGCGCTTTAAAGGAGCCATGAAGACAAAAAACAAGTTGGGTTTATTAGAAAGACTGCTTAGTCCCGTAAACAATGATACCAATATCATCGCAATCTTCGAACAAATAACGGAGATATTAAATAAAACGTGTGAAGCAGTCGCGACCCCCTAGCCAATTTCCCGCAACTTTTCTACGACGTCACGGAACCTTGTTTGTGCGATTGGCGGCCGCCTAAC
This sequence comes from Haemaphysalis longicornis, assembly GCF_048455015.1. Lineage (NCBI taxonomy): Eukaryota > Metazoa > Arthropoda > Arachnida > Ixodida > Ixodidae > Haemaphysalis > Haemaphysalis longicornis. Next base: position 39,227,867 of record NW_027526385.1, on the reverse strand, counting down.
TGACCTGTCGCGACGATACATGACGGGACGTTTGTAATGGGACCTCTAGTTCCATTTGACCGCATCACTTGAATGCTAACGTGCAGTTAACGCACTGAAAATTATGTTTTATTGTTGGCCCGTGTGACGTCATTCTTGCTCATAAGACGTCACTGTGGCGCAAAATTTGAAAGTTTTTAAATACTTCTTGCTTTTTCTTGTTAAAAAAACATCTTTTGTGGCTGTAATGGAGCTGAGTGAAATACTGAATCATAGTTCTTTCAAATTAAACGAAGTTTTATTTCCTCCTCATGGCTCTTTTAAAGATCCCCAGGTGGTCATAAACAGTCCGCAGTCCTCCACTGCGGCACCTTTTATACCCCGGCCGTATACTTCAGCGCGTGAAACGAAATATATTGTTTTTAACATTTTCGGTGGAGCTGCCTGGCTGAATTAAAGCAGCACTGCTACATAAGTATACCAGCCTCGCAGATTATTCCTCACTCTCGACTAATGTGCAGCCAACACAACGATTTTTTTCTCCTCAGCCTTGAATAAATGTCACTGATTGACGTTAAGAACAACAAAATTTATGTATCAACCCGGCGTGCAGCAGTATCGGAGGGCTGCGAATTAATTAAGACCATGCACCTCCGCCGAAATCTCGTACCCCGGGGGTGTTTTGGTATACAGTTTAACCTCCTTATAACGAACACTGATATGTCAAATTATCGGCTATAGCGAACTAAATACGAACTTTGGTTGGTCACCCTTTATTTCAGTGACACTTATTCTTTTTATAACGAAACCAAAAGCGCCAGAGCCGCGCGCGATATCGGCTACAACGAAGAAATATTTTGTTCACGCGAGGCTTTAAACGTGATAGCTAGTTTACAAAAGCAAAACATAAAAAATAGAATATGACAGCTTGTAAAAATACAAAAGTAGAAAAGGCACTTTCCTACTTGAACACCCTGTAAAACTTCATCCGGCAGTGCTGTGAATAGCCGCCAGGCGAAGACCACATCCTTCTTCAAATAAAAGAGAACGAAGGCCTGTTTTATCAGACGTACTTTGTGCTGGAGTAATTTCACTTTGCCGTGTTCGGGCCCATTTAGCTTTAAATGCCAAAAAGGAGACAGCTAAGGATTACCTCGTGAATAGCGGGTTCGAAGCTTACAATAATGCGTTTATTATGTAGGATTTTTTCGTGAGCCAGATTGTCGATTTGTTAGAGTCGAATTTGCCTGTACTGTAACAACGAAGAGCGGAATTTACTGCCCCGATACTAGTTCGTTGTAACGAGGTTTGATTGATTGATTGATTGATTGTAGGGTTTAACGCGCCTACGCAGCGCAGGCGATGAGGCGCGCCGTAGTGGAGGGCTCCGGATTAATTTTGAACACACCTGGGTATCTTTCACGTGCACCGACATCTCGTACATACACATGGGCGTTTTAGATGCGAAGCATCTCATGCTCGGGGCTGTGTCCCTCCCTCCCTCGTTGTCGTTGTCCGCCGTCCGCACTCTACTGCGCATGCGCGTCTCTTCAGCCCCGTCAGCGTTTGGCCTGACGTCAGCGCAGTCCACTATAAAAAAGAAATAGTTAGGCGGCGCCCGGTTTCGATCTCACGACTCTCTGGCTGCAACGGGAGGTACATGGCGCTCTTCCCACTGCGCTACAAACCGAGACGGGAGCATGTGCTACGAACGCGCCTTATGTCCTTCACTCATTCAAACTACGTCATGAAGCTACTGATACAACGAAGGCCCGCGAAGGTGAACGTCAACGGAAACGACGAACTGGAAACTAATGGGAACTTCAGTCGACCCCATGGCTGCTTCGCATACTACTGAGGGTTCCCCTACGGGAAGATGGTGTAATTTTTTGCTCTTCGCCTCCATCAGAAAAGCGGCCGCCATGGCCGGGAATCGAACCCGTGTCCTCATGCTCAGTAGCACAACGCCTTTGCCACTCAGCCACCGCGGCGGGTGCATAACGAGGTTTGACTGTACTTCATCGCCGTTGAATATAATGTACCGATTCCGCAGCCGAGGAACAAGCAAACCATTGTTCGGGGCCGCATGACGCTTTTAGCCCTACGCGATCCCGCTGAGAACGAAGTGTTCCGTGAGTAAATTGGGGAATGAGGTCAAGAGAAGCAAGGATAGCACGACAAGCCGGGAGGAAGATTGAGGACAAGGGGCAACAACGCTAATTTTGGGCGCTGCATTTGCTGGAACCATATATAGCCCTTGCAAGGTGCAGAAGCACCTTGCAAGGAATATTTAACTGCGTTGATTAGGACATCGCACTGAGTGTTTTCGAGCTAAAATGCTTTGCGCATGCGTGGTGGTTGGTTGATCGTAGGATGTATACCATTCTTCAAATATACGTTCAGCTGCTAGTCCAGTGAGTGCGTTGTCCTTTCTTTGCCTCGCGTCTTCGTGTCTTTTCGCTGTTTTTTTTTCCAAAACGTCAGAATGCACCAACAGGCCCAGCAAGCTGCACTTCTGCAGAAGCAGTCCTTATTGGAAGGATAAGTCCTCGTTGGAAGCAGTATTCGAAAGATGCGCGCGAGACTCCGCAATGCGACTCGCGTACCAGACGCCATTACTATTCCATAGCTATAGGCACGTTGCGCTGATGCTTGCCTCGCAAGCAGCAGCACCGTTTTCTATATCCTGGTGGTTCGGGGGGTCATTTCTTGTAGGAAAGATGCCACGCGTATCACGGGCTCGCTTCGTAGCATTCATATTACGCAAGTGCCGGCGCTGTGTGCCAGACACCAACAGCCGGGATTATCGCTAGTCACGCACGGCCGCCCAAGCAAAGAAGGCATCTAAGGTGACGCCATGATAACAAGGCTGGGAAGAACGAACAGATTAACCCTGGCATTCTGAATCCTTCCCCCACTCGAGCCTCCAGGGGAGGAAATACTTTAAATCGATCTCCCCATGCATAAGCATTGCGGAGTCCTCCCCTCAGCCGAGTGGAGGGAGCAAATGGAGTGGAGGAGGGACTCAGAATACGGCCCTAAGTGGCGCAGGCGAAAATACGTCAGTCGCTGCTATTGTATCCGACCAGTCAGATTGCAGATAATACAAATGGCAAGGAGGAACCGATGCATTCATCACGGCCGTCTCTCTTTACACCGTGTCTCAGTGTCAACCCCATAGATTGTTGGCACTGCATGCTCCAGGCAGTGGGTGATAACTGCTCGAGAAATCGCCGCTCTTTTATGGATGTCCTAGCGTGCGCTGCAGACAACTTTAGCAGGGAAAGTGCTGCGTTCACAGCGGCCTCTGTGCGGCGCAGCGTGCCTATGGCTGATTGAAGGTAAACCTATAGTAAATGCGTTGAGGCCTTCGACATAAAAACATCGTCAACCAGCGCAGGCATCTCGACATACAATGAGTTGAACGTTGCTTACTGGCCTGCAGTTAGACCCAACACCACGGTAACTACAATTTAGGGGTCAATATAGACATGCTGGCGTGCCCACTTAGGCGGATTAGCCATTGACGATGACAGAAGATCACGGGCCTTTCATTAGCTCCCATTTGGCCGCGACGTCATTTTCACCTTCTTCATCATCAGCATCATCACCAGCATCGTCATCAGCCTATCTACGCCCACTGCAGGACAAAGGCCTCTCCCATTAATCTCCAATTATCCCGGTCCTGTGCAAACTGCCACCAATTTATCCCCGCAAACTTCTTGATCTCGTCTGCCCATCTAACTTTCTGCCGCCCCCTGCCACACTTGCCTTCTCTAGGGATCCACTCTGTTACCCTTAAAGACCATCGGCTATCTTGCCTTCGCATTACATGCCCTGCGCACGTCCATTTCTTCTTCTTAATTGCTACTAATATGTCCTTAACACGCGTTTGTTCCCTGACCCACTCCGCTCTCGTCTTGTCCCTTAATGTTACACCTATCATCTTCCGTCCATTACTCGCCGAGTCATCCTCAATTTAAGTTGAACCTTCTTAGTGAGCCTCCAAGTTTCTGTCCCGTAGGTGAGTACAGGATGCAGCTGTCATACACTTTCTTCTTCAGGGACAATGGTAGGCTGCCATTAATTATCTGATAATGCCTGCCGAATGCACTCCACCCCATTCTTATCCTTCTTATTATCTCTGCATCATGGTTGGGATCCGGGGTCACAACTTGGCCTAAGTAGATATATTTAGCGTCACTAAATAAGCTACGCTTAAGAGTACCGCCACTTCGTGCGCCCGGGAGCGTCTAGGGGCCATTTTGTTTTTGGCTTGCAGTGTTGCCATCTCTCGACGGACAAGGTGCGACCGGCCGCTCTAGCGTCCGCGCAGCAGAAAGAGAGAGAGGGGAGAGGCCCTCAGAAACAAAATGGCTGCGCCCATATGTAAACCAATATCACGTGGTGCCGACCGGCCAATGAAAATACTGGCGGCACATAACAATGAGAGAAAAGAGTGCCGATACTCTAAAAGCCTTTATTTAGTGACGCTAGATATATTCGCTCACCACTTCCACTGCCCCGCCACCTATCTCAAACCGCTGCGCTGTCCCGAGGTTATTGATTATTACTTTAGTTTTCTGCATATTAATTTTCAGGCCCGCGGTTCTACCCTGTTTGTCCAGTGCGGTAAGCATGCTTTGCAATTCGTCCCTCGAGTAACTTAGCAAGGAAACGCCATCAGCCAATCTGAGGTTACTGAGGAATTCTCCATTAACCCTTGCTCCCACCTGTTCCCAATCCAATGTTCTGAATACTTCCTGTAAACATGACAACATAGCCACCCACAGTGCCCACACGCCCACTCAAGCGGATTGGCTCATGTCAATGACAGCTCGCGTCAGAAGGTCCCGGCCAATTTGTCGGTTCCCATTGGCTGCAACGTGAACATACCCACTCGAAAGAGCACTTTGCGCATTCAGTTGGACATGAACGCTTTCGCATTCATAGCTCATAAGAAGTGCCTAGATGTTCTTGGACTTTTTCTACATTGTCGTAATCGGGTAAATCAACTGCCGTTTCACGTTACCTAAATGTAAGCACTCCAATGAATACTTGACGCCATTCTAAACCAGACCAGCACCAAATCTTCCACTGCAAGTGCTTTTGCACTGTACTGTTAGTGATCCTAATAACAGCCATGATGATGGCAGTATGGCAGTATGTACGCCACAAAGATACAAACATACGACTAGCCACAAAAGATGGGAGTAGTAATGAATACAGTGCCCCCAAAAATTTGCAATGTACATGAATAGTATAATTCTATCACCGTGCACAGCCTTTACAGAAAGCAAAAGCCCGAAGTTTGGATTTGGCACACTCGCTGGTTACATCAAACCAGCCTATTGAACACACACACTGAATTCACAAATGCCACAACTATTTTTCACAGTTCCTGGAACGGAAGAGTCAAGGGAGAACCTTCTGCTCCCATTCGAAACAGCCGGCGTCCTCGAGGACCAGTTGAGCATCCGGTAGGTGCACTTGCACCCGGCGTCAATATCCTCGTGCAGCTTCGGCGGCGTCAAGCCTGTAGGCAACACACTGAAAGTACTGCAAAGGAAAATTTGACCTCCATCTGAGATGCAGCTACACGGCTACATCCTAAATCAGGACGAATTTTTCTTCAACTGCGGGCTTTCCCAGGAAGCTGTACAGCTTTCTCAGGTGAAGGCCAGATTTTCTTTTACAGAAACTTAGTCCACCTCGGGGCATTTCGATGGAGGCTGAAAGTACGAATGTCCCGATTATTTTTCACAGTTTATGAGAAGGAAGAGTCAAGACAGAATTCTCTGCTCCCAGTTGGAACAGCCAGCGCCCTCGAGGAACCACTCGAGGAACCTCTGGTAGGTGTACTTGCGCCCGGAGTCAATACCCTCGTGCAGCTTGGCGCACAGCTTGCAGGCGACGCTTTCGTACTTGAGCTCAAAGTGCTGCTTCCACACGAAGTAGGAGCCGTACCACTCTGGCTTGGCCGCCACGTTGGCCAGGTACACGCCCAGCGCCTCTGGAGACTCGAAGTCCAGCGCGTCGATGTAGGAGCCCGGCGGGGCCAACCGCGAGTAGTTGGCACCGCCCATCACCACGGGCACGATGTCGAAGAGCAGCGGTCTGTAGAACTTCTCCGTGACGTAGTCGCGGCAGATGGAGTTCTCGAAGGACAGGTAGAAGCTGTAGTTGCGCGCCGCCTGCTTCAGACAAGTGTCCGAGGCCTTGGGCTCGCAGACCAGGTCACCGCACTTCCCGAAGACGTCCACGCCGATGACGCGACGAAGTCTGTCCACGTACGTCTCGCGTCGGCTGTCCGTATTGCAGTGGGAAACCATCCACACGGCTAGGGCTCTCTGCTTCGCCGTCGCGTTTAACCAAGCAGAATTCTTCCCTACCGTGGTTCTTGAGCTTCCGGAACGACGTGGGGCGACCCTCCTTCGCTTGGTTCTCCGCTTAAAAGTGTATCCGTAGCGGGTCGTGACGTCAGAGTCGGAGCGATACGTCATGGTTATGTTAAACAGCCCGTCCAACTTTCTCAGCACGTGCACGGGCGTCGCGGTGGGCGGTTCGAGGCTGAAGAATATCCAGCGTTGTTCTTCGGATCGACGCGGAGGCATGTCTTGTAGATCGATGTCCTTGCCGTGGAACAGCACTGCGTTGCTGGAGGTGAGGTGGCCGCGGTTGCGAGTGAAGATGCAGGCGTGAGGACAGGTGGCATCTACTACACCTTCTTTGAAGTAAGGATAGTCCTGCTTGCCGCACCAGGACGTCCAGAGAAGGACCACCACCGGTCTTGACGTCACTGCCCGTCGAGTCACGTACACGGCACACAAAGCAAGCGCGACGAGAGCGATCTTCAGTATAGCGAATTTTCGTAGTGCCATTATGTCCAAAGTTCTGCCGCTGCTACTTCTTATCTGCGTTGGGTATCACTCAGGCTATTCTTAGAGCCGGGCTTACCGCGAGTTCATTTTTGCGACTTTTCCAGTACTGAAGTTGACGGCGCTTTCGGACGCTCTCCAGCAACATTCATGTGTTGCGGGCGCCATACTACTGCGGCCAACGACAATACCGTTCTGAATACGCCGGTTCTCGCCCGTGTTGCGGATAACGCTGCTCTCCAAACACGTTTCTATTGGGCTATTTACTTGTATGCTCGGTGCTAGAAACTCTGAAACGCGTTAGCAGCAGCAGGTACACGCTCTGGCACTTACTGTTGATTCCAAAAGCACACATCAGTCGTTTCTTCGTTGTATCCATTTCCCGCTTCCCCGCGCACACAACAATGGCGTCCCGCAGCTTCAACGGTGGCAATGCTTCGAGTCAAGTTAGTCGTTCCTCCCGGTGAGTGAGTCTTGTTCGTATCGATTCCCTCGACGTGCGGCACAAATATCGGTGACGCTGGATGCCTCCATCACAAGAGAAAACTCGACGTCGAGAATTTCTGTTCAAAGACACCCGGCGCACGCCTTCTGGTGCACATTGGGAGCTTGGTGCGTCCGGTCGTCCGAGGCACAGCGTATAGAGACGGAATGGCTTGCGCTGCGAGAAACCGGAAGCGATCTCACGGCTTTATCAACACAGGCTGATTGGCGGATGTGGGACACACAAGAGTGCTTACGCCGGAAGCGAGAGAACCACCTCCGCAATACTTGGTATCCGGGCGAAGGCGATAGTTCTCTAATCTTTGACGTTTTCGTTCCTTATTTTCTACACAGTATTTCCGGGCATGAATGCCTAGTGCGGCAGTTTTTCCCTTGGCGGAAAATGGGAATACAGTAATACCTCGTTAACTCGAAGTAGTAAAAACAGAGAAATATTTTGAGAGAAGCGGATTTTCGAGATAAGCAAAGTTGGCGAATTGACATGAAATATCGAGCTCTTTACAAAAAAAGGCGCTACTATTTACTAGCTCTACAACAACATCTTCTCAATCTTGCTTTTCATAAAGGTGTCAAAGAGAATAAGAAAAAAAAAAAAAAACTTACAAGATACATTCACCGGTTGGGACCCGCGCTGTCCATTGGGTTTTCCCCCGCACGACACACCTATATCTTCTTGTACACTGTACCTCTGCGCGTGTCTCTACCGTCATATGACGGGCCATGGGGTTGCTTCACGAAGTTTATACAGATTGGCTCAGACTTCACGTTCAGGGAAAACGTCGGCGTTGTGGTATAGGCGCGGCTAAACGAAAAAAAAAAAAAAACCAAAAGAAAACGAAAAAAAAAAAAAAAAACCCGGGGACTTAGGTGTGGCAGCATCGCGCAAGTCTTGCGAAACGGTCCGCGGCGGCGAAATATTCGTTCCACTCCCAGTTAAGATTTCGAGGTACTATCCGCAGTTTGTTCGAAAAATATACTTGGAAATAAAGGGCAACAAATATATGGGATGTATAGGAAATGTTTCGGTGCCGGGGGAAATTTCGACTTAGCCGATTTTTCGAGATATGCGAGTTCAACTTAAATGTATAGGTCAGTTAATTGATTGATTGATTGATTGATTGATTGATTGATTGATTGATGGATGGATGGATGGATGGATGGATGGATGGATGGATGGATGGATGGATGGATGGATGGATGGATGGATGGATGGATGGATGGATAGATGGATGGAACGTTTATTACCATTTGCCACATGAAGTTTACAAACACTGAATGGACCCGTAACCAAAGGCTAGTGCAGGGTTCAATAAGAAAAGTAATGGACAGAAGGGGGAAACATCAATTACAGGTGATACAGGTATAGGTACACATACAGGGTAAACATCACTTGCAGGTAATTATTAGCATTCACTTTTACGAAGTACAGGTCTTTTTTTTTCTCTCCTTAAACGATCGGATCACAGGAAAACGAAACTACATGTGCGCAAACAATCAAAAAGTTTCAGCAGAGCATGCTGCGGACTCACCCAGAGACTTGAGAGTGAAAATACAACAAACACGATAGCTATCAATGGTTTCATTAAGAAAAAAAAAAGGCTAGGTTTACGAAATTCGTAAGTGTATGATTGTACAAATAAGAAGTGTTTCCCACACACACAAAAAAGAAAAAAGCCACAGTCTGCTCAAAAATTGTTTCTTCAGTTTTACTGTAGTATTAGGTAAGCTCTTCAATTCAGTGGGAAAAGTATTCCGGAATTTTTATTCCTGTGAAATGCATTAATCTCTCCCCATAAACGTTATTTCGCCACGTTAAAGCTACCGTACGTGACACTTGCAGTTGTTTAAAGTCAACGCGCAGATCACAGGCCAGGTTGGTAATCATGTCCACATATTCAAAGTTATAAAATAAAGCAATTCATGATAAACGGTACGCACAGCATGTAATAGATGTGGTGAAGTCAGCTCTGACAACAAAGACTTAAATTCTTACTGAACCACCTATGTCTCTGTCTGTCTGTCTGTCTGTCTGTCTGTCTGTCTGTCTGTCTGTCTGTCTTTTCTCTCTCTCCCTCTCTCTCTCTACCTCTACGCATATATTTAATTGAAGTCATCAAGAAGACCATGGCATATTTATTTTTACTACGTTTCGGCTGGAAAGCCAGCCATTTTTAGGGTAAGACTACGCTTGAAGCCTACACGTGTGTTCACGTAGAGCGTCGTTACAGTCGCTAAAGCAATGACTGAATCGCAACCAACATTGGGTATCGGACAATCTAGTACAACAATGGGCATCGCAGTATCGAAACGTTTTCAGACTACACCCATTATGACAGTTTTTATCAGTGAAGACTGCGAAAACGCTGCAGCATACTCGTTAGTGCAATGCGATGCCCTAAAAATACGGCGTCGTCCGCACAGAAACCGAAAACTCCGAGCGGTCGCAAAATCGCCACACCGTCTGTACCCGCTGAGTACCGCGTGCGTATATAGATCCAGAAAAAGCAACCCACTTTTATGGCGCCCAAAGCACGTTCATTCAGAAATAAATTCGCTCACCAGGACCAGGGAAAGGTGCGTCCCCTTCCGATTCATGGTGACGGAACCAGGGTACACGGGGGCAGACTTGAATCTTCACTTAATCCTCCTCGAAGCTGCTTCCTTGAGAGAAAACACAAAGGCAAGCCCGTCAGCTGTCTCGTTCGGCGAACAACTGCACGCCTAAAGAGGAGACACACGTTGGAGATGAAACAATTGCCATGACGTCCACGCAACGCGGTGACATGTGATGACGGGATTATTGAAGCGCGCTCGAGCTTGTGAAACCCATTCCCTTTGTTGTGGCGATAACGGTTGCGAAAGGTGATGACTTAAGCGAAGTTTGTCCTCTTCAGCGTTATCTCCCATTCAACTGCCGGCTTTGTTAGCACGCGGACGTCCGTAATATAAGCTGCGGAAAGGTCCTAAAAGTAGAAAAATTGCGCGTGAAAGACAGGACTAGGATAAAGGAGAGATGACGGGCGCAGACTCACAACTAACTTTATTGTTTGAAAAAAAAAAACGGACATGAATATGTATACAATTCCCCGCACATGCGCACAAAGCAGCCAGTTTCTCTTCCTCTTTTATCAGTGCACCATCCTGTTTAGAAATTCAACCTCATACCCGTACTTAGGAAGCGACGTATCGCTGGCGCAATTTTCGCGGTTCTTGGGAATAAAAAAGATCCCTATCAGTTCGCGGGTGACTTGTTCCCGGCTTCTGCACAGCACTTTAGTTTCATTCAGCAATATCCATTGCTCCTCTTCGAAGGTGCACCGGTTCGCACCTTCGAAGGTGCGAGCCGGTTTTGTCTATTGGATAGCTGGTGTTCCCTTAAACGTTTACTAACACAGCGGCAGGAATTCTCACATAATGAATGGCAGCCTACCATTGTCCCTGAAGAAGAAAGTGTATGACAGCTGCATCTTAGCGGTACTCAGCTACGGGGCAGAAACTTGGAGGCTCACTAAGTCGGTTCAACCTAAATTGAGGACGACTCAGCGGGCAATGGAACGGAAGATGATAGGTGTAACATTACGGGACGCACGAGGTCGCGGGTTCGATTCCCGGCCGCGGCGGCTGCTTTTCTGATGGAGGCGAAAAGCAAAAACGCCCGTGTGTACGAGATTTCGGCGCACGTTAAAGATCCCCAGGTGGTCAAAATTAATCCGGAGCCCTCCACTCCGGCGCGCCTCATCGCCTGCGTTGCGTCGGCGCGTTAAACCCTACAATCAATCAATCAATCAACATTAAGGGGCAAGAAGAGAGCGGAGTGGGTCAGGGAACAAACGCGTGTTAAGGACATATTTGTAGAAATTAAGAAGAAGAAATGGACCTGGGCAGGGCATGTAATGGGCAGGCAGGATAACCGTTGGTCATTAAGGGTAACAGAGTGGATCTCTAGAGAAGGCAAGCGTAGCAGGAGGCGGCAGAAAGTTAGATGGGCGGATGAGATCAAGAAGTTTGCGGGGATAAATTGGTCCCAGTTAGCGCATGACCGGGGTAATTGGAGATTAATGGGAGAGGCCTTTGCCCTGCAGTGGGCGTAGATAGGCTGGTGATGATGATGAACACAGCGGCTAGTCTGGCCGACATATAATTGTGAGGTTGCGCCTGTCCTGTCCCCTTATTCCTAGTCCTGTCTTGTCCGCGCAGTTTTTTTACTAGTAAGATTCAGTACCAACTGGCCCAACGACATGCTGTACTACTGCCTCAAGTACCCGATGCCATGGGCCTGCAGCGGCTAGAGGTGCTCGACTCCCGTACGCCCTTCGGAACGAGGAAGAAGCAGCGCCGACTGTAGGAGCGTGTCTACTGCCCTGGACAATCTGTCAAAAGACGACAGTCACAGTGTGCCAGCCTACGGCTCGGCCGGAAGGCGATATTATTCCATCAGCGCGTCTTATTTCGAGGCTTCCACCGTCTACAACATTCCTTGCTGCCATCGTTGCAATTTAGTAGGTATGCGCGCTTATAAAGTTATGCTAGACGCCTTTACTAAGGTACGTTCGGGGGCGATGAAGGCGCGACTAGTGTGCGTGTCTGCCGCGGCTGGCGCTGCGATCGCCCGGCAAACTCGGGTGTCCGGATGGTTGTGATGTAGAAAAGTTGGCAAAGAAACAGCGGTAGTTCACCAAACTAAAGCAGAAAACGCGAAGGCGAAACTGAGGCAGCACAATTAGCGTACAAGTTCAGGGCAAAGTTCTTGGAAATGAAAAGGTACACAGAAAGCATTCAATGATATTTATTGGTTCTCCGGATCAGCGCTCTGCCTGTATGGTACATGGCTTGCTGCTGCTAGTATTGCGCAGTATTAAAATTATGCTAGTACCCTGGATTCAAAACGGGAAAGTTGCTGCGTCGCCTACAATCACTTTTTAACAGCCAAGTTGTTTAGCTCATCGTAATTTTTCGTGTCCGCAGTTGAAAATACCAAGAAAAGGCCGAGCATATCCATTTACGTTGATTGGCCAAGAGAACTCCGGCGTTCGCCGTAATCGTGGCAACACTTTCTCGGAACGAGAAAGACACGTCATAGCGTACACCCTTCCAAGATGATGTGCAATGATTATCATTCACAGAAAAATGCAGGAAGCTGACACTTATAGGCATAGTGATGGAGTAAAGGTCGTTGCGGCCGCGAAGCTGAAACAAATCGGCTGCAATTGTGGACGTAAACCGTCGGGATGGTCGTGAAGTTTGCGTACAGCTTCGTTACATTCAAGTCTTACGCGTTAGTTTGGGCTTCCTTCATTGTTTAATACGAAAGTGTTTTATTATTCAGGGATACACAAAGATTTCGGTGACGTCATATCCGTTACGGAAATAACGCCAGTTCAACGAAGCAAGCGGCCTGTAAAGGGTGCACCCCTGCACACAGGGTCTTCTTGCGGGTAAGCAACCTTCAGTGCTAAAGAGTACGTTATACTTCGGGTTGTTCGTTTTCGGGTTGTACATTTTAACACGAAATTGTTTTATGCCGGATGCACCAAGATTTCACTGACGGCATGTCCGTCACGGAAATGATGCCAGTACTGCTTTGCCGAAGTGACTCGTTAGCACGACGTCGCTGTCCAAGCACACCCACAAGACAGCCGCTGACCCGCCAGTCGTGCTTAGCTGCAGATTTCGCTGCACATGTCACTTTCTTGTTTTACCGATTGCTATGACAGAGGAACCAACCAGTTTTTTTGACAACCTCGGCGATCTTATACGAATAGTTCCTCATCTTTCTCTAGACATGCGCCATTCCTTCATCACCGTCATCAGTGACCGATATACCCTCGTCCAGGAGCGAAAACGAAAGCAGCCTCGTGCGCGTGTCGTCACAGGCTGAGGAAGATTCCGATCGAACATCGTACAGCGCGGCGGCCTAGCCGCGGCGCCTCGCGTCGGGTGCAGCCATGACCTGGGGCGCCCGGTCGCTGGTCCGGAACGCGGCCATGATTCTCCTGCTCAAGGTGCTGTCACCGTCCGCAGCTGAGGCAGAGCACAGTTCTGGCAACGGAACTGGGGACACCTACACTGCGGTGGCACTGGCCGTCAGGGGGAAGCGGGAGAACCTGCCCGACATCCTCATCGAGCACGACAACGAGGGAGCCGAGCTGCCGTACTTTCCGCTGCTCGTCGGCCTCGTGATCATGGGCGGCCTCGTCGTCGTGGTGTTGCTGCTGCTCGCTTGCCATCTACTGCTGCGCCTGGCCGAGTCCGCGTGTTCAAAGTACCGCTACCGCCGGCTCCGTCCAGATGAATCAGAGCTTGGTACAACGGTACGTGCGAAGCCATCGCATGCATTCACGTACGTTGACTTGTCGTATAACGAGTGCGCTCACGCGGACCACGACGAGGAGGAAAGTCCGGCGCCGCGGTTCGGTGTCAACGTCAAGACTGCCGGAAAGATCGACCGGAGTGACGGCGACTTGCGGCGCGAACAGCGGGGAACACCGACACCAGCACCACGGAGGAGCCAACAGCTGAGAATGGGCCTGCCGACTCGAGTCGAAGAAGACGCCACGGAAGTGGCGGCCGCGTACCAAGAGAGAGCGGAGGAGAGCATCACAAGCATTCAAAAAGCAGCCAGAGCACAAAATCCAGACGAACCTCCTAAAAAAAAAATTTGCTCGCAGCACGTGTCTCGCGCACCTAGGTCTCGGAGCGGCGACCGGAACGACGAGGACGGGTTGAACGTGTACGCGGAACGGTGCACGCAATTCAAATCCGTTGCGCCCGCGGAGTTCGAAATTAACGTTCGGGACCGTTTGGTGAGGGGCCGGCCACAGGGCGGAGCGCCGTCCCCGAGGCGGAGTGGTCTCGCCGCTGTGACGGAAGAGGTTGTGCCGGGTGTGTGGGCGGAGACACAGAAGGCGCACTACCCTGACATTGGTAATGCACGCTCCCGTGGGTACCAGCGCACCTTGAACAGTTCTTCAAACCCTCTGTACAACTTGCACGAAACAACCAGCCAGACACAACCGCTGGAAGGGACCGATCTGTACATCCCCGACGATTCTATGTCGCAACAAGCCTCGACACATGAACAGCATGGCACCAGTATGTCTGGCCACGGCCGCTACGAACAGCACGCACTAGATGAAAAAGGTAGCCCGGCTGTTGTTTCGGCCGCGAGTCTTCCTTTACAGTCTTACATCGATTCGGAGTTGCAAGACCGGCGCGCCACAGTTTTGGCCCCCAGTAGCCGCAAGGTGCCACCTAACACGTCCGTGGAAGTTCCGGATAACGAAGATTTAACTCATTTAAGTCCCTCAACACCCTCCCTTAAATCTCCAAGCATTCCCAGTACACCTGAAGACAAAGCGGGCGAGGCAGGGGAGTCCGCAGTGTCGGCACAGGAGTCATCTGAGACGTCTAATGCACTCGGTAGACCAATACATCTCGACAAGACGTTGGTGCCGCCAGGAGTAACTTCGCCGCGGACAACAGTTCAAGGAACTCCTCTAAAGACACAATCCAGCGAAATGCGAGTCCAAGTACCGAAGATGATTGCATACTTTGATAAGCCACCAACGGTTCATAGATTCAAGGCGAAGCTAGATCGCAGCAGCACAGAACGCAGCGTACCAAACAAGCCTCGGTACCCTTATGTTCCGTCCGAAGCTTCGACCAAGAAAGATGTGTTGGTGTCCTTGCCGTCTCCGGGGAAAACCGCGCTGGTCGACGAAACAATTAAGCTGCCTGCATCCCCACCGGTGCAGTTACAGCTGAAATCTCCGGGTGAAAAGTCTGCACTTGCAGGGGAAGCTTTGCAGCCTGTGAGAAAAAGGCACGACGTCCAAGACACAACAGAGTCGTTTAGCGTGGACGAATCGTCGCCACAGCGAACCTCTGGGTCAGGAGTTGTTTCAGCAAACGATGTGTCTTCCGGTCAAGTTGAAATGGTGAATTCGCGGTCTTCTTTCGTTCTTACTCACTCCAAGCCCGCAATGGAAACTTCACTAGTTGCCCCCGCCGAACGCTCTGTGTCCACAAAAGATGTGCATGCTGTAGAGGATATTCCTCTGCCGTGCAAACGAAGTGTTGTCGCCGTCTCTACGTCCATGTTACCAGCGGGCGAAAAGCAGGTTCAGACTCGACAGGAGCTGACACTGGCAGGTGCGGCGCTTGTGAGTCGAACTGATACACCAGGGCCTCATAAATTAGCACCCCTGGACTCCAATTTCCACTTGGATGAAACACCACTTCCACGCATGCCAGCTGATAAGTCTGATGGAGCTGCGTACACCCCGCAGCCTATTCTCGCAGAGAAGGATGGATCCGTGCTTCATCCGACTCAACGTGAAGTGATCGCGGAGGATACTGCCGTGGGCAGGGCGCAAGCATACAGCACTGCCGAGGAGGCCGGAGGCGAGCAACGAGGTGCCGTCGTTTCCAAGCGCGACGCAGCACTCACGGAAGAAGAAAGCGCTCCTCCCGCGACAATAAGCCCTTACAGTGGCCAGGCTAGTTTGGTCATGAAAGAGCCACTCGACGTTGATTTGGGCACTGAAGAAACGGGCATGGAGGAGCAAATGATGAGGATGGACATGAAGGAGAGACGTCCTTTGGAAGCAAACACACCTTATCCTTTGCAAAACCAGACTCCAGTTCCGGGTAGAGATGGCGTGGTACTTAGTCGCGTCGAGAACGAAGTGCCCTCACATAAAACTAGCACCAGCGTCATCGAAACGGAACCAGCAGAACGGAAGGCTCTCGTGGCACGCGACGAGCAGCGACCGCAACTTCCCGCAACAGCTTCACCTGCCGTTCTCAAGCAGCCAGTTCCTCTTCCGAGCAGAGATGGTGCGGTACTCAGGCGGAGCGATAACGCTGTACCTTCACACCGCGACGGGGCTGGCACCGGCGTCGTCGAAGCAGAAGCCGTTGGAAAGCCCGTTACCCCTAAACAGCCTCAGCCGTCCTTTCTGCGGGAGGGCGAGCCACCCTCGTCCACAGCAGTGGAAGGGCGAATTTTCCGCACTCCTGTTTCAAGCACGCAAGACCAAAAGAGCACAGCGGTCGTAATCAGGCCGGGGGAGGTCCCCGAAGAATATCACACTGGTCCTTTCAGTGACTCCAACAGGCGGGTCTCTGAGGGCTCTGTCGCGCTTAAGGAAGTCAACGCTCGGCGTCTTTCAATTCGTCATCGCAGGAGTCTCGACGAACTAAGCCCTTCTGGTCATCAAGTCCAGTTGTCGGAGCAACCAAAGAGCAGCAGTTCCTGGGTCGACTCTCCCAGTTCTTCAGCAGAGCCCCCACAACGTAGCACGGGTGACCTTACTGGTACACACAGTGAGATCACCTCCCTAACGAATCTAGATGTCACAGAAGACGAAGACCATGCGAGCCGCGAGATATTTCCATATGGACATCCTCAATCTGTCAACGAAGTTCAGCCCCATCTGATTCGAGGTAGCACTACTGCCGTTTCGGTCAGAGATGAGCCTGCCACTCCCGATTATGCAAGGCACGGGCCTGTGTCATTAAGTCAAGCACAACACATTCTACCGAATCCAGATAACTTGCCAGATACAAAGCTTCCCGAAAAAAATATTCTATTGGACTCTTCTGTCGTGCCTCCATACCGCCGAAGAACGCTTTCTGGCGTAAAACAACCCCTAATTGACAGCACCAAGCCAACAAAGCCCCTGCATAGTCTGGGATCACCAGGCAGTAAAAGCAAAACCGACTTTTCTCAGCCACCTGTAGAAATCCCACCCGGAGAGATGTCGATAAGAGGGATTCAAGATAAAGTAGTGTCAGCGCCTCGCCATTCTGTCGTGCAAGCCGAGCCAAAGCCTACAGTCAAAGTCAACGCTGATCAACAAAAACTGTTAACGTTAAAGCCCCACGACGTCGGACAGGTTTCATTTCCCTCACACCCCTCGGAAAGTGAACTTACTGATAAGCCGAAGGCGTCTACAATCCAGCCGATGGCCGCTTCACGGAAATTGCTAACGAAAGGTAGAGACGACCTCCTCCCGGCGCCAAGTGATGACAGCGTGATAGCCACGCAAGCTGTGAGACCAGTGGAATCCAACGCCTTTGTTGAGCCGCACGAGGAACCCCATGGGCCGGCACTCCCCATGCACGCCGCAGTCTCGCAGTGGGAACCATCGCCAGCCCAGTTAGCGGCCGCTCCAGGTACTTTAGAAACGAGAGACAAAGGCGGGGTCGTCGTTGCTCCAAGCGATAGTTCGCAAGCAGTCCCTCGCGCAGTTGGACCGATCGAGGAGGCTGAATTGGGCACTTCCGTTCAGCCACACGACGACCTCTCTGTAGTGCAGTCGGGCGCAGAAATCTCGCAGCAGCAACCATCCTCAGTCCAACCAGCGACCGCCCCACACACGTTGGGAGCAAGAGACGAAGCCGGACTCTCCATTGCCCCAAGCGATAGCTTTGCAGCAGCCACTCGGCAAGTTAGACCGAGCGAGGGCTCCGAACTGATCACCTCTGTTCAGCCACACGAGGCGGTGCCTTCGGACGCCGAAATCTCGCAGCGGCCGCCATCCCCAGTCCAGCTAGCGGCCCCTTCAGGCGTGTTGGCCGCGAGCGACCGCAGAGACCCCGTTGATATGAGTGATAGTTCGGTGGCAACAGCTAGACCGAGCGAGGTGTCCGAATCTACTACCTCCATTCAGAAGCACAAGGATTACCCCGTACCCTCGGACGCCGCCGATATCTCACGGGAATCGTCCTCCCTCCTGCAAGCGGCCGCCCAAGGCACGTTGGTAACCAGCGACAAAAACGAGCTCCCCATTACTCCAAGCGACGGTTCGGTGGAAGCCGCTCGCACGGCTGTCCCGGGCGAGAGACTCGAGAAAGACACGTCTTTGGCTCCGCAACAAATACACTCAGACGCGGAGGGGTCACATGTGTTAGCTAGAGAGACACCAGCAAGTCCTGACGTCTTTTTCAGAAGAACCACGCCAGTGCCGGCGCATGGCAGCAAGGATTTAATCGTGTTACAGACGGACCCGACCAACGATGCCCTCCAGGACAAGCGCACTGACAGAGAGCTCGCCGATGTCGACAAACCTTCAGCTTCAAACGACAAAACTGAGAAATTGAAGAAATAGGGTTATCCCGAGCGGGTTATAAGAGCTGAAAACCCGCACACTGTTCTCGTCATACACATATCTGTAGTACGTCTCTTCTAAATCTGCCATCTCTTGCTGTGATCCTTGAAGGAGAAAAAAATCGATGTCGTACGTACGGATACAACCATGCACTGGCCGCTTCGATCGCCAGTGTGTGTCGGACTCTCACCACGGCTGTTTAAATTTCTAAGCAATTGAATCAATGATCGAGTTATACATTAATGCCACGCTTTACACGCCAGAGCTAAGAAATTGCGGCTGTGTTACTGAAATATTAGAGCGCCGTCCTAAGGAAGCTTGGCGCTGACGCGCACTATAATTATATGTACTTTTTTTTCGTACGAACGTCCATCTTGTGCGGTACTGAAGACCAAAAATATGTCGTATATAAAATGGTATCGGCAATATATCGACAGTGTGTGCAACGCAATTTGGAAGGCTGCGCGATCAAATGTGTTTGGACACAATAAATGTTATAGCAGTTATACCAAGTTATACCAAGAACGGTACCAAGAATGTTATACCAAGAACGGTGTTGTGGCTTCATAACCACGCACAATACATTTCTGTTTGGTCCCTTGGAATTAAACTAACACTTGCAATGAGCCAAACAACTTTCAACTGGTATGTATCATACACATTCACAACTATATCACAACCAGGAACCCTAATTTCAACCACTGGCTTTTTCCCGCAAGTTCTACGTTTTAGTCGTGAGTGTTTGCGACAGCTTGAAATACGACCAAACGCGCAGGGATTTGTCCAGAATTTCGATTTCGGGGAGCGTTACCAGAACACGAAGGGGTGGATACGCTTTTGGTAGATATATACATATACACATACACGTACATATAAGCGAACAGCGGGGATATGCTCAAGGTGCTTGCGCCTTCATCGCGTTGTTTTATTTAAATAAATCTAAACAGTTTTTTGTCCACAGACAGTAACGGGAAAGCTACTAATTAGGAGAAGTACACTGAATAACTGTTAAACAGGCACAGTATAGGGATTGATAGAGGTAACTTATTGGAAGAAGCCAGAGAGGTAGGCCTGAGCAAGTGCGGCTTGTAGCGTCTTCGCGCCAATAAATCATCGCACGTGGCCTAAGGGTTGTTATTCGCATCTTGCTAGCGCAGTGGCTTCACTGCTCCTCCGAGCGAACTGCGCTGTTTCCATGACGTCGACGCGACAGAAACTGCAAGAGTCCGGTTTCCTCAACGAGTTGGTGATCCATTCAGGAAAACAAGCGCTTAGCTACGCCTACATGCTTTCTCCTTCGTACCTCCCGGCAGTTGTTTTCATAAACATATCGGAACTGGGTTCGCCACGTTTCTGCCACGGCAATGTAAACGTGCCTTACGGGCATCAGAAGTTTAATCCCACCGGCACCGAAAGGACTCCTAAAAAGTCTATGCTAACGTTTGTTGACACCGGCTTAGGTCATGGTAAATTGTGTTTGCGGACGCCTCCTGGACGTTTTGTGGGCGTTCAATAACAAAAACATTAGTGTCTTAGCTGGGCTATGCTAGTATATACGACGCGTAAGCTAAGGTTCAGCCGATTATTCTTAGGTTTCCTGGTTGTCTAGGATTAGCTTATTAACATGCTTACTGCTGGTAAAACGATTTATAATCCAATCCAACCTAGTCCAGTCCAGTCCAGTCCAGTCCAATCCAATCCAATCCAATCCAATCCAATCCAGTCCAGTCCAGTCCAGTCCAGTCCAGTCCAGTCCAGTCCAGTCCAGTCACTGCTCCTCGCGCATTCGCCGCACGGCTCTCCAGGAGCCACGCGAAGCGGCTATCAAGGGGCTCCGGCGCAGCGTCATACTTGGCTACTGCGCAACGGAGGCGCACAGCTGGGCAGGCACCGGCGCCAGTGCGTCTACCGCGGCTATGACGTCACTCCTCTGGAATGCGCAGACCAGCGAATGTGCGGACCCAATTCTCTACACACCCGTACTCCAATTGGATTGTATTTCCAATCCAATCCAATACAATCCAGTTTAATCCAATCCAATCCAATGCTCACTGCGCTTGCGCAGCACGGCCCTTCAAGGTTTACGTGAAACTGCTCAACCTCGGCTAGTGTAGCTTACGCTACAAAAGGTCTTTGAGGACAATGAACTGAACTGCGCAGCAAGGGGTCTGACGCAAAGAAATGACACGACTGCAAGTGAGGGTGCACACTGAAAGATCTTTTTGTTCGCTCACGAACCACGCTGTCAACGTCCGCCCAGGTTCAACTCCAGCAACTTGAGTGTCTTGATCGCGGGTGGAAACCAGGTGGTCACTATACGCCACACCCACGGCCGTGAACCCCCGCCCCTCCGCTCCGTGTCCTGGACCTGTTCCTTCGACACGCGCGTGTTGGAATCGATGAAGTCCTTGAAGGCGCACACGGCGGGCATCGCGGCATCGCGGGACACCTGCGAAGTACAGAACACGTCCAGGACCATCCACGCCCCATCAAGCGGCGAGGGGACGTCAAAGAGGGAGTCCACCATAAGCGGCAGCTGCTCTATAGTTCCGACCGCAGATTCGTCGGCGTTCAGGGAAGCCCGGACCAACTTTGGGAACTCGCGAAGCGCAGCCAGCGACAGGTTGTCGCCGGACAGGCCGTAGATGTGCATGCTCTCGAGACTGCGGCAGACGGACAGCACGTCCAGCACAGATCCCGCGAGCCTGTGGGCATTGAACTCGATGTGCCGGAGCGAGAGTCCGCAGTTCCGGAGCAGATGCTGCAGTTCCCGCTTCTCCAGGCGCATTTCGGGGACGTCGAAGCACTTGAGGGAGGTCAGGGCGGGAGACGTGGCGTTGAACCAGTTGTCCTCGCCGCGGCTGTTGACGGTCAGGCACCTCAGGCCGAGGAACTCGCCAAGTTTCACCGTCTCGGTGGTGCTGCTGGTGTTCTTGAGCGCGCCAATGTGCAGGTACTCAAGGTGCGGACAGCTGACGGAGACGAAAGGCAGCGCATCCTTGCACAGAGTGGTCACTGACAAGCAGGTGAGCTGCTGCAGTCGCGAGAGTGCGGTCAACGTGGCTCTGCAGGAAATGTGGTCCGAGTTGAACTCCAGACGCCGGAGTCCAGGGCATCCGCGGCTTATCTGGTGGAGAGCTTCGTCTTGAACGCGAACTCCCGGCGACAGGACCAGCGACTTGAGGTGGGGGAGTGAGCTCAGGACAGCAACTTCGCTATCCATGAGCACGAATTCGCCCAGAAGCATGACACCGGAAAGGCTCGGGCAGTTCTTCAAAGTTTCCAGCATGACGCTGAAGGACAGCGCGTCCTTGTTAAGGATAAGCTCGCTGAGGGTCCGAAAACGGGGCAGAAAGGGGGCGATGACGTCGATGTACACGGTGGCCCCCCCGGTGATGTGCAAGCTTCGAAGTAGGGTAGCTCGTTCTAGGATCTGAACGATGCTCCTCGCGCTAAACGACGGGCTGATCGTAACCTTGGTCCAGAGCAAGGGGTCGAAGGCCAGGTCCTTCCATTCGCACGAAACGTCGGCGATCGCTAGAAGTGTGCGTTGGGGAAGATACGAGAATATCTTCAGGCGAAGCTCAAGCGGTAGATCTCCGAACTCCATGGCGGATCGTTCTTCTTGGTCGTCGTCTTCTTCCCCTTCTGCTGTATTAGTTTGCTTACGTGCTCAACGGAGGAAGGAGATTGGCCGTGGTATTGGGCTCCGAAAGTGAGGTTGAATTATGGTTCCGGTCATGTTTATTTGTGCTGAATCAATGAATGGAACACTCGAAACAGTTAACTCTTATGAACGAGGCATTTACGGAGTATAATTTAAAAGAAAAGTAGCAGAAATTTAAAAGCAGAAAGAAGCGGCTAATGAAAATGATTGTGGAAAACGGGATAAAGTTAATCAAGGGGTCATGATAGCGCCAGAAAATATTATTTAATTTCCAAGGGTTCGAATACACTTTATGTAATTATTAACGCACGACCGTTATAGTTGTGATGTATACAGTACTCTGACAATAGCGTAATATGCGGTTGAAGCGACAATGAAAGACGATGGAACATCCGCAGCGGAGTGAGGAAGTCAGCTGTTTTTGCACGCGACCGGAAGCGTGACTTCCGTCGCTTGCGACCGCGGTGACGAGTACGCTAATTTGTAAACGAACGAGTCAGCAACGATGCAGAGGTGTGAAAAACCGCGAGCCGCGCATTGGCATTGAAAAGCGTTTTGCGCCTGAATGTATTTTTAAAAGGATTAAATTGGGTACAACAAAAATACAGGTGAAACGCTCCTCTGAACACCACAGTCATGACTCATGACAGCTGATGCCCGGACCATCGCACCGGCGTTACGTCACGTTATGACGCCACGCAGAACTTTGCACTAGCGTGCACATTTTAATTAATTGAAGGACTTCAGAGTAGCGGGAACATATTTTGTCCATGTTTTCCTCCCATCGATTTCCCACTACTTCGTACTCTACTGCAAAAGTCTACTGCACCTTGTTAAATGCCTGGGAGGAAGACCTCTTCGAATAATTTCCACAGCCTCCTACTCAACGTCCGGTTAATTAATACGTTACTTGTTCCAGATTTTTATGGCGCCTTTACACACTGGCACGTTAATCGCGTCCTCTCACTGCCCATTATGTAAGTCATCTAACGAGCCTGTCGTCTGCGCTGCACATCGCACGTCCTTATTTAGCATTTTTTCTAACGCGAATACGTTCTCTAATCCCTATATTATACTGAACACTATTTTGCCTACCTTGATTTCGGTGGCGCTCACAGATGCCAGATTCCTGGTCCCATCGTGAAAGCTACGCACACAGCAGACGAATTATCCACAGTCAACGGAGCAGAGTCGCTGAAGGAACGGTGCAAGCCAGAGGAGTAGCCGCTGCCTTCAGGCAATGTCAGGCGTTGAACAACGCCGATTTAACCCACTGCACACAATAGTCTTTTCCAAAGCGTTCAATCACTCTTCCGTCCAGACCTCTGCTCTTGAAAGTGCCTTTTTTTTCCCCTTGACAGCTTGAATACTGGGGCCGGAGTGAGATCGTCTGCACGGCGGCAACTGTCCAAGCAGACAAACGCCGTTCGAAAGAAAGAGCGCAGACGATCGTTGAGCGAAGAGCGTCGTCTGCTGTCGCAACTTTCTCCCGCGCCCAAAACCGGCCTCTTTCCGAACGGAGCACCGCAAAAAAGAAAAGTAACTCGAGCGTTGGGCCGTGTACGTACGCTTGCGTGTGCAGCAGCCACCGTGCGGGTCCCACGCGAGCAGACGACGCCTCGCGGCGAAGAATGATCTCATCCGGCGCTTACTACCGGGTCCTGCGTTGTTCCCCGCCCACACACCGCACGGCTCGTTGTCACGTGAGCGGCATAATAGCAGACGACAAGGACGACCGCATTCAGACGGTCCCCTTAGCGGGCGTGCAGATGCCAGCCGCTAACTGCGCAGACGACGAGACACAAAGGTCTATTTCCGTTCTTATATGGCCATTTTGATCTTCCATTTCTCACTCCAGCTACGGAAGCCCTTAGAGAATGCTACAAAAGTTATACAAAACAGAAAAAGAAATAAAAAACACGAAGGCTATATCGAGAAGAGGGAAACACAAACCACGTCAGACACCTTTAATAGGTCTCTTTTATTGTCATTTTGGACAGCAGTACTGCTTCAGAGCTGCTCCGTATGTTTCTTTTTTTTTTTGCCTATAGAATTTCTCTTGAAACAGCAGTTTTTGGCTGCCCAGGAACTATTGAAAACTGCTCTGGACAGAAAAATATGAGGCCAAATGCCTCCGCTTTATCTTATTGTCATGCAGCCATTGTATTTTATGTATAACAGGAGTGCACTCCAGTTTAATGAGGTATAAGATGTTTTTAAGCTTTTCTTTCATGCTTGGTCATTACAAGCCTATAGAAGCTGCTGTGAGGTTACCCCGCACGATTCGTTCAAACTAGTTAGCTGCTAAGCGGTAACTAACTAAGCAATAACCTGCCAGGGAAGCGGCTAGAAAGCGCCTTGAATAGTTCTAGTTTCATTTTTTACCAGCGGGGCATGGACGCTAAGCCATCTAAATGAACAGGAGCTAGAGCGGTCTACAGAGTGCTGGTTGAAAAAGAGGGAACATGATCTCTTCTTTTTTGCATTATGAAGCCATTCAACACCAATCAGTAAAAGCAAAACTTGTTAAAAGTTGGCTGGTTAGTACGGGTTTAAGCTTGACATCAAGCTTCAGTTTTACCAGTCAGTTAATCCAAAAAAATCTTTCAGCGTTATGTGTGCTGTAGAATGATCAAGGCAGTGACACATCGTAGACGTCTGTGGTACAAGCCGCTCTCCGCACATTGCTCTTATCTCCGCGGGTTCGCTTACTGCTACCGCGTCACTTGAGATGACGTTCGGTGCAGCTCTTTCCGGGCATCGAGTGACACCGGACACGCGAATCGAATGAGAAGACAACGTCCCGCACCAAGCCTATTCGCGTTTGCAATGGTGGTTAGCGCCGCCCGAAACATGAGCCCACCAACCTTTATCGTTCTTTAAACCTTGGTGAGACTCGGGCCTGCTTTGGACTGGTTTGCGCATGCGCACTTGGAGCAGCCTGTCGAATGCGCCAATTATTCCACCGCTAACACAGTCCGGTAATTAAGGGTGTCGGGCACCTGCTAACATTTCTATGGGATTTGCTACTTCATGATCCACGAACTTAAAAATCATCGTGTATAAATACGAAAATCTTTAGAAATACATATCAATGTTCACAACGGCCCAGTTTGCTTATCTTATAGATATGTAACTTCTGCACTGAAAGAAAACAAAAAGATTTTCACTGATAGACAGCTAGCGCCATCTAGTAAAAAGTGGATAAACAAAAAGCGTTTCTTGATCGTTTTTTATCTCATCGAAGAAGTGATGTTTTTCAACCAAGGAAACTAGGTTGTTAGGAACATTTCTAGGAGTTTGTACAACGTTGCGTATCGGTACGCGATGCTTTTGAAGCCCATGGGTCATTATTTTTGTAAGTCCCCCTTAACTGGCTTCTGCCATGACAAAAGCGTAGGACTGGCCCACACTTAGCATGCGTACGCAAAAAGCAACAAAATTTTACATGCTCTTTTGTGCACCCCGAGCACACAAACACCCGAGAACACAAAAACGAATAATGGGACCCTTATTATTTTCTTAGAAGTTCAGTGTTCGTTACGCAACTGTGTTCGCGAGTGCTATGAAGGGGAGAACTTAACGATTGTACGTAACAAGGGCAAGAAAATGTTCCTCGAAGGAAAGGCACTCCGACGAGTCCTTTTATGACGGGTGCGAGGGAGTTATCTGTGAAAGTGGTCGGCTTGAGCATACGTTGGAATGATGCTGGCTGCATGCTAAGCGATTTCAAATGCTTTCAAAACGGAACTGCGGCGCGCGATGCCCCTTTTATGTATTTTAACCCCACCCACTTGGCTGAAATGTTTATACAGTGGCCGAGGTATTAAGGCTGAGAACATAGAACACATCGTACGCGCTTTCTCGGGCGGGAGCCAAACGCGGTGTGGACGAGCGCAAACTGAATATGGCGCAGCATCTGGTCGCTTGTACACACCAAGCCCCGGAAAAACCTCCCGTTCTGCTTCTGTATACTCGAGATTGCTACAAAAATTATACAAAACAGAAAAATAAATAAAAAAATACGAAGGCTATATCGAGAAGAGGGAAACACAAACCGCGTCAGACACCTTAATTAGGTCTCTTTTATTGTCATTTTGGACAGCAGTACTGCTTCAGAGCTGCTCCGTATGTTTTATTTTTTTTTTTTTTTGCCTATAGGATTTCTCTCGAAACAGCAATTTTTGGCTGCCCAGGAACTATTGAAAACTGCTCTGTACAGAAAAATAAGAGGCCAAAGGCCTCCGCTTTATCTTATTGTCATGCAGCCATTGTATTTTATGTATAACAGGCGTGCACTCCAGTCTTATGAGGTATAAGATGTTTTTAGGCTTTTCTTTCATGCTTGGTCATTACAAGCCTATAGAAACTGCTGTGAGGTTACCCCGCACGATTCCTTCAAACTAGTTAGCTGCTAAGCACTAACTAACTAAGCAATAACCTGCCAGGGAAGCGGCTAGAAAGCGCCTTCAATAGTTCTAGTTTCATTTTTTACCAGCGGGGCATGGACGCTAAGCCACCTAAATGAACAGGAGCTAGAGCGGTCTACATAGTGCTGGTTGAAAAAGAGAAAAAGAGGGAACATGATATCTTCTTTTTTGCATTATGAAGCCATTCAACACCAATCAGTAAAAGCAAAACTTGTTAAAAGTTGGCTGGTTAGTACGGGTTTAAGCTTGACATCAAGCTTCAGTTTTACCAGTCAGTTAATCCAAAAAATCTTTCAGCGTTATGTGTGCTGTAGAATGATCAAGGCAGTGACACATCGTAGACGTCTGTGGTACAAGCCGTTCTCCGCACATTACTCTGATCTCCGCGGGTTCGCTTTACTCATTTCCCTCCATGGCTTTACTGCTACCGCGTCACTTGAGATGACGTTCGGTGCAGCTCTTTCCGGGTATAGAGTGACACCGGACATGCGAATCGAATGAGAAGGCAACGTCCCACACTCAGCCTATTCGCGTTTCCAGTGGTGGTTAGTGCGGCCCGAAACCTGAGCCTACCAACCTTTTTTACTCTTTAAACCTTTGTGAGAATGGGGCCTGATTTTGACTGGTTTGCGCATGCGCACTTGGGGCAGCCTGTCGAATGCGCCAATTATTCCACCGCTAACACAGTCCGGTAATTAAGGGTGTCGGGCACCTGCTAACATTTCTATGGGATTTGCTACTTCATGATCCACGAACTTAAAAATCATCGTGTATAAATACGAAAATCTTTAGAAATACATATCAATGTTCACAACGGCCCAGTTTGCTTATCTTATAGATATGTAACTTCTGCACTGAAAGAAAACAAAAAGATTTTCACTGATAGACAGCTAGCGCCATCTAGTAAAAAGTGGATAAACAAAAAGCGTTTCTTGATCGTTTTTTATCTCATTAAAGAAGTGATGTTTTTCAACCAAGCAAACTAGGCTGTTAGGAACATTTCTAGGAGTTTGTAAAACGTTGCGTATCGGTACGCGATGCTTTTGAAGCCCATGGGTCATTATTTTTGTAAGTTCCCCTTAACTGGATTCTGTCATGACAAAAGCGTAGGGCAGGCCCACACTTAGCATGCGTACGCAAAAAGCAACAAAGTTTGACATGCTCTTTTGTGCACCCCGAGCACACAAACACCCGAGAACACAAAAACGAATAATGGGACCTTTATTGTTTTCTGAGAAGTTCAGTGTACGTTACGCAAGTGTTCGTGAGCGCTATGAAGGGGAGAACTCAACGACTGTGCGTAACAAGGCATGAAAATGGTCCTCGAAGGAAAGGCACTCCGACGAGTCCTTTTACGATGAGTGCGAGAGAGTTATCTGTGAAAGTGGTCGGCTTGAGCAAACGTTGGAATGATGCTGGCTGCATGCTAAGCGATTTCAAATGCTTCCAAAACGGAACTGCGCCGCGCGATGCTTCCTTTATGTATTTTAACCCCACCTACTTGGCTTAAATGTTTATACAGTGGCCAAGATAATAAGGCTGCGAACATAGAACACCTCGTACGCGCTTTCTTGGACGGGAGCCAAGCGCGGTGTGGACGAGCGCCAACTGAATAAGGCGCTGCATCTGGTCGCTTGTATACTCCAAGCCCCGGAAAAACCTCCCGTTCTGCTTCTGTACACTCGAGGTGCTCCACAGGACGGTAGCAGTAGTAGTAGTAGTACTACTACTACTATAACTTGTAGTAGTAGTAGTGGTAGTAGTAGTAGTAGTAGTAGAAGTAGTAGTATAACTTATAGTAGTAGTAGTAGTAGTACTATCACTACTACTACTACTTTTACTACTATTACTGCTACTACTTTTACTACTAATTCAATATAGTTATCGAATACAGACAGTGAGTCCAATTATTGATACTTTTCCTACTACTACTACTACTCTACTACTGCTACTCGAAAGTAGTGACAGTGGTAGTAGTATAGTAGTAGTAGTAGTAATAATAGTAGTGAACACTGTAGAAAACCTCTTGATTACTCCTCCTCCTCCTCCTCCTCCTCCTCCTACTACTACTACTACTACTACTACTACTACTACTACTACTACTACTGCTTACGAATAGTTGCAGTAGTAGTAGCAATAACTCTTGTTTGCCATTTTATGGCGAGTGGGACCGTGATCACCAGCAGAGTGGGCTAAGGATTCAGATGCTTTTTTTTTGCAAATTAATGTATCCTTATTTTTTAAAATAAAGTTATCATCTTCAGCGTCATCATCACCAACCCATCGCTACCTTTAAAAAAGCCTTCCTTGCCTTCTAAAAAAACAACCACGTGGTTTGCTCAGGGAGGTATCAACTATTAAAAACTACGATAAGGACGCCTCGCACCGCGAATGCACTTCGACGAAAGTATACATGCCGAACGATATTTGCCGAATAATGTCGAACGATATTTATCGCCTACCTGCTGAGGCATAACACCTACTTTGCGTTTGTAAAGGATCTCTAAATTAGCATCAGACGATCGATCTCCAGCAGTTAACTGTGATTACTTAGTTCAATCGGCATTCGCCCCCCCCCCCCCCCTTCCGAACCCTCAACTTTAGTACCCGGTGGTAGGACCGCGCCACAATTGAATTTCGTGACTATGCATCGAAGTGCGCTCCCTACCTACCCCCCACTCCTCGCAGACCTAGCTACCGTGTACTAGAAGGTAAGGTGTGTCTTTAGGGTGAAAAACCAATGAAGAGCTGGGCTCCCTTTTGCGATGAAAAAATTGTATGGAGCAGCAGGCGTTCCCGAGAGAACTCCTGTTGTAGCCAGTGCCACCTAAAAGTTTTTAAATCAAACTAAACAGTTTTTTGACGGGTTTTATAAAACTTTATATCATGAAACGAAGAAATAAGACTATTTAGGGCAATAAATAAAAATTAATTTAACAAACAAAGATTCTGAAGCCAACTGGTAAGCAGTGGTTGCCAGGGGAGCTGCTTACAACAGGAGTTCCTCAGCAGAAATTTTCATCGCAAATGGGACCCCCTATTCGGCCCCGAATGGCACACCTCTCTCTTCTAGTACACTCTAGGCTAGCGCCTCTCTTTGGCGAATAAACGGCTTACAGCAACAACAGAACCGAAACACCGGTTAAAGTGCACAGCGCAGAAACCAGCGACATCGAACAAGAGAGTGCACAGGACAGCGCCGGTTATGTGACCTCTCTTGTCCGCTGTTTTTAGCGATGTGAGCTTTAGTCGAAGCCCAAGTATCCATCCTTTCACGAAACAGCGGTTCACCACACTACATTTAATGTTCCCGCCAATCACCCCTGAAGTACCAAGAAAGAAAACATTTAACTAACAAATGGAGGTCAGGGCACTCACACAAGCCGTAAGGGGGAACACAGAAACAGCTGAGCAGTGACGTCAGAGCCGCTAACGTGTCGATTCAAAGCAGGTGGAACGAAGGAAGAGCAAACGTACGAGCTTGCACTAGTCCGTGAGGGCCAGCGTTTGAGAACGAAGTGAGCAGAAGAGTTTGGCTTTCTTTGGCAGATTTCTGTTCACTGTTGGCAAGCGACAAACAGGATAGACAATCTGCCTCCGCGTTATCGCCACATTTCTTGAAGTTAAGGGCATAGTCGTTGGCTGACAACGTCAGTGCCCATGCATCATTGTATGCACGCAGCTGCCATCGGGGAAGTGCCCGTTTTCAAGCCAATGAATTACCGTCCCTTCCTGAAGAAAGTTGAGAGAAGCGGGAAAACTAAAAGTGCGCCCAACCTTCGCTGAAAGCGCGTCCAATCTATCGTCAAACCTTCAAAGACGCAAATCGCAAAAGAAGAACGAACCCATGCCAGGATTTTTCACGCACTAAGTAAACGCATCTGCGAACGATCTAAATGTACATCTATACGGGGTGTATGAGATAAAGGTATAATACTGCTCATTCTTCATGATCGATGGGTGTATTGACTTATCTAGAAGCGTTCCTTGTTCGCGACTTTCAACTAACTGGTTCGATACAATGGAAGCCCGGTTTCACTCTGGCGCCGTGTGTCCAGAGATCTTATCAGAGCTTTTCGGTCGACCAACCGGTCTATGGGGGAATCCATTAGTTTTTTGACAGGACGCCATCGGTCCCACAAGAAAAGCTTTCGTTTTAAAATTCTTGCAGTGAGCTGTAGTCATTGCCGACAGTGAGGATCCTTCTGTAGACGCACAAGGGGAACTTTTTTCCCCGGCACCCGTCGAACATCGGCTCCCGTCTACCTCTGAGGCCACGACCTACCGTGTTTGAGCCACGATGAGCCGCATTTTCAAAACCAAATTGGTGAAATGTTCTCCTGTGGCGTCATTACGCATTCTCATGGCCCAAGGGCTTCTCCGGTTTCACTTATTACGAAGAAGAATGACTCTATTAGGCGTTGCGTGAATCATCACCGACTTACCAAGAATAATTAACAAGAAAGTCGTTTCCTTTTTCCCCACTAACACACGCACGCATGATCCTTCCCCTTTCGCATTCATGCATCTTCCCGCTTGACCCTCATACGCTTTTTCTTGACATATATGTGAGGCGTTACTTACATTTCTCGTACGTCTTTGCATACTACTTTTCGTCCGTAAGCGGACAAGTGAGGAAGCTTTATTGAACACTTCTGGGAAGCAATACAAAAGATGTTTTGATCGATATTACCCAGCGTCCAGTCCGTGGTAACACAATTACCTTGATTCATTCTACGACCAAGAAAGGTTCTTCACGCTCGTTACTGAGCCTGTTAGCCTAAACAACTGGAAGCGAGTTTCAGCGGACGACATACACTCCAGAAATGTCGGCTGCGCCCATGCTGGGGTGGGCAGTGATGCTGTAAGCCTAGGACTATTCCGTTAAAAGGACCCTGCAACACTTTCTTTAACATTTTGGTAGAAATCTTAAATGCTCGCAGAACGTAGTCAAGCAATACAGCCAGTACTGAGATTATGGGTCACAAAGTACCTGAGCCAAAAATTACTGCTCTGTGCCCATCAGATAACTTACTTGCTCAAAAAAAATTTTTCTCTTTCTCGGACTTGCTGTTCTTCGACCGCTGGAATTACGTTACTACAGCAGTGTAGCGGCTAATGGGCGCCATTCCTTCACTTGCAGCGATGAAGGCATTCGATAACCACTTAAAAAAAACATCCCCCTCGCGAGGGGCACGATCAAATGCAGAGCATTTCCGGGGGCGCACGACGTTAAGTAGTTTGCGTTACGTTAATGTTGTTGCACTTGTTGCTGTTGGTTGTTGTATTGTAATTAAATGAGGAGACGTAATTACGTGGTCACGTGCCATCATTTATTAGCAGGTGGGTATGATTATTATTCTTCTTCTCTTCTCTCTCTTTTCTTCTCTGACTGTTGTTGTTGCGTCGTCGACGTCTAGATGCCTCTGGTTGAGTTAGTCCCCCCATTCGAGGGAGTCGATGGGAGACGTCATTGTTGAAGTTGTTCTTGTTCTTGCTGCTGCTGTATCAGCAGCTTCTTGACATAGTTTGAATGAGTCAAGGATATAAGGCGCGTTCGTAGCCCTCCATTCTGTGTCGGCTTTGTGGCGCAGTGGGTAGAGCACCATGTACCTTGCGTTCCGCCCGCAGGGTCGTGGGTTCGAAACCAGGCGCCGGTAAGTATTATTTTTTTATATAGTGTAGGGGGAGGGGTGCGGACTACGATGGACAACTAGAACGGGTGACATCGTGAGTTAAAGAAATGCTCTGCATTTAAAAAAAGTCACAAGAGCAAACCAGAAACGGAAGGCGTATGTGCTGCGACGAGCAAATCACGCAGTGCCACCACAGAACAGGGAGGATTTTGTGCCGCTCCGGGCTGGCGATAACGATAGCTTTCGCAGCGCTTCCAGGCGCGAAGGAGAGAGTGAAAGCGTTTATCGGAAGTGTTGCAGAGTCTCTTTAATGTCGAGCAGTCTTGTGATAGCGCGGAAGCATATCCCCTATCGTGGTGGCCGTTCGACATCAGTGAACATGAATAATTATAAGAAATACTCTTTATCCCCTTCGTTTCGAAACTCTGCCTTTAATATGCCGAAATACCTATTTTAACTCCGTAGTCGCACCTGTACAGTTCATTCGGTCCTTCGGCTCCGGCCCGTGGAATGTTTCGGCGGAGTACCGAAAATGGCCCGCCTCGATATGGAGCACAATTTACAGCACGAAAACGCGATGTGTCCCACTAAGTGCTGTCACCGTGCAATAATAGCGTGAGGGGCCGAATCTCCACGAAGGTCTAGAGGTGCCACATTTTAAGTGCGGGCACTTGAGGGGCCCGGATCGTCGTCGTAGCTCGACCGCGGTCATGGTGTCACGCGGCGTCACTCACCCAAAGAGTCACGCACTCAAACAGAGGCTTCGAAAAGATACCCGCTTGTACCTCGATTCAGCTTTTCGGCCAAAAGTCAAGAGGACACTCGAACGACAGGTTTATATGGTCAGAATCATTCGAAACCCCTAAAACCGCTGACACTTGTCATACATGCCCCCATTATTTAGTGCGAAGAAAACTGCACGTACATTCGAGGCAAACTATATGTGTTTAAAGCCACTCCCCGCATTCATTTAGTTTGGAATGATTGTTGGGTTGCCTTTTACGATAGTAAGCGATGATGATGATAATTTTTTGATTAGGAAGGGAAGGACCGAAGGTCACTGGTGGGGGAAGAAGGAAAGTAGGGACGGAGGCAGACGCCCACTCAATCACGTTCGCTATGCCACTGGCAACGCAGAACTGGGCTAAGGTCACCAGGTGTTCAGAATGTTCAAGGAAGCCTCTATGCTATATGCTTCCATATCTGAATTTTTAAAAACACTACGGTTCAGTCTATGCAGATCAAAAGAAGAGAAGTGCAGAACAACATGTTTCATGTTCGCTTCACACACAGTGTGACAATTAAAAGGTACATGTGCAGGGGGTAGCGATGCCAATGCCCTTCTTCTGGTCAGCAAGTGTCCACCATTTATGGATGATATAAGGTGTAGTGGCCGTGTTGGCAAGTACTTTTTTGATAAATATTTCTTGAGGTCGCGGAAGAAAAAACCGACCCGTTTGAAATGATGCAGAAAAACTCAGGCACGTGCCAGATGGAGGCAAGCACAAAATGAACAGAACTCCCGCTTGTGCTGTTCCGGGCAGAACAAGAAACAAAAGGTAAAGAAAAGGATGCGAGCTGTACCAGGAGAAGGCGCGTGAGCACTGCGAAGGCGGGAAAATTAAAGTACATTGAACAGACCGCTGTTCAATTCATCAAGATAGGAGTGAGACAGGGAAAGGAAGAGCGTGACGGGTAGTAGCAAAGATAGGAGAACGGCACAGCAGCCAGTATGGCGAATCACTACTCCGCAGTTGACAGCTTTCACGTTACGCGGAACTGCTTTATTTTTTTTGCCTGCAATTCTGTCTGCCACATACGCATTCCTCACTGACATTGTCATTTCTGTGTTGGTTTGTTGTCATTGTATATAGTGTATGCCCCGCTTCGAGTCATATAAGTATACGCACGTACGTGCATCGTGGAATCCGAAACTTTATTGTTTCTGCCACCAAACCCATCATAATATAGTGAAAATCCCGGGGAACTGCCCTTCGGAAAGGTTGACTTTCGAAAAAAAGAATGAAGAGAGTATCCTATTCCAAACCACGACCTAACTAAACAACAAAGAACACTACTTCATCAGGCACAAACAAACACCCTACTCACCCCGACCAGATTACACATCCTTAACTTTCATGTGACCGTACCACCACGTTGCAACTACAGCGGAGGCTATCCCAATGCCAGCCATGTACTTTGGGAATGCCCCCGTATTATTTCAAAAATATCTGCAGTCCATCCAGAAACAAAGCAACCCACCCTTCTGAGTCCCACCTTTTATGACCAGCTCCTTCTGGTGACCAACATCAAGAAGGCGCTGGAACTGTGCTCTTCAGAAGGCCGCAGGGTCTAGCCGGGCTGTCCGAATCACCACCACCTGATCCTGAATAAAGTTTACTCTCTCTCTCTCTCCCTCCAATTGCGTTTTTTGTTTTGAAGTTCAAACGTTAAAGCTGTTCATATATGAACAGGAATGGAGAAGCCCGATCAACATTATCATCATCATGCAGCCTATCTACGCCCACTGCAGGGCAAAGGCCTCTCCCATGCATTAATCTCCAGTTATCCCGGTCCTGCGCTAACTGTGAACTTCTTGGTCTCATCTGCCCATCTAACTTTCTGCCGCCACCTGCAACGCAGGCCATGGCACGGGCAGGGCATGTCATGCGAAGGCAAGATAACCGATAAATATACTCTTCAGCAAAAGAGGAGCCGGAAAGAAATTTGAAATGCGAAAAGAGAGGGGAAAGGGTACACTTTAATCACTTTAATTGGCTCTTCCATTTGGGCCGCAGGAACCGTAACGAACACTAAGGAACGTTACTTAATGCGTGCGGAGGGCTGCCAGTTATGCAACGAACAGCCTTAATGGAAGGGAGTGAAGTTAAAAATTACGCCATCTTAGAGTCGTTCCCTTGCCTTAATTTGATACCTCAAAGCGGGGTAATTAGTGCACGACGTGTCGCCTGATGCTGTTAAGATGTGGTGTTAGGCCTAAGCGTGGAGTGGGGGGAGGGAATCAGATGATTTATTTCTGGCTTAGATATTTATTTTTAACAGAAAAAGTGCAACGCTGATTTCAGCGCTTCTGAGTAGGGTCATGATGATGATGATGACGATTACCAGGGCATCAAAAGATGACCACGCTACATTTCAAAGGTCGATTTAGGTTATGTATAAATACTTTGCATTTGAACACCTGTAGAATAATAACACAGGAAGATGCACATGGCTAAAAAAAACTATACGAAATAGTTGGCATGAGAGCACGCCTACTATCGGAATCCATGCTGAACAACGTCGCCTATAAATAGCTGATAAAAATTCAAATTCCACATGATTTTCATTCAGTCCCAGTTACATACGGGTTATGAGACTCTCTAGAAGACGCCGTATTAGAGTAACCTATGTATTAAAACAGTGCTGAAATTTTGATATGTGGGTAATTTTATTATTCGCTTGCATCGAAAAAAAAAACGTCCCTGCTCGACTAGTATTACTATCCAGATTAGTATTACTAACACATGTGCATATTGTCAAAAGGGGCGGTAAGCAGGACAGACTTTAGGGCGTCATATTTCAACAACGCTAAAAAAAGACTCAGGACAATACGGGACGCCGCGTCTCGTCTGCAGCTTTTGTCTTCGTCTTTTTTTTAGCTATTGAAGAGATGTCTGTAAAGGGATATATTGTCACTGGTACAGCTTCTTTTGAGCTAGACGAAACAGCCACCTTTATGTAGAGGCGGTCGGGTAAGGTTCAAATAAAAGTTCAATTTAAGAATTCCAGGGTACCTTGAACATAGTGGTACCAGCTCTTCTCTCTCTTTGTTTTGCTTTCACACATAGTCATATCAAGTATGGTATTCTTGCATGGGGCAACACTGATTGTCATCAAGCACCTTTATAGCATATTCAAAATCAGGCTATCCGTATCATTACTAACACCTCATTCTGTGCTAACGATAGTGTTTTACTTCAACAGAATAGTGTCTTATTTGTTAAAGCTCATTCTATTATGACATAGCGGCATTTTTTGTTTCAATTGCTTGCTAATGTTTTATTGTACCTTTTCGGCTATTTCATTTTGGAACAGCCTATACCTGCAGAACTAAAATCAACATTATATTTGTCTTCATGCACATGCTTTAAAATCTTGTGTTGCACTGAAGAATGTATAATTTTCACAATATGTAGTGTTCTGTTACTGTGTATTTTTTTAGATTCTCTAACTTGTGTTTTGAGCTAGATTAATGTACAGTGAAAGCGTCAGATTTGTGTATTCGGCCCCATACCTTTGTATACATTTTTTAATTAGGATTGTGCTAATAATGTTCCACTGAATATTTTTACTGTGCAGTTTGTTAAACGGAGTTCTTTGATTTTTTTATTGCCCTTGTTCTCTACTCAAGCTGTAATCCTTCTTTTTAATTACTCGTTTTTATTTACTTCAATGGTTTTTGCTGCGTTCTCTGCTTTTTTGTATTTTGTAATAACTAATTGAGGGTTCTGTTGCAGTCTTTTGGCTTTACGACGATTGTATGTATGTTAACCTGATTGTATTCTAACACAATTGAATGTAACAAAAAGAAGTGAAATTGAACTGAAAGTCGTAAAAAGCTTCCATCAATTTGGGATTACATGTCTAGTAGTGCATGCACAAAATAAGTGTATGCATGGCACACGTCGAAGGGTTACCTAAAATCCCAAATACGACATTCCACATATGATTTCATGCACGCAAAAACGTGTCCTTTAACCACAAAAAGGGGGTGAAATACATGCGAAATCTGAACAACGAGAACTCAGCGTGAGTTGAAACTCTGAAAAGTAAACTCATTCTATAGTCTCACCATACGAGACTTGTTTTGTCCAAACAGAATAACGATTCCTCACGGCAGCTTTATTTACGCGATTAATTTCTTGCATGCTTCACACCATCTGAACAAAACTCGGAGGGTTCTCTTCTATTTCTTTACTCAACGTTTTACCAAAAAACAGGAATACTTTCTACACGAGCCTCTCCCCACAACGAGTTCTAATATGGTCGGTTGTGTAGCTAGTATGACTTGGTCATAAGTAAGCTACCAAAAAGACTTAGCGCCCCCTCACCGCTTCTTGGTTAAAGGGGCTCGTCAACTTTTCCGACAAACGCTTTCACTCTTTTCTTCGCGCTTGGAAGCATTGCGAAATCAGTAGTTATCGCCAGCACGGAGCGGCACTGCACGATTTTCTCGTCGCAGCAGATACGCTTTCCGTTTATCCTCGGCTTTTGTGGCTTTCTTTTTCGAGTGGCTGTAGAGTGCGTTCATTGGTGAAACTGAAGAAAAGCTGGCCAATAGCCACTACACCGCTTTAATGACGTAACTCCAGTGGTCGAAAAATGCCAAGACCAGGAAAAGAAGAAAATATTTTAAGCAAGTTTCCAAGTTATCTTATGGGCATTGAGCAGTAACGTTTAGGCTGAGCTACTTTGTGACCCCCTAATCTAAGTACTGGATGTGTTTGTTGAAACCATTTAAGATTTCGGAAAATGTTTAAAAATGATGCAGGGTATCTTTAACAGCTACTTAGACCCGTTACCACCCTTCTGAACTCATCATCAAGCGGAATGTGGGTACCAAAAGCTGGAAGCTGCCTATGCTTTTTTTTTCTTGCCAGTTATGGTTGTCTGCGCATTTTTTCGAAACTATTTCTCCAAGTAGATTTTGAAGCGTTGTTTTGTGCAGTTATTCTCCATCAAACTATCTATTCTTAAAATTGCTT
Organism: Haemaphysalis longicornis; assembly: GCF_048455015.1. Taxonomy (NCBI): domain Eukaryota; kingdom Metazoa; phylum Arthropoda; class Arachnida; order Ixodida; family Ixodidae; genus Haemaphysalis; species Haemaphysalis longicornis. Next base: position 39,189,891 of record NW_027526385.1, on the reverse strand, counting down.
AGCCGAAACCGCTTTGAAAAAACAAACGCAGAGGCATGCCTTGGAGAGAATATGCCTCACGAAGCTGTCTATTGTCACGATTGTTTAAGGAGTACGATTTGATAAGACATGTGTCACAATCGTATATAAAAATATAGTCCATTCCTGAATGAACGCTTCTTTTCTTTCTCTCGCATTAATGGTGTCCTGAAACATTTTCCCTCTTCCGTTATGCCTGTGTAGTGCAACGCGTCGGTCTTGCTGCAATGTGACGGTTTTCTGGGTCTTTCGTCAAGCCTGTACAGCGGCTTTCATGAAAGTCCCAGAAGCGCAACCAGAAAGGAATAGTAAAAATAAAAATTGAATTGAACCTATGAAATGGTAATATGACCAGCTTAAAGCTGCAACAGTGACACCAAAAAAGGGCCATTTTGTTTCTCAACCAAACGCCGTAAAAATAGCAGGCATTTACAAATTCAGGACACCATTGTTCAACAAAATGGAGTGTCGGGTGAGGTGACATGCATTCAGTTTTATTGTTTGAGCAATATGTTGGGCATGCCGGCAAAACTTTCGCGCCGATCTGTGTAGTTCTGAAGCAGAGCTAGAGTCAGTCAGAAAGCACAGAACGGTTAAGGGGCGAGAGCGCGCGGAAAGAGCTGCCTTCGCAAAGCTGGCGCCTAGACGACAAGTAGAAGCGCGGCTCGCCAGCTGCCTCGGCCTCTACAGGTTCTGTGACTCTCTCCCCCGCTTGTACGCGCTGTGGAATTGACTCTTGTATAGGAGGCTTGTACGCGTTGTAGAGTTGAAATTCCACCACTGGTGGGTAAAAAACTGTGACAGGCAGCCGATACCACACCCAAAGCGAGCAAACGTGACTACTGAGACGGTTAGAGCGCTCAGCTAGGTTGACACGATGGACAAGGAACGTGCCAGAAAAAACGTCGCATTGTGGACTTTTTATTCCGGAGCGAGGCTTGCGCATCGGGACGAGCCTGAAGTTCGGGAGGGACATGAACGAGATGCTAATGCATTCTTAAAGCCCCACCAATAGATCTTCAATTAAACTTTTGATTTACCAGCCGAACTTAGGTGAAGCCCGGCAGATAAAACATATAAAATACACGTGGTGATTGGCATAGTTTTCACCTTTTCGTCGTCGTTGAAGTTATGCAGCTTAATTTAAAAAAGGTACCGTCTATTATCACGGCAACCGCGAGAATTACCGTCAGAAATTTCTCACGGCAGTCGCCTCTCATTGGCTAACGCTACACGGAGATTTTATGGGTTAAATATTCCGTAACAAGCCGTGCTTTCAGGTGTCCTTGTAGCGCTTTAGTATAGTACATGGTTTTTAACAAGAAGGCCCAGGTTCGAGTCCGACAGTGCGATGTTTTTTCTTACCTTTCATAATTTGCCGGTCTTCGTGATTTTGTTAATACTTTTTGTCCTCTGGTTTTTACTATATCAAGAGATCGACGCACAGGACTTCTAGGACGGGTTGATTTACGTTTAATGTAAGTTGTGTTCTGTGTCGTTGGGCTGGGTTAGATCAGGTTTGTTGCAGGTTGGCTGGATTCGGGTAGGTTATGACGCGTTCGGTGAGGTTACGTTAGGTTCGGTGAGGTTATGTTATGTTACATTGAGACGTAATATTATTCAGCATATTTTAGGCCAGCCAGCTTTTATGGAAACGGCCATGAGAATTTCGCGGAGGTAATTCTCATGGCTGCCGCGAAATTAGACGCAGCCTTAAAAAAATGAATGCATTTTGTCTCGCGCACACCACCAGCAAGCCATTCCGTCCTTCTGTCAAAGCTGAGTCGGAAATCAACGCTTTTATAAGAATGACGGTCGTTTTGTCCAGCATGTACAACTGGCCAATTAAGTGTCGACTCCTCATAGCGAAACACGTGACTGCAACTACAAAATGCATAAACAAGTTGGTTCGACTGATTCATTTCAGAATCAGTCTAAACGAGAAATATGCCTAAATTATCCCAGAATGGGCCTCTGCGTGTCGTTTTTATCGCCGCCATTCTTTTATACGCAGCGCACGTTTTGGAGAGAGAGAGAGAACAAACTTTATTGCGGAGCAGTTTGGTTTTTAGAGTCGAATGCAATTCCAAGCAACCAGAGGCCTTATATTCATAATTCAAAAACGAGAACCGCGCCCCGAAAACGGTTCGGAGAAAAAATCCAGCAGTCACTATAAGGATAAGCGTAGAACAGCTAGATACCTTATACTTTACACTCGCTTCTTCACTCTAAAAAATGTCCGCGAGTCCGCTTCCCAACAACGCAAAAAGAAGGCCAATCACTGCAATCAAAACGGTAAACTAGGACAACGGCAACACCCGGAATGCGATTTAACTTGAAAAATGTGGACTGAACTGCATGTGGCATCGCGCAATGCAAGCATGGCGATTTGCATTGCGCGATTTGACAGCGCAGACCTCATTTTAACAGCGTAGCTAGTTAAGCTTCAGTTCGAGCCGTGCCGGCCGTCGCTCAAAACACGCAGCAGTAAAGTGGAGAGGAGAAAAATGCTAAACCAAGAAGTGTGAGGAAAAGTAGCGAGGAGGCAAGGAGCCGACGAGCAGGTGTGGGGAGGCGCGCGTCCGGGATTGGCTGTGCCTAGTGATGACGTAAGCTTCGACGTGCCGGTGTTGTTCTGATTGAGAGAAACGGCGTCCGCTGTGCGGCATCAGTGTCCGATCTACCGATAATATGGGCAGACCTAAAAAAATACCAGCTAAAGCTAGTGAAGACCACCAGATCCGCTGTTTTCACAGTGTTCGCATCTCATTTGCGAAGGCGGCCGATTTTTTTACTGGAACCGTCTGCCGGGCCTCTTGCCATATTTGTTCCCGTAGACGCTGCGATTGGTCATTCAGGTGCATTGTGTCAAAGCAGATCCACCGACATTCTTTAGGGTGTTCCTGAAATGTGTTCGGGCGTACGAACGCTTCTTTGACACGAAGACACCTCGCTCTTTGCCATCCTGTCAGGATGTCACTCATGAGAACTTACCCTTTTTATCAAAGTTATTTAAATCATCCATTTATTTTTCATCATACACACATGCACGTAAACGCACAGTAAGGCATAAAAACTTTATAACCAAAAGGACTGAAGCAGTTCAGAAATAGTCATAGGTAAGGGACGTGTAAAAAAGCCAAGAACTGTCAAAAACAGATTTCTTCCCTTTATTTGGTGGCCGTGCAAGGCTTCTAGCCACGTGCGAGTGTCGAAAGAGCAACTCGAGATCACTCGGGTCTTCTGCTCGGTTTCCAGTCCTTTCTGCAAATGCGGTCCAGGTCACATTTCTCCATACCTCGAGGCGCGTACGTGGTCAGAAAGTCCCTCAGCGGGCAGAGATAGTGTCGACATCCTGGCAACTTTATAATCTGTTCGTTGAGCAGCGATAGGACATAGAAATTCGCGTCCCTGCACTGGAACAGCACTAGGGCGAAGTTTGCCGAGAACGGCGCCATGCGCGATGATCGCCAGGACCTCTGTCGGCCGCGTCCGCAGTAGTCTTCAGCGCGTAGAGGCGGCTCGCTCTTGCCTAGACCTAATCCGGCGAACAGCCTCTTCATCGGGCCGGCGTGGGTGAAGTAAAGGGATGCCTTGAGCTCTCCGTGGTGGTGTCTTTTACCTGTAAACTCCCATTGAAGCTTTGCCCTGCAAAATCAATGCACGATGCGTAGAAAAGGGTTAGTCATTCGTATGGCTGGGTAACTTTTAGTTTTAGAGCAATTTGAAATTTAGGGTTAGAAAAGATTCTGTATGCTGATATGTAAGATTTCCCTGAGCCCCACCAACTCACGTATGCCGTCGTAAAGGACCTGTATCAGGCGGATTACTTCCTGTAAACTGGGTGGATATGAGACCGGAGAAAGGGCTGTAGAGGACTGATTAGCTCGGGTATAGCAATATACATGACATTACTGGGACCGGGAACTCCTATATGAGGCATGAAAAACTCCTGTGTAGGGATATATGGTACGGATATGACGATGTACAGTTTCTTTTAACCCATTCAGGAGACTGAGTGTTCAGGAATACTCTTACACGGGTGTCGAATAAGTCTGGTAAAGCACCAATAGTATACCGGATGGGTATACCGCCTTACATGTCCGGTATAAAATATACAGGATCCTATATACCGGAGTCATATGTGGAAATGTTCTGTTGGGTTCTTTCGAAATGGGCATCATAACCACTCGGTCACAATTATTGTAGACAAGAATGTACATCCGAGGCTTTTTACGCAAGTTTTACGTCTAGCCAAGAAAAAGAAACTTGGAGGTTTAAATATATAGTCCAGAACTGGAAACTGCAACGCTTATAAAAAGCGTTGTTTCAACCGAAAATAGCTTTACATTCTCGTAATGCTTCACACACCAGCTAGATTACACCTCCTGCCAGGTAGAAACACAAATACACATCCATATGCCGCTCCTGCAATGCCACCGCGAACCAACAACACACCTTATAGGAATCCCTCCTTTACACACAGATCAGACAACACCATATATACACTATATAAAGTGGCTGGCCACTCAGAAGACCAGAAAAGAGCAGCGAGGCGTGGTGTACTTCACCCAGAAGACCATCAGAGGGAGCACGGACGGAAGCACCCAGAATTCCATGAATTTCTCCGGCATCATCATCCCCTCCCTTATCTTTCCCCACAAAATGTATTTTTGTGGAGAAAGGTACGGGAGGGGATGATGTCTTTCTTTCATTGCTTTAAGATATGAACGCAGTCGCACCGTAAAACGCACCTAATCTTTTCTACCATCTCCTCGAAAAGCACGCAGGCTAAAGCGGCATTCCTCTCGTCTCCGTAAGCGTCTTCCTCGTAGTCTTCCAAGTCGGCTGCGTACTCTAGAAGGTCGAGGTCCGGTCCGTCGAACACGTGGCAGAACGGCGACCAGCCTTCGTGGGCCACCTCGAACGCGCACATTTTCGCCATGAGCTTGACGTCCCCTGAAGAAGAAAAATAGCAAGGCACAAGCACAAGAGAAATGAAGAAAGGCGGCTGCATTACTTGTTGTTGGGTGCAAACAAAATAATGGAAACGGCATAAAATACTTAAAGCTAAAGGCGCCATGCATTGAGCAATCATAGTGTGAAGTATTTTTTTGGGACTATACTTTTACGTCGTTAACCACCGAATCGGTATTTAGGCAACCTCGCTCCCCGTAAGGCATCTGGGGGAGGACATAGTCAATAATGGACACCAAAACTTGTGGTTGGTGGAGCTACGACAAGATTCACTCGACGTGCAATTAAAATGGTGGCGAAGGACGATACGTGTTGCTAGGATGTTTATTATTCCTACACCATGACTCCGGCGCACGGTAAGAACGGGAGTTGCTCATGTGGGATGACCCTCCGTCGAAGCGACGGACCTGGGCGTCAAAGCGCGGTGTTTTGAAAAGAGACTGGGCTTTAATGTGTGACATTGCCTGCTTTTTCTCGCGTAGTTTGTTTATAGTCGCTGTAGTAGTTTAGAACCAAATAAAGCCCGAACTATCACGGAAACGACTCGTGTTCCGTTGAAAATACTCGTGCAACGTATTCTTCGAGCAGCGCGGGTTGCAGAACCGGCTGCGGGGACAAGGCGCAGGAAAAACTTCGTTGTTCTCAAGTTGTTGTTCTCAAGTCGTTGTTCTCTCGGGAAAACTGGACCTGAGAAGAGACCTGATTGGTGTCATCAATCTAACGATCGATGGATCACTCACTCACTCCCTCACAATAATCAATCAATCAATCAATCAATCAATCAATCAATCAATCAATCAATCAATCAATCAATCAATCAATCAATCAATCAATCAATCAATCAATCAATCAATCAATCAATTTTTGGCTAAAACTGGGGTTTCCGTGTTCACATGAAGTTCAGCAAGCCAGCAAATTTATTAATCAATCAATGTAGCAGTTAACCAATCGGACAGTGAGTCAACCAACGATCTTTCTTTCAGTTGGTGTCCTGTCAACATTAAGTTGTCTGCTTGCTTTTTTATATCGCATTTTAAATCCAAAATTGATTCCGACAGCATATATGGCTCTTCTACTGCGGCAAATGTGCAGTCGAGCGTTTAGATAATTTGGCATATCGATAGTTATAAGCTTAAAACGAACTTCCAAGATGCATTTGAGGACGTTAGAAAATGTTCGGTAGAGAAAGAACGGAAGCATTTTACAGATATGCTGATTTCGAACAAAAATATTTGATTTGTTTTGTCTAAAATGTAACGGTACGCGCCCGTACCTATTGAAAGATTCACGCCAGTCCTCTGAGAAACTGCTTCCACCATTGTCCGCACTTCCGTACTGTTGAGGAATTTCTTTTCTTCCTCCGACTCCTTCTGCTTGACGCCTTGCTTCTGTAAGAACCAAACACAACAGCCCGTCTTAGGCCTACGGAAATTGTTCGAGCCCTGATGTCATCGGTATCTACCTCAATCATGCGCATATTTTTATAAAATCATGGTTTGAATTGTATTTAATTTTAGTGGACCTTCTGTAAGGGCACTGTATATACTGTACTCTGCCCTCAGAGCATAGTTTCCACAAACAAGCGTGAACCATCAACACAAACTCAATAAGGCCCACGGAAATTTACGAGCGTATCATAAATAATTGATCAATTCGAAGCTATCTCAGCACACTTCCCGCCGCGTGAAGGCAAGAAAGTGCGCTATCAGATTTATATTATTTTTATCGACTGGAAGAAGAAAATTGACACGCTCTGAATACACTTTGTTTCGGTATAAATGCTGTTCAGGCTATCATAGGGGAACTGCAATAAACGTTTTATTTGTGGGCCCTGTAGCGACGAATACATATATGCACGTAAGCTTAAGGATGCACTCGTAAATTTCTATCAAGGCGCACGTGCGAGCAAAGGCTGCAGGATTTCCGGAAATTCCACCCCCAAGGGCGGAAATTGTAATTTCGCAAAGTCGTGGTTATGTCGCCCGCCTGCTGAGATACCTAACTGGTTTTTGCTGATGTATGCAGCCCGTACAAATCTCTAAAAAGTAGTTTTGTTGCTACCGTCGTTGAGCGCGGACGTGCTTTCACGGTCGTTCGCTCGCGGAGGCAACGGTTTGCGATCTTCGTCGGCCACGTACGTCGCTGCCCTGGGTGTTTGCTTAATTAAGCTCCCGCACGCCAGACCCGCTAATCTACTTGAACCTGCACCCAGCGAACTCCAAGGTTTGGGGCCGTCGTGGACAGCTTATCACTTCGCAGCCTCGCCTCATCGCTTCACCGTTCCCGTCGAGATTCGTTTGCCGGGCGCAGCAGCATGGCACCAGGACCGTGTATTTGTTTTGTGTTTCGTGCGCGGTGCGGTAATCCCAACCAAAGTGGTAACTCCCCCCATTTCTTCGATCTATTCTTTCTTTACTTTTCTCTGCCATATCCTATTCGCCCCCACGATATTCTTACTCCCCGACTCTGTTGTATGCTGGTGAACTCGGACGAGTTCAAAATATTCCCAGTTCATATTTCTCTTCCCCTTTCATCTATAAATGAAGAGCAACCCCACCAATCTCTGAAAAGTAGTTTCATGGTGTCGACCTAACTATGACCACTAGCGAATATGGATTTTGGAATAAAGTGGGTGTTTTAAGATTTCCCCAACATACATTGTTGCTGAGGAAGGTTAAAAACTAATTTAATAATTTTGCTTTAACATGTCGTTAAAAGAGAAGAAGGATTTTCTAAAAGTTACACCTATAAAGCGTCAACACGAACCCGGGATACCAGAGTCAATCCAAACTGTGGTCATAGAGGCTTGAAATTTAGGGAGTACATTCTCACAGCCTGCAGTATGGTGAATTTCTTTTTAATTACACCTCTGAAAAGTGAAAAAGTGCAACTTTAGGGGGGGTGGAGGGGGGAGTTTTTTATTATATCGCGGGGGCCCTCTTATACGGGTAACCCATGCGAGTGTGCAAAAGCTGTTCCCCTATGTATTTTCCTGACCAACCCCTAACGAACGAATTATGATTCGGGGTAAATAGTGTCTTTCTATGGATTCCTAAATACGTGTAGAGCCTGCTGATACCCAGTTGGCTTCTGCTTAGGAAAGTTACACAAAACGCCCAAAAACTTATTTCATGACTTTATCCCAAGAGACCTGCAAAATGACGAGCGGTATCTTCGAAATTACATCCATAAGGAAGAGAACAGAGGTTGATATCAACGCCCAGCCGAAGTGACGTTGGACCCAGAGTTTTCAGATTTCGAGAGTACATTCCTTGTATGGAACAGAAGCCTAATGCAGGTCTACATTTTTAATTAAACTCCTAAAAAAGCGGAAAAAAGGATAACGTCCTATCTTATTGAGATCTACAGGGCATTTGAGAGAAAGCTGGCTTTGCCGCAAAGCGTATTCCTTTTTTTTTTCTTCAATGAACACTCTTAATTCACGATTTAGGCATTGGGGTGTTATCTGTATGCCGTTACGCTTTAAAAGGCTAAAACGTTTCTTTCGGAAATCCCTGACTATGTCACAGGCCCATTTATTTATGCCAAACTGGTTTTGCTCATTTTTGCAGCGCTTACCAATGTCTAGGAACTAACTAATTTCACGATGTTTCGAAAACGAGGCCCAATCGCATGAACGTAGATTTCGGGCGAATCACGCGGTTTCTGGTTTACTCTATTATGCGGTATTCCCGCTTGTTATACTGGCCCATCCGGGCATCCCGCAAAACGGATATTCTTACCTCAAGTTTCTCCTCACATACGCTGTTGAAGCTTAGCAGGCTGTCGTTCAAACTCATCGCATGTCGACTTTTCCTGTACTTTTTGTACTCTGAAAAAGAAAAAAAAGGTGCGGTCGTTCTATTACAAGACAGCCCATCGCGGAATGCTGTCTCTCTGCAGAGAAATGCACACTAAATGGATGTGCACAGAAAACCGCATTTTGTGCACTTGAATATCACCTTCAGCAGCAAAGATATATAGGTCCACCGCAGGACAAAGGCCTCTCCCATTGACCTTCAGCCGCTCCTGTTTTGCGCTGCTCCTTTCTTTGCCTCGGAACTTCCTTATTCCGTCCCTATAAGTTGAATTATTGACCTTTCCCTTGTAACACTTTTTCGTCCTGGGTGCGGCCATTCACCCTGGGTGCGGCAAGTTCACTAGTGCTATAGCGCCACTAAAATTGGCGCGGTCGACATGACTATGTGACTCCGCATGCGCAACATAGCCTTGAACATGTCGTCTATAGTAGCGCTTGCACAATGAAATCAAGAGCTCCAAGGACTGTGAGCTACGGGAGAACCTAGTGACCAGCAGTGATCTGGATCTCCAGACACTTTTGGCCTCCAGAGCGAAGGCTGCCCGCTCATCCCATGGAATAGGGAACCACTCCCGCTTCACCGGCCCAATAAAACGTTTTTCACTCACTCACTCACTCACTCACTCACTCACTCACTCACTCACTCACTCACTCACTCACTCACTCACTCACTCACTCACTCACTCACTCACTCACAAGGAAATTTTAAACATTATACTCAGATCAAGCAAAACATGTCTCCCATACCTTTTTCCTTGAGAAGGGCTCTTAGGAAGGCGGACGCGGTGTCTTGTGTCCTGATTCTTGTCGTGGCTTGGATGCTGTAGTCACTTAGACTGAACTTGTTCCGCAGAAGTTTGGGAAACATTTTCTGTAATCGGGTCGCTGTAAGAGTAACACACACCTGAGAAATGAAGCTTTAAGCAAGTGTTTTTTTTTTCCCTAACGGATTTACAGTAAATGTACCTAAAGAAAAAAACAGGCCGTCTGTAATTTTTGCGTATGAAATTAGAGGATTTCAGGTCTCAGGTTTTTTTTCACATGAATTTGTACAAGAGTATAGGCTGTAGAAAAAATGTCCCGAAGTAAAAGCTGTCCAAGGGACATTTTACCAAAAAAAAAGCAATGTATTAGCAATCTCCTCCCGCAAGAATTTTGTTAAAGCGGTGAGTATTAGCTGAGAAATCGTAAATCAAAAAACAAACGTTAACATCCCCCTCGCGAGGGGCACGATCAAATGCAGAGCATTTCCGCTGTTCTGTTCCAGCGTAGACATTGTCGATGAAGTCGATGGTGAAACGTGAAACGTACCGTGAACCCCCTGCCGCGGCTATGACGCAACGTGGAGCGGCTATGACGCAACGTGGCGCGGCTATGACGCAACACAATCCAACAAAATCCACTTTAATACAATCCAATCCAAATCCAAACCAATCCAATCCAATCCAATCCAAGCCAATCCAAGCCAATCCAGTCGAATCCAATCCAATGCCCCTCGCGAGAGAGTGTTATAGCGCCGAAATCGCGCCACCACACGAACGCGTGATGTTGACGTCACGATCACGCCACAGATGTTAGCGACCGGAGCGCGCGCGAACGACATATGTGGTTTAAGCGCGAACCGACCGCGGCGAGAGAGCGCGATGCGAGCGCATCAGCAGCTTCTTGACGTAGTTTGAATGAGTCAAGGATATAAGGCGCGTTCGTAGCCTCCCATTCTGTGTTGGCTTTGTGGCGCAGTGGGTAGAGCACCATGTACATTGCGTTCCGCCCGCTGGGTCGAGGGATCGAAACCAGGCGCCGGATAGTATTTTTTTTATATAGTGTAGGGAGAGGGGTGCGGACAACGACGGTGCGGACTACGACTACGGACGTCAACGCGGGCGACATCGTGAGTTACTGAAATGCTCTGCATTTAAAAATCCAGTGAACATAGGTAAACAATAAGCAGAATAAGAATGGAATAGTAAAATCAATATTAGTTTAATGAGGAACGCATCATAAACAGAATATGAATACGCTAAAACAAAGACAGGAATGCAAAAACACGGTCGAGAAAGAAAGAACATAACACAATGCTAGCGGATCGAAGAACGCACCAGAACATAAAAGAGTACAGAGAGGAGAAATGGTCTAGCAGTAACTTAAAACAAAGCAAATAAGTGTTGTCATTGGCGCTGAAATCAGCGTGTTCTCTGGGATTTAATTATGTAAGATAAAGAGTTCCACACTGAGGTGACTGAAAAATAAGCGGTTTATTTCCCGATTTTACTTGAGGAAATAATAAATTAGAAAACTTATAAAACTGTGTGAACTTTTGATAAAAACGTGGAAAATATAAAAGCAACTAATTCGAAGCCCATCTCTCCAAGCCCGAAACACAGACAAGATTAATTTAAATTCAAACTCATGGGCCAATAGCAGAAAATTAAGCTTACGTTAATTGTGCTTTAATGGGCTCCGAAGGGAGTGAAAGTCATTATACAAAGTGCTTTATTTTGTAGCTCATAAATGGGCAATAGATGTACTTCGTAGGTGTGCCCTACGATGACAGGCACTACATGAGAGGGACATGCATGAGTAATTTAAAAAACAAGGAATAGGTAGCTGAAAATGACGAGTTATCGAAAAATGTCGCATATCAAAGGCAGTTTTGGACTAAGATGTCTATAATGTCGGTTGAACTGTACAGCTCATCGAGTACAATGCCAGTGAAAGTGAAAGTTAGATGGGTGAATCACAGGTTATTAAAGGAGCCATGAAGAGAAAACACAAGTTTGGTTCATTCGAAAGATTGCCTCGTTAGAACCATAACGACACCACTTATAACGCAAACTTTGCTCAAATAAGCTACATAATTAGGAAAAAAGGAAATGACCATGCGACCCACCAGCTCATTTTCCGCAACAGAACCTGTGATGTCACTTGGGAATGCTCTGCGATTGGCGGAGGCCGGCAAAAGCAAACGCATGTTAGGCAGGGCTTACAGTTTGCATAGCGAGCTAAATGCCCATGAAACATACTGCACATTCTTTTTATGACAAAGAACGGTGGAGTAAACGGTTGAAGTTCCGAACGAACACGCAAGCGTGTGCGCCAATGCGTACGAAACTACTGCCTGGCCGAGCTCGACATCTCGCCGTCGCGCAGACGAATTTTCGGGTTCGAGGCGCTCTGACCTTGGGGGAAAAAATGCCGTAAACACCGCGCATTGACGCTCGTATCTTTCTGGTCGAAGCAGAGAGCTCGCTCGAACGGCTTTCCATACACGTCACCGGCCAACTGGCATAAGCGATACTGCTACTGAAGTTGAACTTTTATTAACCGTAATACAAATACGGCACATACGTACCAGTCTGTATTCGTCCGTCGCGACGGGGCTGACGAGGCAGCGGTGCCGACGGCAGGGCGTTCGTCTGTTGTGGCTATCGCGGAATGGTCGCTTTCCCGTCCACCGCGTATCCCACAACTCTTGCCGCTCGTGCACTTAGAAGCATTGAGCGTTCAAGTGGTGCGACGTTGTTAAATGCAAGCCCGAGCTCCTCGGCGAGAGTTTTGTTCTCCGGATCAGGCGATTCCATGACTAGGGCTGCGGGTGCACTAGGTTTTACTAGTATTTTTAAAATGGCCGCCGTCTCGGTCGACTCCCGCGTGTGGGTGCTATATGGAGTCGGCATACTAAGTATGTGTTTCATGGACCGGCCCGTGTGACGCCATTGTTCACGTCACCAAATGTGCAATTTTAGCGGGAGATTTAAAATTTTGGCTTAAATTGCCTTATTTCTCAGTGAATAAAGCATCATTTGCTTCCGGGAAAGCGCTTGGGGTACTATGAAACACCTAATCTTTCGAATAAAACAAACTTTTGTTTTTCTTCATGGCTCCTTTAAGCACGGCAGTGGTTATCACGACAAACTCTTTATGAAGGAGGAGGAGGAAGAGGAGGAATAAACTTCATTTCTATATTAGTTTTTGTAATAGTGGCAATGGGGGGTCTTCTCAGTCCAGAAGTCCCTGGGCGGTCGCTGCCAGGCGGGCCCTTTCAACCAGCCGAAGCTGATCGCCGGGGTCCGGGCAGGCTAGCATGGCTTCCCACTGCCATGGTTGGGGGAGGGAATAGGGGGGAGGGATGGTGTGTGGGAGCACGCCCAAATCATATGGTAGAGTGTGCAGGGTTGGGGATAGTCCTTGCAGGTGGCGGAGTAGGAGGTGGGGTGGAGAGAGAAAGAGAGAGAAAATGACTTTATTGAATGTTCCTGCGGAGGGAGGGGGCTACGGCCACGCAGGGCCGGCCTTTCCTAGACGAGGGTCAGGTCGTCCCCGAAGCAATAACTCGCGGGCGTCGGCGCGTTCGGCGCGCGTTGGGTGTGCGGGTGTTGACCCGTCGACCCTCCGACGACGCTTCCCTACGCTTCTGCCCTGCAAGAGCAGCCTCGAGCCACTGGATAGTCCGTATTTGTATCTCGTGCTCACTCGAGTTCATGGCGAGAGTGGTGTCCTCGGGCATACGCCTTGCGTCGTCTGCCTCTATTAAATGTCTTTCACAGCCCCACATCAGGTGGGCTAGCGTTGCATTTGTTCTCTTGCAGATACTGCACAACACGTTTTCGTAGATGTCGGGGCACACGTGGCGCTCGAGCACCGGGGTGAGCACTGAGTTCGTCTGTAGTTGCCTGTAAAGCACTGCTTCGGCGCGGTTGAGCTTCGGATGAGGGGGCGGTTTGGTCCGCTGGATGGCGTGGAGGAGGGTGCCGTGCGGGTAGGTGTTGGTTTGAAGGCGGCGGTACGTGGTGGCTTCTTCCTTGGTCAACTTGTCGTGGGGTGGTGGAAAGATGCGGCGTTCGAGGCGGTAATGTTCGAGGATGTCTTTGAATTTTTGAGGTACAGAATGGTGGACTTCCGACGGTGATGCTGGAGTGTTGGAGGGGAACGCCCGGTAGATATGCGCGCGGGCGGCAGCAAGAGCCGCCTCATTCCCCTTAGAGACTCATGTCCCGGGGTCCAGAGAATGTATAGGTAAGGAGGGTTAGGGATGGACTGTAGGATGCGGAGGGCTAAGGGAGATATGTGACCGGCGGCGTAATGGCGACAGGCAGCTTGCGAATCTGTGACTATGGTGATAATGTCTTGAGATGTGGCTGCGAGGGCTATTGCGATTTCTTCTGCAGTTGTGGAGTCGTTGCCAATTACTGTTGCGGAAGTCAATTCAATTCCTCGGTGGTCTACTGTTGAAATTGCGAAGGCTGGTTTATCGGCATATTTGGCGGCGTCAACGTAGCGGGTGTCTCGTGGCTTGACTTGAAGCATCTTGCGAAGCATTCGAATCTGAACATGTCGGCGATCCTGGTTATGAAGGGGGTGCATATTCTTGGGTATCGGGGCGACGGAGATGCAATCGCGTAGTTCCAGAGGGATGCGTTGGTTGGGGTGATGGGTGGCAGGTAGTTGGTAGCCGAGGCGACGGAGGAGATGACAGCCAGTGTGTGAGAGCAAAAATATGATCGAAGTAGTTTTTTAAGGTTACATTTTTGTTCGTTGATTTGAAACCAGTGGGAAGTGATAAGATCATCGTTTACATCTCAGCTTAGTTTATCCGTATTATAATTTGATGAAAACAATTATTTGGATGTTGTCAATATTCTGGAAAGCTCGTAATTGTGTAAGCATCTATCAGTACACAGTCGCAGTTATGTCAACACAACATTTATTCTGAAACGGTGAACAATTGCCTGTAAAAATATTTTTAGGGGCGAAGCTCCTCTTGCTCGAGCCCTGTCCCGTCCCTCGTTGCTGCTGTACACGCACCACGATGATGATTGTGGCAGGATCCCCCTAGGGATTGGCCAAACAAAGATTGGCTGATGAGGTCAAAATGTTCAACGCGTTCGTTGCTACCCAACAAGGAAGAGAAGAAGAAGAAGACGTTGTCGTTCGTCGCCTGCGAGCTCAAGACACGTACCGGGAGTACGCGACACAAGACACTATGCAGAAGGCGACAGCAAAGGTGGCTAAAATGTCACACACCGAATTCGCCAACTCACCAATGGAGATTCTCATCGTCCCAAACAAGCCCTACAAATAGGGATTGGCCAAACACTAGTTCTCGACGCGACGACTAGAGGGGCAGCTTCAATAGTTCTTGTGAAACTAAAGCTGAAAGCAAAGTCACCGGCCAGTCTACTACCAAACCAAGGAGGACTGGACTGGAAAGGACTTTATTGAAACAATTCCTGCAGTAGGCAGGAGCCGGGTTACGGCTCCGCCTCGACGTGTCCTGGCGTCGCGCCTCCTCCTGCGACCCTACTCGTCACAAGCCCGTTTTACGGAGCCCGTGCCTTTCGAGCGCGGCGAAGACCTGCTGGATGGCCCATGACTGGTCGGTCTTGCTTGTAGGTGCGATGGATCTCTGGAGTTCCTCCGGATACTCTTCGAAGTGCGCGCCGTCTGGGTCGGCGGCACAGTCCCACATGATGTGCCAACGGTTGGCCGGTCCTTTCTTACAAACACTGCACTGGTCACTCGGGTACTCGTCCGGGTACATTCGGTGTAAGGAGGCCGGTGACGTTGTCGACGCTGTTTGGAGTCTTCTTAGATGTATCGCTTCCTCTCGGCCCAGTTCTCGGTGGGGCGGCGGGTACGCTCGTCTGGCCAGACGTAGGGTCTTCAGTGTTTCGCGGTAGCCCCTGGCTGTGTCTTTGGTTTCCGTCCCCCACTCCCATTCGGGACGAGTGCCCACGTTGGGAGCGCGGTGTGTCATAGCGCGCGCTTCCCTGTGGGCCGTCTCGTTGCGGTTCGGCGCGTACGGCCAGCAGTTGCCCGCGTGCACAGGGATCCATCTGACTTCCAGTCGTCTTCCGTCTCGAACTCCCGATCTTTCTATAATTCTTGCCGCCTTGCCGCTAACTCGACCTCTTTCTAGGTTGCCGACGGCCTCTCGCGAGTCGCTCAGGATTGTGTCGCAACCTCCCTCAGACATCGCCAGGGCTGTGGCGATCTCCTCGGCCTCGGTGGCGTTCTCGCACTTCGCGCTCGCCGACTTGGAATCCCGTCCCGTGCGTGCATTCACAGTCACCAACGCGTATATTCCTTGCCCGTACTCCGCCGCGTCGACGTACCTCGTCCGCGGGTCCCCGCCGTACTGTTCGATGAGAGACTTTGCTCTCGCCCGTCTTCTGAACGGCCGCCGACTGGGAGCGGAGGAAGAAGTGGCGCAGAGCTCGTTCAAGGCAAAGAATAAATATAGACTAAAAAAGAGCCTTTTGAAAATTTCCGCATAGCCTTTTCTTGCAAATTCCTGCATAGTGCACGTTTTTCTTCTACAAATTCTTGTATTTGTAGAAGAAAAAATTTAGTCTCCAAAATTTAGTCTCCTAAAGCGGGCACATTAGCCCCAATATATCACCCGATCCTGGCCAATCCCCCAAGTGGGTATGCGCCACGAAAAAAAGGAACATCATGATCATCAAACATGGCGTCCTAGAATATGGTCGCAAGCTCATTAACATACCTGTACTCGCGCACTACTCATCATGAACACCTCACAAGCGAAGGCAGCGGCGCGGAGAGCTCGCCACGCGGCTGCGATGCGGGCCCGCCGCCAAGACCCCGCGGTGAGAGCTCGCGAGGCCGAAGAAAGAGCCCAGCGTCGCCAGCAACCGCAAGCCAGCACCAGCATCGATCCGAAGGCGAAGGCAGCGGCGAGGGCTCACGCAGTCGAAGCACATCGGGCTCGTCGACAAGCGGATCCCAGATTGAGAGCCCGCGAAGCAGAGACGGCACGCAGGCACCGGCAAGACAACCTCGAATCGGAGCGGGCGCGGAAAGCAGCGGTCAAGCGCCGAAGGCGGTCGAAGCGCCGGCAAGAGAACCTCGAATCGGAGCGGGCGCGGGAAGCAGCGGTCAAGCGCCGAAAGCGGTCGCTACCTCAGGTTAGTGCCACCGACGAATGTTTCACGGTTTTACCGATAAGCATTGGAGCTTCGCCCCTCTCATCATCATTCACTTCGTGGAGATGGCGGGATTTTTTGATGAACATCTAGGGCGCTCTAAGGCAATCGATTCTAGCGAGAACCCATCTGGTGATTTACTCGCGAATCTCGAAATTCACTTTAAGTCACTTGGAAGATGGATGCCAAGATAATTACACTGCTCACTTGCCGTCACGCTCACCTGCCACGCAATATGACGTCAGCGCCAGACGCACTATGATAACATCTTGTTCCGCCGCTGGCGACGTGCAGATTACAGGGAACTAGAATATGCTAGTTCACTCTAGAGCAGATGTAGCGTGGAATTAGCGTATTCGGCTCATAGTCCGGAGACCCTAGGTCTCTTCAATTTCGCCTGCACTTTCTGCGTGAGTTCAGAATGAGTTCAGCCAGTTCAGCGCAGGCGCCGGCACTGCAGAACCGGTCCTGCACTTTTGTCGTCTGTTTCTGCACCTCGTCCCTGGGAAGTGCAGGGAAAGCCGTGCACTCATCCTGCACTCTCTGCACCGCCGGTAAATCGAAGAGAAAAGTGCAGGCGCCGTGCGCCCCACTCGAAAATCGTAGAGGCGAGTGCTGTACTACCTGAATGAGTGCAGCGATTTCAGCCAAATCGAAGACACCTCATGATTCTACGAAGTTTCATGTACCAGTTTTCTCTTCAAAATAATTGATTCACTTTCTCAACATTAATCAAAATAAGCCTTTTGGCTTATCCCGACATTATCGTAAGTATTTTTTACTCTTTACAGCGGTTGCCAGTTAATGCACTGGACATAAGGTCTGCGGACTCCTTCAGGAGCGGAACTCATGATGTCGACTGGCAACACTGGGCCGTTGGCCTCTTCGATTATTAGTTCCTGATTGTCTGCAGACTTCCCGCGGTCCATTCCGAGGGTAGTCCTCGCACTGCCCACGGACTATTCAGCACTGGTGTATCGAAGATGCCCACTGCGCTTGCAGTAGTGGGGCTCTTCGATTTACAGTCTCGGACTCACCGCGGATAGTCCGCGGGTAGTCCGAGGATTCCCCGAAGCCATAGGGACACATGGGAAAATCAAATACCGGACTGCTTCTCGGGGAGTCCGCGGGGAGTCCGGGGCTGTAAATCGAAGAACCCCAGTATTAACTCTATGGCGCTTGCACATTACGAACGATGCACTTCATGTCATGTGGGCAGTTGTGGGCGCGAACCAGTGCGTGTCTGCTTGGAAGCTTGTTTTAAAGGAGTACTGACACGAAATTTTCGTGTTACGTTTTTTTCGCTGCTATGCGTGCCTCCAGACCACTAATCATAGAATGACAGATTAGACGGTCGAGCGCAGCGTAAACATTCATTTACGGCGTCGTTTATTCGTGCCAGTTTCGGTTTCGACTGAAAAACGCCGAGCGGCCGCCATAACAGGATGTATCACATGACGTCACCATTCTTGCCGCATCGCTGCCTCTCTGGAAGCGCGCGCAAGCGAGCGCACGCGCGCGCCCAGACCGGCCGAGGTCCTCATCGTCCCCACAGGCCCGGGCAGCATGACGTCAGTCCCAAAACCATGACGTGTACACACGCCCGAGCAGCGCGCGCCAACCACAGCCAGCGCGTCGGCTTCGTCACGGGAGCCCCGACGTCGGCAGTTTGGGGCAAGTAGCACATGATGTCATGTCGGCCCGCTCTGGGCTTTCTCGTGCGGGCGAAGATTAAAATGGATTTTAAATATGTTTCGCTGAACTGTTGCTGTTGAAACTTGCTGGGAGATATCTCCTGATAAAAAGGAAGCGTTTTACATGGTTATCACAGCTTTGAAATTTCGTGTCAGTACTCCTTTAACTGTACATAGGATAAGTTCCTGTTAAGTCGCGCCTGATGGGCAAGTCCGGACGAACCTGCTGTGCCGTGGGGTGCGCGAATTACGCGTTCCTCAAGAATTCGGGGGTCAGCGCACACCCGTTTCCTAGCGACGCAGGACTGCGCCAACAGTGGATACTCGCCGTCGGCCGCAAGAACTGGTGTCCGTCCCAAAAAAGCGCGCTGTGTTCGGACCATTTCACGCCCGAGTGTTACAAAGATAACGTGCAACAAAAAGGATATGTCGGTCTCGACAAGCCTAGGTGGCGGAGGCGGTTGAGGCCTGACGCCGTGCCTACAGTGTTCCCTGGCACCGTGAGAATGAAGAACAGTAGAGTGAGTATCGTTATCATCAACAGCCTACTTAGGTCCACCGCAGGACTAAAAGGTGTCTCCCACTGACCACCAATGACCCCTGACCTGCGCTGCTCGAGTCCATCATTTGCCCCGAATTTCCTTATCGCAACCGTCTATTGTGCCGGCAGCTGGCAAAGTAGGCTGCGCGAAATGCTGTTAGCACTGCGCCACCATTGTCTGGTCGCGACCCTGTGACCATCCTGCAGGCATTTTTTTTTCCGGCAGTCAGTATATTACTATTTTTCCCAGGTGCATTTCGTCTTGTGCATGCTTTATTCGCGTATGTATCTTAAACAAAGATCTAATCTAACCAATCCTAACCTAACCCAACTCATAAAGGCATATCCTAACCTCACCTAACCCAACCAAACGTAACTCATAAGGCACATCCTACGACAACCAAACCCTACCCAACACGTAAAGGCAGGTCTCAAATAAACAATAAAGAAAATGCCTCAAAATAACCGAGCGGATCTGTATTACTGCTGCGCCATGCTTACCTGGGCTGACTGGCACCCTGCAGAGGCTGGCAAGCCTGAACAGCCAATCAGAAGACAGTGGCATATTGCATCTGATTTTTGAGCAAGCACGCTATCGACTGTGTCATCGAACATACTACTCGCGCACAACTTTCACGTTGGCGTATACATAGACGGTGCTCATTGCAGATGGTTGACAGAAGGAAAAAAAGGGTTGGATTTGATTGGAGTTGATTGCCAAGTGAGCACACTGTTTGGAGTGCGACAAAAGCAGGATGCGTTTTGTATGCAGAGTTGGAGAGGGTGGGTGCGTGTTGCTGCGGATGCCGGGGTTGCTGGAGCACATTGCAACCTAGGGTACGAATGTGTGATTTGCTTGGGTGGTTGAATTGAATTGGAGTAGGAGGTGGTGTGACGTCACACAGAACATGTGCGTGTTGGCATATATCGCACGTGTCACACTATTTTCAAATGGCAATTAGCCCGTAATTTTTAATGCATACACATTCAAGGTATGGGTGTGAACGTAACGTTCAATTCGCTTTCTGAGAGTGACATGAAATTTTACAGCGACACGGCACAAAGCTTGGTGCTTCTGTTATTGGCCAGTCTTTTTGCATGTCAAGATGATAAATTTCTGCCTGTGTTTATTTACTGTATGGCTGTTGGATACCGTGGATGATAGTGGACGACAGTATAAAGTGACGGAAGCGTGACATTTTTGCATATCACTCAACCCGAATTGGACCAGATAAAAGGAAAATTCAGGTCCCATTGAGTTTGGCTTGGGGGATGAGTAAAGGGATGGGAGTTCGATGCCTAGCCACAGTTACTTAATGTAAGCCTTCTATTTCTATTTCCAGCATTGGGCGCTTGATTCGTTCGCCAGGGACCACAGCTACCACAAGGTGCTCGTGGGGTGTGCGACTACGCATACTGACGATATTGCTTTCATGAAAATGCGCTCCGCAGGTAAAGTTTCAAGTTTTGTCATCCTGAGCTCAACGTTTTTTTGTTTCTTTGTTTTGTTTTTAATTTCAAGCTGAAGCTTGTGTTTCGTACCTGACAGTCTGGAAGATAGTGGGGGTAATGGAAGGTTCCTTGCTTAAAAAGTGCTTGCCTCTTGATGCCTCCATGCTTTGCATACAAGCGTACAGAGCACTTTCAACAAGGCATAAAATGTGACTTTTGATGGAATTCTGCGGCCTGTTATGCTGACTGTGGTAGAACTGAAGCAGCTTAATACAACTCATCCACAATTCCTGCTACAGTTGCAACTCAAAAGCTTGCTTTTTTTAATGTGGAAACATTTAATTGCTCGTTGAGTGAAAAAGTTAGTATCGGCATCTGTAACAGCTCGACGGCTCCTTAGGAAGTCTTCTGTAGCGCGAATCATTCCTTCATCATCATCACCACCAGCCTATGTACTCCCACTGCAGAGAAAAGGCCTCTCCGATAGATCTCTAGTTATCCCGGTCCTGTGCTAACTGCGACCAATTTATCCCCGCAGATTTCTTGATTTCATCTGCTCATCTAACTTCCTGCCACCCCCTGCCACGCTTGCCTTCTGTAGGGATCCACTCTTTCATTTATTTTTTATCATTCCTTAAAAGCATTCCTTAGCATTAGCTTAAACTTGGTAGTAGCGGGAGATTGTTGTCCGCTGTATTACACTACAGGTAAAGGAAGTAGAATGCAGGCAAACAAGCAAAGAGACAAATAGCGAAATTTACCATCATTGTCAGCCCTTCCATCACATGGTGGCAGGTCTGAGCAGTGAAGCAACGCGTAGGATACAGATCGGAGACATTTGAAAGCACATCGCAAAGCAAAGCTTGTCAAGCAGCAAGATCACAGCGCTCTTCGACAACATAAGGCGGAAGCAAGGCATCTCAGGCGTTCATTTGGACATTGATGCTTTCGCATTCGCAACCTAGACGATGTGCTTAGGTGTCCTGGCACTTTTAACAGCTCTGCTTTTAATAGTGCAAGATGGACTCACCTATGAACATTCCTATGGTACTTGCTGTACTCGGGAACAAGTTAAGAACGGCAATAGCTCATGTACAGTATCACATCGCGTAAGCGACGGACCCGGGTGTCGACGGGAGCGCGCGTTTTGAGAGGAGATTGCTACGAATGCGTTATATCGCATGCCTTTTCTCAAGTAGTTTATTTGTGGTCACTGCAGTAGTTTATAAGCATATCAAGTCCACAAAATTACAAAAACGGCTCATGCCATGTTCAAAATATTCCCAGTAACGCACTAATTGCGCCGCGCGGAGTAACATCTGGCTGCAGTGATGAGGCACAGCGGAAACTTCCGCTGCCATTCTTAACTTGTTCCCGAGTATACTTCATGACCCACAGACTTGAACTGGATCCAAAACTCTCCGGGCACGCCAGTCATGGATAACTTTCAGCCCAAGTTCGGAAATATATGTGAGGTTGAACAGCTGGGCTTCCGATGAAGGGGGAAGGGCCAGCCATGCACGACTAGTGCAAGCTGCGCCAATTTTTTAAGTGCGAATGCACTTCTTAAGCGAGCCTGAATCGTCCGCCGCCGTCGTCCGCATAGCAACAGCTGCGGGTGCGCGCGCTCCTCGTCTTCCCTAGCAACGGGGGGAGATGGGCGCGCGTTACTCTCCTCCTCCTCTCTCCGCTCAGTGACTGCGGGTGTTGGGCGCCTCCTCTCCACTTCGGGCGGGAGAGCTCTCGCTCGCGTAGCGGGCGCTCCGCATTCCGACGCGTGAGGGCGCTCGTGTAGCGGCCGCGTGGCGCGGGAGGGTATTAGTCGAGCGCGCGCCGTCGTCGAGAGCGGTCGCTGGTCCTGCATCTCGATAACGATGATGGCGGACCGGGCAACGGTACCAGCAATAACGAGTGAAATATCTTTCTTTGTAGTTGTGTGAGTGTGTGTAATCTCTCGAATACTCATTAAAATCACGATATCCACCGTAATCGCGCAATCAACAACCGTGCATTCGCACTTACACACTCTCCCCCTCGGGGAAGTGCGAGGGAATTTTTTTTAACGTACATCATACTTGCTTCAGAGAGACTGCTTGTACATCGCTTTATCCATTGTGGGTAGCAAGCATTTCAAAAAGCATTCCTTGACCATAAGTTTTACTAAAAATGATAAATTGGTATTTCAAACTGTAAAAAAAACTGCGTGTGTATGCGGCGCTCATGAAGTGAAAGCAAAGCAAAGTATGCCAAGGGGTTATACTGCCACCTGTTCGCAGTTTTAGGGGCGAAGCTCCTTAAGTCATGGGTCTGTCCATCCCTTGTGTCTCGTGGTACGTGACCGCCGCATGCTTTCGGAGATGTCGCAAAGTGGGCCGCGTTGCACGCGCAAGAACCGGCTGCAACCGGCAGCGCAAACTCGGCACCGGGAGCGCGAGCTTGTCTGTGTTCGCCAACGGAGGCGCGAGCGCACGTGCACTGCGAGGGGGAGATCACGCAAGAGATCACGCCACGAACGCAGGCAGTCGTTCTCGGAGATCGAACGAGACGCAAGGACCTTTGCTCGTTTCCTCTCGTCTTGTTCGGGCACAAGTTCGCCCTAAATAAAAGTTCTTTCTTTACCGTTGTGTCCCATCCTACGTGACAAATTGTGGTAGAGGTGCGGGGTAGTCCTCTATGGCGCGGGGTCTTTCATAAGGTCTGGGCCTGGGAGCATTGACTCCGAAAATAAAAATTGATTTGTTCAATGCACGCACACAGTCTTACGTCTTTCTTAATGATGTAATGCGCGAACTTTCACGGGAGAGTTACGGTTACCGATGATCTCCCCTTCTCGAGCTTCGCCCCACTTATCATCATTCATTCCGTGGATATGGCGTGATTTTTTTTGTCTTGCTACATTTCGAAGTACTAGCATACTTTTAAAGGAGCACTGACACAAAAATTTTATGTTACACTTTTATTGCTTTTATCGATGCTTAATCGTCTGGCGAACCTGAAACAGCACTTCAAATACTTCAGCGCGCGATAGTTAATTATATTGAACGACCTGAAAATCGTTTGTTTCAAATTCCAGCGCTTTTATCCCGAACGGCGCATACGACAGAATCCTGGCCTGACCTCACCTCTTTGTGCGGACGCCACCGGCGCCCGCTTGAGAAGGTTTTGCGCCCGCTCGCCACTCATGGGGCTGCGCGCGTGAAGTGACGTCACGAGTTTTTGACGAGCGCTGTCGCGTCACTTATTTTGGCTTCACGGGGTGATGTCACGCTGATGTCCATTTGCCGAGTGCCGCTCCGCGCGCTGCTCCGTCGGCGCGATAAATGAGATCCAATTAAACTATGATCTTTGCGTCGCAGGCCGCTCATATTTCAGCCAGGGTATTATGTGGAGTGAAGGAAGCGAACTGTGCAGTAATATTAACGCCAAAAATTGGTATCAGTGCTGCTTTAACTTTCCTAGTGGAGCTTAGAAAGGGCCTGCAGGTTTCGTTGCGGAATGTGGAGTGTGTTGATGGTGGAGGGAATTCAGTTCGCTTCTAGTACGCCGTCTCTTCAACACATACATGATGTGTCGTGCATTGCTCACTAAACTGAGTCGGGCTAATGGATTAAGGGGGAGGGGGGCTGTTTGCGTGCGTGCAAGTACAACCTACATCTGTTGTCGTTTTCTACATCCTGTCACTCCCTTCATGCGGGCAGTTAAATGCAAAACTTCTTTTTCCATTTCCGCAGCGGTGCAGACGACCTTGTACCGGAAAAATTCAGGGACCCAGACGATGAAAACTGAAAATGAGGATCCCGAAAGGCAGAGAAAGAGGCACGAACTGAAGCACAATCGGGTCCAGCCGGTGCGCTGACAGGCGGTGGCAAGAGATGTGGCCGAGTTTCACGATCTCTGCGCATGTTGTGAGCACCTCATCCGACGCCAGCGGCCAGTCAGATGCGGCAGAGGAGCCTTCGCAGATGGCACGGTACGGCTCCTGTTTGACTTCATTTTGTCATATGGTATGGTAAAAGTATGAAATGCTATGCTAAGGAAGAAAAAATTTGCAAAGCTTGCACTTGTGATGCAAGGCTGGAGAAACAGCAGAGCTGGCGATACCTTTCACTTCATCGGAGACCCGGCTGTTGCACTTCACATAAACTTGATTGATTGTAGGGTTTAATGCACTGACGCAATGCAGGCGATGAGGCGCGCCGTAGTGAAGGGCTCCGGGTTAATTTTGACCACCTGGGGATCTTTAACGTGCGCCGAAATCTCGTACACACAGGCATTTTTGCTTTTCGCCTCCATCAGAAAAGCCGCCGCCGCGGCCGGGAATCGAACCCGCATCCTCGTGCTCAGCAGCGCAACGCCTCAGCCACTGAGCCACCGCGGCGGGTCTTCACATAAACTTGCCGCTGTAAGTTCTCCATCACTGGCAGGCTCGGAGCGTTTTGCCCGCAGGCTTTCACATCTCTCCCAAAAGGGACTGCGTTAGCGCGCGCTAGAACCCACTGCAACCGGCTTCACGAACTTGGCATCTGTAATACAAACTTAGTGTCTGTGCTGCCCACTTCAGGCACACACGCATGTAAACTGGCAAGGAGAAGAGCACGTGACAGATCACACCACTAACGTTGAGCAGAGTATTCTCAACGGTCGAGCTGGCCAACGCGGGGTGCTCCTCAGGAGCTGCATGCTCACATGTGCTCCGCATTTTTTCTTGGTAGTATTTTTTTCGCGTAGTGCTGGACGGCAGAACTAAAAGCTTAAACAGGTCTCCTGTTAAAAAAATCTGCGCAAACATATGATTGTATGTCATGACATGTTGGCTCGCTTTTCACTAACTGGCGGATAAGCTGCTTTTCATTAGTGTGAGGGTTCGAAATAATGGGTGTGATTGCAGTCCGACTGCCTGTGAGAGGCAGAGAACGGATGAGTATTGGGTTGCTCTACTTGGGTACGATGCGGGTGATTCTTGTCATTTTTGTGTTCGTGCGTTCAGCCGCGTCTTTGGGATAATGCGCCGTGCGGGGCCTGCACTGGGTGCATAGCAGCAGGAGGGGTGGCGCATCAGTGTGTAGTGAGATGCCTGGCCCAGTGGGATACACTACTCCCCATACTGAAGTAAGGTTGCACCCCTCTTTGTGCAAAAATTAGCAGAACAACTAGCAAGTGAGAATCATCGGATAAATCTGTAAGTGGTTCCACTGTATGTCAAGCACCTTTAAGATCACTTTCACTACTATTCACGAAGACATCACTGTGACGACATTTCCCCTGAAGCAGTTTAAGCAGTCTGGTATGCAAGTGTGAAGGCCCTAGGGCCATTAAAGGGACACTGATGCGATTTGTAAACATTGCGGACTTACTGCTGCAAAGTCTGGAGTCTCTAGGCCCTGTTTCGACCACTCTCGCTGCGTTTACGCAGCTTTATTCACTAGAAAAAAATCAATTCGGATGCTGTCCTCCTCTCTGAATCCTCGTTCATTTTCTGTGGCATTTCGTATTATACTACAAAAAAGTGACTTGGCTTGAATGCACTACTGCGCACGGCTCACCGACCCTCCGACAATATCAGTCCACCCACCATTTAGTCGGTCGGCCGCCAGCGGGTCGTGGAAATTTGTTCGCTCAGTTGAAACTAAGCTACGACATGTGTGTGCCTGGCAGAATGTGCCTTTAGTTGGTTAGTTTGTACACTGTGTTAAGCTTTAAGGCGAAGTCGCTCCACACAAGCGCACATGCGACGCTCCGCTGACTGGTACGCAAGTAGAATATCTGTGGCCAATTGAAGGCGGGAGAAAAGTAGACTAAGTTAATATGGGTATAAGAAATTAAATTCAACCGAAATTTCTATCATACAACATTAAAAGAAGGTGCGGGAAGCACTCTTTGTGCTGGGTGAACTACCATAGCGGTCAGCAGCACGACCACACATCTGCAAACGCTTTTCCGCCTAAGGGATGCACTCAGTAGAGATGATATATTTGTGGAAATTTGGGGGACACTTACTCCACGAGCACTATTCAAGAAATAGTCATTTGAGTTGCTTTTAATGCTAAAACTA
This sequence comes from Haemaphysalis longicornis, assembly GCF_048455015.1. Taxonomy (NCBI): domain Eukaryota; kingdom Metazoa; phylum Arthropoda; class Arachnida; order Ixodida; family Ixodidae; genus Haemaphysalis; species Haemaphysalis longicornis. The sequence continues at coordinate 39,163,391 of NW_027526385.1, read as the reverse complement.
AATAAAAATGTGAACTGGGTATACATTATATGCTCTATATTTCCGCCCCTACCAGCGCTGACTTTGTGGCCAAGTGGAGTGGAGCACTAGGTATATTGTTTTGCAATTCGCAAGTTCGGATTCCCGACAGCGCACGCTTTTTTTTTAAGTTGGTTTATAAGTTTTTGGGCAATGTTTTCTATACTGAATTCACCATTTTTGCGCTGTAACGTTCATTGCTCTGCGAGCAAGTTAACAAAACACGTGCAGACTGACACTGATGCGTTGGCTAGTTCTCGTTGGCGTGGTGTTGCCATACGCACCGACTGCTTGCGGGCACTGTTTGGAATCAGCCGACCCTTGGCCTGGTGCAAACATGCCTCTTATGGTATAGGCACAAGCCAGGCAAGGTCCAATGGTGGGGGAAAAGTGGATCGCATTTGAGCATCTCTGGTGGCGCGGACGGCATTCATCCACTGCGTACACCTCGGCTCGTGATTATTACGATTCCAAGCCGTGCTGTAGGCTTATCTGACGCATTTTACAGCCGGTAACATGGCAGAAGCGCGGTGTGCCGATCACTGTGATATCAAGACTGCCCATACAACAATAACATTGGATGCCAAGCACGTTATTTCACACAAGGGAAACCGAAGCTGGTTTGAATTTTAATCTTAGACATCATCCAATCACGTAGCACGGACGTCACTGCCTTAGTTGGTGCGGCCACCGCAGGACACGCATTCTAGTTTATCTTTTTTCGGGCTATATAAAATCAATACCGCCTTATCGGCTGGATGAACTATGAAAAGTGTGTTCATGTGAGACAGCCTACGCAGTGAAAGCAAAAAAAGGAGCTTGACAAATCCACTTCATTGTCCCTTTAAAGGAACCCTGCAATACTTTTTAAAACTTTTTTTGAAATCTTAAATGCTCATAAAATGTAGTCAACCAACACATGCAGTACTTAGGCTAGGGGGCTGCAAGTAGCTTAGTTAAAAATTACTGCTGTATGCCCATCAGGCAACTCAGAAACTCTCAAAAGATTTTTCTCTCTTTCCCAGTCTTGGCGTCCTTCGAGCTCTCGTATGACGTCATTAGAGCAGTGTAATGGCTCCTGGCCGGCCTCCTTTCAGTTGCAGCAATAAACGCATTTGGTAGCCTCTTTGGAACAAAAGCCACAAAAGCAAAGAAGAAACGGAGACGTAGCTGTTGCGACAAGCAAAGCACTTTCTGTGCTGGGGATAACTATAGCTAGCACAGTGCTTGCAGGCACTAATGAAAGATTGAAAGAATCTATCGGAAGTGTCGCATGGTCTTTTTATTAAATATCTCCATAAGACCCTGAGCATCCCTATGTAGTGCTAATGCATTGAGCCTCTTTAAAGTTGACTTCACTATTATACGCACAAATGCATTCCTGGGGCACATTTTAAGCCGTCTTATATGTATATATGAAAGTGTGACACAATCAATACACACGGACAGACGTTTCCTGTGTAAGCTCTCATTGAAATGCTTACGCATACTATAAAAAATACACCATCTTCTCATGGGGAACCATGAGGAGGATGCGAAGCATCACGGGGTTCCGTGTAGATTCCATTGTGTTGCCGTTGTATTGTTTCATTTATCGGAGCACGAATGGGAATGTAGCGTGAACCCCCATGTAAAGACAGAGAGATGTAGAGACAGCGAAGAGACCGACACCCGCGTTCGAACCGCGTTCGAACCCGCGATCGAACACCTCCTGGTATTCGTCTTTCTTTATTGCGTGCTCACGCTCCTACCCCGCTGCCCGCCATTTCCGTCTTCTTCTCTGGTTGAGCTGCGAGGCGCGTGGAGCTTCCCGCCACAGCTTTCCCACGGGAAATTCAACATCCTCCTCTAAAATCTTCAGTTCGTCGTTTCCGTTGACGTTCAGCTTCGCGTGCCTTCGTTGTATCAGTAGCCTCTTGACGTAGCTTGAATGAGTGAAGGACATAAGGCGCGTTCGTTGCACATGCTCCTGTCTCGGTTTGTAGCGCGGTGGGAAGAGCGCCACGTACCTCCCGTTGCAGCCAGAGAGTCGTGGGTTCGAAACCGGGCGCCGCCTAACTATTTCTTTTATTTATAGTGGACTGCGTTGACGTCAGGCCAAACACTTACGGGGCTGAAGAAACGCGCATGCGCACTAGAGTGCGGATGGCGGACCACAACGACAAGGGAGGGAGGGACACAGCCCCGAGCATGAGATGCTTTGCATCTAAATGTATGCTGGAGGGGTTGTGCACAGTAGCAAGGCACTGCCCTGTTAACCCAACGCTATGTCAGGAGAGAACACCAGCCCTTTGTTTCTTAGTTCCACCAAACGTATCGTTTAGGATGGGCTACCATTCAGTTGAAGGCATAGTAATGCTACCGCTTATTCTTGAGGCTAGTACGGTGAGACAGTGTGCAGTTATTTCAGATGGTAGTCTTCCTTGTCGGGAACACCTTTTATTGGCCTTAAAATAAAACAAGGCCAGCAGCCTACAAGCACACAGTTTTTTTAGTTGAAACAGCAGAGCTGTTTAAGCATTTAGTTACGCCGTATAACGTTATAAAAAAAAAATACCAAGAAAAAATTAAAGCTGTTTCACTCAATGTGAAAGCTGTCGGAAGTGCAGAACAATAATTCGCCATAATGGGCTGTAGCGCCGTTATCCACTGATTGCTACCACCCAATGCAATTCAAATTTCCCGCCTTCGCAGTGCTCGCGCGCACCCTTCCTGAAACTGCGCCACCGGGAGTTCTGTTCCTTTTGTGCCTGCTTTTCATCCCACTCATGCCGGTGTTGCGCTGCCACTTTTTTTTTCGCTTACTATCATATAAACCAACCCAAGGAGCGTTCCTAACTAAATGAATGCGGGCGCTGCCGGTCAGTTACACATATTTTGCCTCAAATGTACCTGCAGTTTTCTTTGCGATACACAACAGGGAGATGTTTGCCAAGCGCCAGCGGTTCATGAGTTTCGAACGCTTATGACTATATAAACCGCTTGGCTTTCGAAGCCTCTGGGTTACGCCGCAGCGACGGAACGCCATGTGTGGCTCTACTTGGGTCCAGCAAGTGAGCTACGATGACAAGGCGAGACCCTAAAGTGCTCTGCACTTAAAAGACCTACCACTTGTGAGAATGTGACTCATTAGGAGCACCCGGTGTGCCAGCTCGACCTTCAAGAACACTTTGCCCAGTGTTTGTGGCGTGATCACTGGCGTGCTGTTTTCCTCACCAGTTCGAATGCATTCCCGCCTGACGTGGGCAGCACAGACGCAGAGTTCGCAAAGCCGGTTGTTGGGGTTCTAGCGCATGCTAACGCCATCCACTTTGGAGAGCTGTGATAGGCTGCAGACAAAACAATCCAGGCCTGTCAGTCATGGGGAACTTTCAGCGGCAGGTTCGGAAATCCATGTGAGGGGCAACAGCCATGTCTCCGACGAAGGGAGAGGGGACGCCAGCTCTGCTGTTTCTCCAGCCTTGCACCACTAGTGCAAGCGGCGCCCATGCTTTTTTTTGGTTAGCCTTGCCGTGAATGTCTTGTCAGCTGTGTGCTGTCTTAGGAACAGAACAGGGAAGTTCTGCAGGCGAGATTTGTGTACAAGAAATGATAGCATTACTTGTTAATTAGGGCAGGACATGTGGTATGCTGGATAGACCAGACAAGCGTCAGTGTCAAGGCTTTGGGTGAAAAGTAAGGGACAGGGGAAAAATAATTGGAGAATATCACGGTTATCAAATCGAGGGGGGGGGGGGGGAATGAATTCAAATGTTTAGGGTTAGGCCGGTTGGTAGTGTGTGGTAGAGGCCTTTATCCTTCACAGGACATAAATGGGTATTTGAGGATGCTAACGATTATGACAACTAATCAGCATAGGGAAATTATGCATCCTTTATGTCCACAGAGATTATTTGTGGTGACAAAAGGTGGTGCATCGTTTTTAAAGCGGCCGTGAACACAAAATGCAAGTTTGTTTTAATTGAAAGATTTGGTGTTTAATAGTGCCCCGAGCACTTATCCGGTAGCAAGTGATGTTTTATTCACTAAAAAAAACAATTTAAGCCATAATTGTGTTTCTCTCGCTGAATTGTGTCTTTAGTGACATCTGCGATGGCATATTCAGGGCAGGTTTTAAACGAATGTCAGTTAGCTGACTAGGGCGGCAACGAACTGCGAAACGCCTTGTTTACTGTCCGTCCTCCTAGATGGTGCTACCTTACCGCTCGGGACCACTATCTACTTTCGCTTTGTTTTTGACCGGATTTGTTCCTGGCTAATTTTTGTTACGGTTGATAGTAATGGTTTTGTGAAAAAATTGGCTATGCTCGACAAACACACTTACAGAAGCCAATGTGGTTCTGTGACAGGGATTTAAGCCATAATTTGAGTATGTTAGGGAAAAGACCTGTTCGAGCTGTCCTTCCCCTCTCCCAACTTTTTAATTAAAAGCCGTGCCATATGCTACGAAGGAGTGATTTCATGAATCTTGCTAAGGTACTAAGTTGGGCTAAAAACACAGCGCTTGTGCTTTTCTTTTTCACCATCCCCTCCTTCACGATGTTTTTTCATTGAAGTAGAGAGCTTTCACACAAGGATTTACGATTCAAGCTTTCTGGTCCATGCATGATCGGAATGGTAGTTTCATTTGGATCCACGTCGTGTACGCAATATTCTGTTGTTTTCTTTTTTCATAAGGCAAGCAGCTGCTGCTCCTGCCACTATACTTATCGACATTATGGCTGAACAAGCATTATTGTGCCTGTCGGCCTACAGTGCTGTTGCCGTACAGTTTATAAATCTGAACAGTTGGGTCCCCTGCAAGTTTCAAACAAAACATCTTTTTCCTCTTCTGCAGGGCGACATGGTGGGATGTTTTTGTGCCCTAGATCTAGTCACCTTGACATGCTCGGATGGAAAACAACATGCGCTGATGGGCGTAACATTTCTTTTAATAAATGCTTGAAACCTCACTCACGTGCTGTGTTATTATAAGAGTTCGTAACACAAGACTAAGTGTTTCATTAATTGCAGCAAATGGTATTAGTAAGCCAGTGACCTTAAAACTAGTAATGCATGCAGCGGAAATGATTTGTCTTCACTTAAAGCAGGGGATGACTACCTGGCTCCCAAATATCAGGGGCGTTTTGGTAGACTGCCTTCTGGAAAAACTTGTGCAATGGAGTCAAAGCTTTGCAGGGTTCGGCAACCGGTCGCAATGATCGGCTCGCCTTTGATAGTTGCCGATCATGGCTTTCCCAGTTTCGCTATTGTTGTGCCTGCTGTTGTGCTAGAGCACTCGGCACAAATTTGCTGAACCTGGCGACGTACTGACGGCGGGCCGATTTACGCCTCGATCGAACCACTCGCTGCAGACGTGCCCCAACACGCCTGGAATGCCGCTGCTGAGTCGCTGTATGATGTGCCGGTGCCCCGAGCGCAGGAAACATAAAAAGAAATCGCGGGAAAAGAGACATGCTAAGCGCGCGAGTGGCTACGAGTGAAGAAAAAGAAGTAAGGATCCGAAGAGGGCTCGAGGCAAGAGAGGCGAGGAAGAGGAGGAACGAGGCGCAGTGGTTTGAGAAATTGTCCAATTGACAGTTTTCTGTTAGGGGCAAGGTTCAAGCGCCTTCAAGTTTTACATTAATCGGCAGGATGACCGTCATTCATGCTCCGACTATATTCACCTCTCTCACTTATGGAAGCCTAAATTCTGTGAATCTTGTAAATGCGAGGTGGCAATCACAAAATTTCAATGCAGAATTCCCCCTTTAAATTTTTATCTACACAATGCTGTTTGGGCTTTATCTCCAAAATGTCCTTTCTGCAAGGCCCCCGAAACTATAAAGCACTTTCTCTTAATTTGCCGCAGCTTTTCCTCAATGCTACGCATGCACCATGAATACACGTTTAATCGGCTTAATCTCCCGTTATCTTCCACCGTTGCTCTTTCCCTGGGTGCTTCCGTCCTGGGAGTTTGTTACAGAGATGATGTGATCGCCTTTCACTCCTTTGCTGCGGTGAAGGCCGGATGCCCTGCTAGACAGCTATGTCTTCATTTATGATTTTTTCCTGACAATTCTGTTACATCCAAAGATTTTTTTTCTTCTCTCAATCTTTTTCTCTCACTTTACTCTTTTTTTCTCTCTAAAATAAACCGGGTCACAGCCTAATTGTAATTTACAGGCAGCTTTTTCACAAATCCACATGTGGGTTTGCGCTATGATTTAGGGCCCAACCAACCAAGATCGAGAAGCGATCGGGAGCAACTGGCTGATCGTCTGCCTCAAGGTAGCCTGCCGAACCAGCGGCAGTTGACCGGACTGCGGGTGCTCCGATCCTTCGAATACCCTGGGCTCCAGCACCGGACTGCGGGAGCGCTACCCCAAGCAGTGCTCGGGCTTCCAGCCCGACCAGCTTCTTCGGGCGAGTCCATGGTAGCGTCATCATAGCGACGTGACTGTGCTCGGATGTTGCGGCCGCGCCGCTCAACGATACCAACCGCCAGCTGTAGTCGCCTTCGACGGGAACTCATACTCGCCGCCGCCGGCCCCACCAAAACTGTGAGGCATTTCTTTGTGCACTTCCCCGCGGGCTTGAACTGTACAACTATTTTCTTTTCTCCATGTGTACAACTCTTTCTTGTTGCCAGAGTGTGTTCGCAAGCTACACCTGAATTCTCGACTTCTTTATCAGTTTTTTTCTTCTCCTTTCTTTTACATCTTCTTTTTTGCATATAGACTTCCATTTTCGCAATGTTGTCACCTGCCTCGTTGCTTGTGAGCCATTCCAACCACAGCCCTGAACCTGCTTTAACATCACAGTCGCCTTCCCTTTCCCCTTTGCGGCGCTTCGGCGGACGCAATTGCTTCGCCTCCATTTCTCGGCTTCAACCTGCGGCCAGTGAGGAGTCCTGATTGGAGAGATTCGAAGTGCTCGCGCTGCATCGGACTGCACGGAGTATAAAACAGCCTGGAAGCAGCAGCGAGCATGGCGTTCATTGGAGGCACCGAGCTGAAACGTGCTGTCGCCTTTGTGCAAGCCATGTAACGCTGTTGTTACCCTTGTACGTACTGTATATAAATGCTGCTTTAACTCACTGTCAGCACGACAACTTCGTCGCTCAGCTCGGCGCTGCATTGGTAGCGAGCTGAGCAAAACTACGTTGCAACAGTGGGGACTGCGCTGAGATGGCCAGTCGCAACATTGCTTGTGCTTGCCTTTTATCAGGAGTGCCTTATTAAAGTCCAGAAATCGGTTGCAGAAAAAGTGAAGCTGCTTGCTTAGCTGGCCATTGCAGGGTGAAAATAAAAGAGGTGCAATTTATCTCGAGCCTTACGCCTACAATCACTGCAAAACTGTCATCATGACTGTCATGCAGTGAAGCTGACTCTCAACTACGATGCTACGATGTTACTGTGCAGGCATTTTGCTTTGCAGTGAAGGTGTTGTGATAAGTTAAACACGTTCATGTCTGTTTCTTGCCCAGTCTTTCACCGCACCAATTCAGCATTTTCCTGAATTCTACTGGGTCATTTGTTCGCTGGGCTGCAGTTTGTCTTTGCTTTTGAAGGAGAGCTAAGTGTAACTTGGAGAGCAGCAGTTACAAACGTTCCACATCTGATGTCCAGGGTCTCTTCGTGGGCACTAATAAACACAGCTGCACAATGTCAAATGAACCTAGACTTGCACACTGTGGTATCAATTTGCGTTGCAGACACAAGATGGGTGGCATGTACCCAGCGTTCATTAAAAGTCATCACATCTGAACACTGAACACACTCTGCAAGATGTCCTGAAAATGAGCCATTCCATTTGTCAGGTGCTATCTTCAGCGGAGTGTGGGCAGGTAGTAGTAGAAGCAATAATGACTTCATTTTGTCCAAAAGTTGTGGTGATTGCACCACTGAGTTGTTCACTCAGTCATATGGACAGCAGGTCTCCCGCTGTTTTGGAGCGAGAGCTCCATGGATTAGAGAAAGAAGAGAGCGAGAGTCCTTTTCCCTGGGACTGCTGTATATATTTAGAACAAACAGGCTTACTCGCCGATTTACGCCTGTGACAATTTCAATAAATGTGTGATCCACCTCACTATCTATGTCATGTTCTTGCGCTATCACATTGCGGCGAGTAAGAATGGAGGTTGTAGGTGGATTTTGGGACTTGGGCGTGAAAGTTTCGTAGTTGGCTAATTTGGCTACTGCGCCAACTTCTTGTAGGCAAATTACGTCAGGGATCGAGCCTACAAGATTGTTTTCTAAGGCTTGCTGAAGGATGCTCCACTTTCAGCAGTATCCTACAGTTCCAATGCCAAATGATGATGTTATTCAATGCCATGGTCTTTGTCGTCTGATAATGAGGGGCGATTGTATGGTTTGGATGATTTCTTATTCGTTAATTTTTGTTACGAAGGGGATTTTCGTTTTGAAGTCATGACATAATGAAAACTGCTCTTCCACCCTGATCCTGGTGTTATGTAAGCTAACAAGTGCCAGTCAAAATTAATTACAATATTTTTGCCATTCTAACCCCCCCTACTTTCAGAAGAAAAATTGGAAAAAAAGTTTGCATGCGAATCTAAGCACCTTCTTTCCTACGAGGAAGGCCGCCTTGCCCAGGCTAAAGAGTTAATACGGCCTAGGCTGCCAAATGCTTTCTCGCTCTGTTCTTAACCCTTTTGCCACACTTGAGTCATTTAAAAGAAATGTTTCTATAGCAAAAGACAACCTGCTGTGAGATACTCAAAGCAGCGTCTCAAGCAATGCTACACACTCAATGGTAATGAGAGTGACTGATTATGAGGCATAAATGGGTAAGTTCACTGTCTGTGCGTGCTTTTTTTAAATGTTTGCCGTATAAAACATTATTCCTTGTGCCTGTGTCATCTTGCTGCTGCCGCGAAAAGTGTGTGTGTACGGGGGGGGGGGGGGACATCATTCTAGATTTTTTTAATCTGCCCTCCCTCCCTGACTTTGGGCATTGCAATCTTGGAACAAAGGGGGTGCGTGCTTAGAATCGAGTGAATACGGTATGTAAGTTTGGGTGTTGGTGGTCAAAGTAATAAATATGTAGTGATGCAAAGGTTACCACTGAAAAGAAAAAAGGGACTGAATAGTAAGTGTGAAAATTTCTGGAAAACACTTGCCGATTTTTTCGGTTTCTTTGATGCCGGACTTCGTCACTTGGTTTTCGTCGCTTTCGTTCCACTGGGGCTCCCACATCTCTAGCCACGAAATGTGCTTATCGCACATATAACCTGCCAACAGTGGCATTAATCAGTGTGACATAGAGTACAAGTATGTGCATGCAAAAGAATGGATACTCATAGAACACCTAAAGTTAACGTTCCTAGTGCTAACCAAAAAAAAAAACCTCAAATAGGGAGCAATCACTCTTTTTAAGATTATATATAGGCCTGCATGCATGTGTAAACTGGCTTTGCAAATTTGCAGCTTTAATGTTATGTAACCTACCATAAGCCTCGTAATGAAACAAATTCTTGAACCTTAGTCACGTATAACGCGCCCTCCCGCCTGTTATCCTCCGAACGCTTGTGTTTTTGTACTCTCTAAATTATTCCAGTTAACAGCCTCATCCCAACAAAAAATCACCACAGTATTAGAAGAAATGAGCCCACATAACCAATAAATGCTTAGTACAAGAAGCTATTACTTTTTGCAGTGGAGTTGCAAGATGGGGGCGGGCCAGTGATGTGAAGGAGCAATGTGTACTTGCAGGAGAAATTAAAAACAGCCTTATGAAGTTTACTGCTATATCTCCTAATAATGGTTACGTTAAAAACTATAGTCTCACTCACCAGATCCATTTCCAAATGCTTCCACAATGTTATCTCGAATTAGTGGCAACCTTTCATTAAACTTCCTGATATCTTTCTTGTTGGGATACCTTGTCGTGTGTCGCATGAAAAGCATCAGCAGTATTGGCTTGCAACCTTTCAAGCAAAGGAGAAGAAGGAAAACAAAGATAAAATGGTGAATTCAATTAACGCTTGATTATATATCTCACAGTTCCAAAATATATTTGTGGCAATGCGCAGCAAAATTTCTCTCTTTTTTTACCTGCATTACGACGGCCGTCACACTATCACAGCAGCATTCAATAACCTTTAAGAAGTTACAGCTGTCATCTTCCAGTCGGCTTGAATTCCCGACTTTTATGACATGATTTTAATGTAACAATAATGATGAATGCGTGTTCTTGTTGGGGCAGCATTTGCTTTTGTTTAGTCAACAATGCACTGTAGGTATGTTACAAATCCTCACCATGTAAATAGTTTTACACATACTCGTATATGCTAAATTTGCTCTGAGAGCTTTTGTCACTTCAGATAATATGGTATAGATAATATCAACAATGTGTAGTCTCTGTTTTCATCTAGTCTAGTTTTTTTGCATGGCCATGTGTACATATGTGTGCATATCTGTGAGCCACTTTCTTCAGCAATAGGGGCCTGTCACTTTGAACAAAGTTTTTCCTTTGGCGGGTGATTTAAAATGGCCGATACTATAGAACTATGTTGAGTGGCTCCAAGGGAAACTCTCCGTGTGTATAACCTTCAGATTTAAAATAATCTTCAACATTTAATTGCCCCGAATTAACCAGGGTATTGATGGGAATAATACCGGCTCGGTATGTGACTTCATTTTATTACGGTTCGACAAAATCACATCACGGTCACGAACCAGTTCACGAATGTTGAACTGGTTCAGTAAGTGAAATTTATGTCCAAGGGTAGAAAAGATTGAAAGGAAGAATTTTGAGATCTAAGGGGCCATGAAAACAAAACAAGTTTGGTTCATTGACTTAGCTTTGACCCCATAACAATGATTCCAGTTTTAAAGAAAGTTTCAAGCAGTCAATCAAGGTATTCAAGAAAACGTATAAGGCAGCGGGCACTTTCTCAGCCACGTTTCCGCGATTTGCCTATGACGTCACGCAACCTTTCTTGTGCGATTGGCGGCTACCCACCTAGCTAAGCCACGCCATTAAACATGACTGAGCGATTGTAGTGGGGCGTCTAGTTTCGTTTTACCGTATAACTTGAATGACAATTAATGTGCTCTTAACACATTGCGAACTTTTTTGTTAGTTCAAACAAAGTTAAAAAACGTGGCGCAAACTAGACGGGACAAGAGAGACAAGAAACACAGATACAGGCGCCATTAACACAAGTAGTAATTTGACTTTGCGTGGTCTGTCGACATAGAAAAGAGCTCAGTGTAGAAGAAATACGACTTAACAAAACTTGTTGCTGAGCTAGTTGGTACATAGTTCAAACAAAGTTAAAAAACGTGGCGCAAACTAGACGGGACAAGAGAGACAAGAAACACAGATACAGGCGCCTGTATCTGTGTTTCTTGTCTCTCTTGTCCCGTCTAGTTTGCGCCACGTTTTTTAACTTTGTTTGAACTATGTACCAACTAGCTCAGCAACAAGTTTTTTTGTTAGTGCTGCCCATATAGTGGGCATCTTCGATTTACCAGTGCTGGACGGTCCGCGGGCAGTCCGAGGACTGCGTTCGGACTGCCCGCATAGGAATACGCCGGATCGTGTATCGGGCAGTCCGAAGCCCTTGTCATTGAGCTGCTGCTCATGTACACCACAAGGGAGCGCTACCTGCGTCTGCTGAGCACTAATGGTCGGCGGCGAAGCTTCCACGTTAAAAAAATCAAAGTCCCCTCGTCTAACGACAAAGATAGCCAAACGCCAAGCTTTCTTCGGCCGCAAACCAAGTCGAATCAAAGTCCGATCCCGTGAGGGATTCGCTCGTTGTCGTCCGAGTTTATTTTGATGATGATGATGATGATGATGATGATGATGGCCTTGAAATGTTTGGCGCGTACCCACTCGGGGGTATTGGCGTGGGATAAAGTGTTGATTGCACCTGCGCTTGGTGTGCATTTGTGGAAACCGATTGCGTAAGTAGGATTTCCTGCAGCTCGTTTTGGGCGTAAAGGTTTGAATTTTGTCCTTTGAACGATTTGAATTTTGACTTTCAGCTTGAAGACAGCAAGGAGTGGCCTTCTACCAGAGAAAGCTTCGCGTTTCAGCCATTTTTTACTTCACCCACGATCATCATCATCGTCAGAGAAAGTTGTCTTTCCTGCAGAATAACCATCAGTACAGCAAAGGAAGCTGCGCTTTAAAAATTGCGGGAACTCCCTAGTGGTTTTTTCTCGAACAAATGCTTGAGCCGCCCTGCTATGCAATGAGCCCCTTAGAAGTCGGCTGCATTTCTGCACACACATGGAGTGCTAGGAAGACATTTCTTGCCTCTATGAGCAGTTGGTTGCGGAAATGGAAGGGCCGTTTATTAAATATCTCTATAAGTTCTCACGTGACCCTATAAAGTGCTACACACCGAGCCCCTCTATAGTCCACTTCACTACTAATGTCAAAGTACAGATGAAGGCGAAAAGCGTTAAAGGGACCCAGAAAAGCTTTGTGAAGGTGGCAATCAAAAGCATTCAGGTGGTAGAACACATAACGGGGAATTGTTGAGCCAAGTGTGAGCCCCATACGTTGTACGGATATTTTGTAAACAATTTTTGAAGATCGCCTTTCTCAGCCGATGAGCGCGCCGCCGCAGCGAGCCCACCGCGGCTGACGCAACGCCGACCGCGGCTAACGCAACGGCGAGGCGACCCCCTGATTCGGCCGATCGTCGGTCGCCGGCAACGTCACTGCCATTGGCTTCCGGTTCCTCTTCCTCCTTCCTGCGCGACCCCGAGGCAAAGGCGGGTCTGCAGCGATTGACGCGTGCCTAGGCGCAGGAATGTAGCTAGCGGAGAACGGAAGTCGAGCGTCGCGATGTCACATGGCTATTCCCAGTGTTTCCAGCTGCTTTGAAAGAACCATAGAGGGAGGAGGAATTGATCGGCAAGGGGGAGAGGTGCACTTAATTGCTTCTGGCGCAGCTAATACTGAATGTAGATCCATAATTCCAACGGCATTGCATCGCTATATTGCTACTACGCGACAATAAAGGCCTTTTGTAACTTTTACAAAAGGCTTTTTTGGGTCCCTTTAATGCCCGTGTGTAGAGATTTCGGCGCACGTTAGAAATCCCCAGGCGGGGGAAATTAATCCGGAGCCCTCCACTGCGGTGCGCCATATAGCCCGGATGTTAAACACCCGAAATTTGAAGTGAATTTGATATCCAGTATGAGCGGCCCAGGACGTTATATTAAGTACCTCCGTAAAGCACCGTGTATCCCTAGGAGCGCTATACGCGGAGCCTGTTTAATCGTCTTCGCTAGTATGTATGCATGCATTGCTGAGAAAAGATTTTGGGGGTCAGTAGAAGGAGTTTGAATCGGTGTCTTATATCAGAGTGCGGAGATGCTCACGGAGAATCATCATGATGAATGAAAGGCCCTAGGCTCTTCGTACTTTGGTTATATATAAGGCACTGATTCAGACTCCTTATATTTCATTATTAGCATTTTAGTGTGCGGCGAAATTGTTACGCATCAATCGTCACAGACGGACACCGGGTCTCCTTTTTGAGTCACAACTGCTTTAAACGCGCGCGAGCACACTACCGCACACGGAAGAGGGAATTCGCGTCTGAAGGGCAGCTCTTTCGTGGCAGCCTTGTTTAGCATAGCCGTGATGGTGGGATTGCACGCAACATTGAGATATTGATGCGGACACTACTGATGTGGTTTTCATGTGAGCCGAATGCAGTCCAACTGCTCCACATCGGTACCCTTTTGCTGATACGAGTGTTGAAATCGAACGAGTTCGAGCTTGCTGAATGAGATGCACGCTCTTAATAACGATCTCTTAGTGCAGCTGAAATATAAATAATATCCGAAAGATTTCGTAGAACAAAAGGACCCTGCAACTCTTTCGATAAACGCTTTCGCTCTTTCCTTCGCGTCTGGAAGCACTGCGAAAGCTAAGTTATCGCCAGCACGGAGCGGCACTGCGTGATTTGCCGGTCGCCCCAGATACGCCTTTTATTCCTTTATTAATTCCGTGTTCCCCATAAAAAAAAAACAAAAAAAAATTCGGGGAACGAAACCCGCTCCAGCCAAGCTATGGCAGGTTAACAGCCAATAAAAAATAAATAAAAAGGAGCGATGGCCCAAAAATATTTTTTTTTTGTGGAAACCAATTTGTAGATGAGAAAAAAAATGATACTTAGCACCAAACCAAACTCTCCACGCTTACCGAAATCACAGGGAGCAAGCTAATAGCGAACTGGTGAAGCACTAATGACAAAAATACATCAGAATCAGTACAAATAAAACATACACACTAAGGCAGCCCCGCACACTGCGAAAAGAAAAAGGTAAACAGTGAACATATTATGTGGCATCGCACAGTATCGAAAAGCGGTCTACAACGCTATATAGCTGACACCAGTCAACAAAAAGTGGCACCTATGACTAGCTTGTGAAAGCATATCTCGCAAAGTTTCAAAAGCGGGGAGAAACAGCATGACGCTATATCCTTGTACACTGCATAAGAAAAAGACAGACAAAGCTCAGTGCAATGTCTTGCACGAGAGAACTCCAGTCCCACAGCGAATCAGGATACGGTAGCCAGCACAATTCTGCAGCCCCGCACACTGCACACATCATACTAGAAAATGCTGTTCATGTGATATTGCAGCCCCGCACACTGCAAAGAACAAAAGCCAGTCACACTAACAAGAAAAAAAAAAAAACTGAGCACATCACTCGCGGAAAAGTACATCTTGACTCGGGTTGCTGGATATCTGTCACACTTCAGGCAGTGCCTTTGAAATAAACTCAACGAGTTCCGTTAAACTTTTTACTGCTACACAGTCATTCAATACTGTCCGTAAATGAGGTGGTTCCAGTGCTTTCCTTATTACATTGTGGAGTCTTCGAACGTACACAACTGTTCTTGTACAATCTTGTAAATAGTGAGAAATGGAAGGTGCGTCTTGTCCACAGAAGCATCGACATGTTACCGTCAGTTGTAACCTATAAAAATAATGTGGGAACCATCCATGTCCAGTGATCAATTGAGTTAGCTTTTTTGGTGGAGGGAAGAAGGAGGGAATGTCCAATACATTGGGTATCCATCTGTACAGTTCTGTGTCGGTATTATCCGTCGACCACCTTCGCTGCCATTGCAGGTGACCCTCTTTTGTTAATCGAGATCTCATCATGCGTTTGGACAGTTTACCGCGGGCATCTTCTCCTCTCGTAGCCGCACTTGCCGCCACCATGTCCGCCAGCTCGTTACCCCAAACACCTGAGTGTCCCGGTACGTGATAAAGATGTACAGAAACAACATTCGCGAGAGAAAGGATGGCTATTTTCAATTGGTGAACTACGGTGGATTGATTAAACGGGTTGTCAAGGGCGGTTAGGACAGAGAGGCTGTCAGTGTAGCGTTTCTGCTTTGTTTTTGTTTTTTGCTTTATTTTTAAAGCTGCTATCGAAAAGCGTTCGCTGCTGCAACTCAAGGAAAACCGGCCAACAGCCGCTACATGGCCTTAGTGACGTAACTCGGGCCATCGAAGAACGTCAAGACCGGGAAAGAGAGAAAAACCTTTTGAGCGAGTTTCCAAGTTATCTGATGAGCATAGAGCAGTAATTTTTGGTTGAGGTACTTTGCGACCCCTTAATCTAAGTACCGGGTGGGTTGGGTGACTACGTTGTGCAAGCATTTACGATTTCAAAAAAAAAAGTTAAAAAGTGTTGCAGGGTCCCTTTGATCGGGTTGACTGGAATTAAGTGCCTTCTACACTGCGAACGTCAATTAACTGTCTATATTCATTTCTTTTCAAAACCAAGCTTGTACTCTTTTGCTAAATAAAAAACTTGAGAGGAAAATAAATCAACGATGTTTTGATGCTGACCTTTGAAGCGAATCTCGCTGGATTTCTTGCTATTCAGCCCGGTGGCATGAGCGTAGCTTGTCTTCGTTCCGAAAAGCGTGGAAGGGAGCTTGTAGGCATGTGGGCCACATGTACGATTCCATTGCTGCGGCGTGTAGCAGCCGGTGTCTGCGTCCACAAGAGACGCGGCGAACAGGACTGCAGCCATTACCGCTACGGCAACCATGTTGGAAAGGCCTATAACGAAAACAAAAGTAAAAGAAAAAAAATTAGTGCCCTTCCACTCTGTGAAAAAGGATGACCTGCGAAGCTGGACGCAGTACACAAAATGCACAAAACACGAAACGTTTGTTTGTAATTTGCGATCGAGCAATTAGCACTTAGCCAAATGAAATTTGAAGTACTTGAGTTTTCTTCTAGTGGACAAACATGCAGCTGTCTGTCTCCCTCCCGCGTCGTAGGCATCTTACTGTCTGCGTGTATTAGTCCGCTCGACCACGGAGGACACCGGAAAGCTCGCATTGGGGCGTAGGACATTCATACAGCACAACGGACAAGTCATCAGTGAGGGCATGAAACCTGTATCTGCGCGTGCACGTCCCCCGCCCCCTTCCATCCCCTCCCAACACCTGCCTCTTAAACTGGCAAACAGTTATGTGCGCGTGCTTAGAAGTGGAAGGCATCGCCAAAATTGTCGCTCTGCAAAGCCCTTTGGCTAACGTCGATGTTGCTGTTCATCCGGGAGAGATTCCCAGCTGCTCGGCGAGCTGAAACTTTCGGTGGAAGCTGCGGCGACAGCGGGTTTCTTTTGGTTACGCATCGAATCGCGCTTCTGTTCCGGCGGACGCTCCTTCGGTTCCCGCAGTTCTTTTTTCCGAGCGAACGATACGGGTCGGCGTCAACTACGTGGGAGCAGCGGAGCGCGTGCGCCAACCGAGCTTCTTCGGAGGGGGCGACGCCCCCACCGGGAACGTTTCTGTGCACCTGTGGCTTAGCCAGGGGGAAAAGGGGGAGGGGGGGTGACCGGGCTTAGGCCTCCCACACTGCCGACATTTTAAATGCGGAGCATTTCTTAGGCTCGCCTGGTCCTGCGTCGTTGATGGCGGCGCCGTCCACACGCTCACTGCACATGCGCAACTCTCCTCCTTACACCCACAGCTCCGCGATACTACACTATAAAAAAAGAACTAGTTAGCGGAGCCCGGTTTCGATCCCACGACTCTCTGGCCGCAACGGGAGGTACGCGGTGCTCTTCCCACTACGCTACAAATCCGGGACAGGATCAAGTGCTACGAACGCGCCTTATGTCCTTCACTCATTCAAACTACGTCAAGAAGCTACTGATACAACGAAGGCACGCGAAGCTGAACGTCAACGGAAACGACGAACTGAAAACTTTAGAGGGGGATGCTGAATTTCCCGTGGGAAAGCTGTGACGGGAAGCGCCACGCGCCTTGCAGCTCAACCAGCCCCGTCCGCAGCGCCTCTGATGCTGATTGTGGCAGGATGCCCCTAGGGATTGGCCAACCAAAGAATCCATCACGAGATAGGTTCGCGTTCAACCACCGTCGTCATCTTCCCGTAGGGGAACCGCCGAAGAAGAACGAGAAGACAAAGCTGCGAAGAGGAGGGCGTGTACATTGCTCTCAGCCGGTGCACCAATGTCAACACCAAAACTGACGGAGACTACCGATTCTACCACAGAGACAACATCGACAAGAACATGATGGGCGAGTTTCGGCGCCTCGAGAACCACCGCCTACTCACCGTAACACAACAGCACTTGAGTGCCTTTTGCTACCGGTGTGGATCCGGCCGCGGAACTCCCTCTGGCGCTAGTAAAAACCAGATCACTCAACATAACGGCAACACAATGGAACCACACGGAACCGCCACGATGCTTCGCATCCTCATCAGGGTTCCCCACGGGAAGATGGTGTAATTTTTTTCCGGTCGGCGCCGTGCTTCCTATTATGCGTGGTACGTCGCTTGTAAATCAAATGCCTGACCGATGCCCGGGCGCTTTCATAGAACGAAGCGCCCGAAGCGATGGCTACCTCGGGTAAGCTAAGTGGGGGACGCAGAACGCGTGCGTTGTCCTTTTGTATAAGTCTTGCCCTACACTCAAATGCTTGGCGACACGTCGCCGATGTCGCCACGCGGAGAATAATTGGTCGGTCGGGTCGTTCGTTGCCGGGAAAGCACCCTCGATCCCTTTCCACACACCGAATCCGATCAAACAATAATGGTTCAACTCTTCCAACTGCCGGAGGCGAGCCCTGCCCAGCTTATGCCTGTCCGAGCAGCTTCAACTGGTGGAGCGGGCTGTAGCGGATGGCAAAGTATATGTGGTCCTGGACTGAAGACTTCACCTCCTGAGTACAACCATAACGATGTTTATCCTCCTCCTCCGAAGATGAAAACCGCGCGCGACTTCAACGCAGCAAACAAGATTAACTCGTCATGGTGTGGCGGGGAAAGCAGGGAGTGGTCTGCAGTAATTGGCGGCGGAAAAAGTGGCACCGCCGGCCATTGATGGGTGTAGGAAAGGGAACCGACGATCTCTGCCTGTCAGAACCGCGCGCAACACAGCGGCGCAAGCAGACATCCCAGCAACCTGCAAGGTGACTGATGAAAATGGTAAGTCATATTGGGCAAAATGCGTGGTTTAGATGAATGAGCGCCGTGCACGAGGAGAGGACCCTTGGGAGTAAGGCATCTGTTCTGCGCGTCACCCGTCCATTTATCCCCTCACTTTCACGTTAATGTCAAGCGCGAATGGTGTCTGAATGGGGTCCTCCTGAAAGCATGCTGCAGACGGAGTCACTCGTCCCCTTTGATTGGACAGATTTATTTTGCTGTATTTCTCTCTAACCTGGTAGGAAGCTGAGGAACCGCGGGGGGACAGAAGGGTCGCACTGCGACTGTCAGAGCCGGTTCTACACTTGATTCTAAACCTGAAGGCATGACGGTCCCTATCTCTACTACACGCAGACGGCGGTCGCGACAGCAGTGAAGCCCCGATCGACATCTTTGGCCTTTCTCACAACTAAAACCCTGCCGTACGTCCACGGCCGCTTTTTTCCTGGGCGGCGGACGGCGAGACCAGTGTATATGGAAGGGCCTTATAGTCACATCAACAGCAATATTCCGCCAGTACAGAACCCTGGCTTTTAGGGTAGTCATTCGCGCATTAAGTACCAACACACAAACGAGGCCTCGAGTTAAGTCATTCTCTTCATCTGATTTAGCCTTGCATGATCACTGATGTCTTTGACGATGGTGGTTGCAGTGGGCCTTAACAGTGTGGACTGGGATTTAAACGAGGTCATTATAACCTAAGTGTCTGCGACACCGAAAATTTGTATTTCGCTTCATTTCTTGAATGCAATATCGCGTTGGATAAACATAAACGCTCAAACAGCTGAAGTCACCAATACCATCACTGTCGGCGACGAGTCTCCGCTCTTCGTGCAAATATATTGAACGGTTCATAAAGCGCCCCTAACGAAGCAGATAGGCAGCTTTGGGTCAGGAAACCATAGGTGCAAAACGTATAGACATTTAAATATTTTCTGGCGGGCGAAGTTGCAGACGTTTTGCAGTTTATAGGGACAGCGTTAGCATCACTATACTCGGTGACAACTTAAAAACGGCACCGAAAGTTGCCGCTGTGCCTTATCACCGTAGCCGGATGTTTCTCCGCGCGGCGCAAGTAGGGCGTTACTGGGAATATTTTGAACTTGGCGTGAGCCGTTCCCGTGATTGTTTGGACTTAATATGGTTATAAACGACTCCAGTGACGACAAACAAACTGCATGAAACAAGGCAGACGATATCACGCATTCATAGCAAACCCCTTTCAAAACATGCGCGCCCTGACGTCACGGGTCCGGCGCTTTGGCGGAATGATACTGGTGATACACTACATGAGGTGGTGCCGTTCTTGAGTTGTAACCGAGTACACGAAGAGTTGAAAATATAGTTGTTCTTGCAGCACTTCTAGTAGTTGGCTTTTGCAAGCACGCTACTCCACCTGAGGTAGCGGCTGCCGCGTGGTGTTTCTAGTTATCATGACTTTTCTTAGCACGTTTCATGCCATCGCATGCGTGCATTGTAACACTTTATTTCTAAGTTATCCCAGCACCATGCGCAAGTGAAACATTATCGTACGAGTGCGAGGAAATGAACGTGCCTTCCCGGCAGATTTTTTGTTTCTTTTTTTGTGGGCGTATTACGGCAGATATCTGATCGCCGCTTTTAAAATCAGCGCTGATAACAATCCCTAGCACATTTTTTCACCACACTAACATTTACTTTCTCGCATGTGGAACTGTCGGGTAGCACCGACGCATCCGAATCTAACGACTGAGGCGACTTGTCGACTGCGCGGGCGAGTGTGGACCATGTCTGACGTCACGGGTTTTTGATTGCCGTTAGCACCAGCAGTTCTTGCGACCACAAAACAGTGACGCAACACTGTCCGTCCCGCATTTGACCGGCCATTTGGCGCGCTACGACCGAATTCGAAACTGATTGGAATAAATGAGTTATAATTAATTCTATGCTGGTGGTCTACCGCCTTTGGTTCGATTTTTGTAATTACTGGATCAATAGGTATTCTTTACAGCATAAACACTGAAAGCGAGAAATTTAGTGTCAGTACGTTTTACCTCCTAGTGTGGATGGCGCTCTCGCGTCGTCTGCTCGTTCACGTTGCGCGCGGCGCAAGACGCGTGCTGCACACGATAAAACAACCAATATGTTCACTTGTATTGCAGCAAGCAATGACATAGTTACCTCTACTTCCGCGTTTCCTCTAGAGACGCAATAATCAGCGGCCGTTGCGAGTCAATGCGCTGGTTTAGTTCCACGAAACATCTTCGCCGTGGTCACCGCTTGAGTGAGAAACGTGTTGTAAACATTGCTTCGACGTATTGCACTTTTCGTATTGTTGAGTGCAGCCGTCTGCCGTTTCAAGAACTTCAAAGGGTGCTTTTTGAATGTGGCGTGGGGATTATTTATAGGATAAAAGTTTAGTACAGGGAACGGGTAAGAAGCGACAAGACCTGTGCATACCCGTGCATTTGTCACACCCTTGCAAAAATTGCGCTGTGTCCTTATAGAAAGAAAAAAAAAACAATTACACTGCACACGACCCGTGCGCTGTCACCCATACATTACCGGAGACGTATTTTACACCCGCAAGCGCCTGTGTGTTCGAATTGTTCCCATACCCTTTCGAAAATAAATAGAATTTTTGGATAGTCGTTCTTATACTCTGTTGGTAATTTTACGCATTATTTAAAATACGTTTCTGTGGATGCGCAAGAGTATTTCGGGAGGATTTCTCGGTAAAATTAAGAAGTTGTGAGTCTGCGTCTGTCCCTGGCATTTTGTGTGCCCTTTTTATATATCCCATTTTCAAATCCCGTCATGAATCGCCTTGTCCGGAAATGTGTTTCACTCAGCATACCCAAATGCCTAAAATGGTAACGTCTTAACCTCCTATGGTGGACCTAAGTTTAAAGAAGGAGGGAAAATCGCGTAATTTAATGCACGTTGTTGCCTACATGTGTGGAGGGTGTGCCATGACTCTCTGGATTTTTTTTTAATTTTTCCCACAATGCTTGCCTTCAATACCATTTTGAAAAAGGTGACCCAAAATTCCTGGACAGTCTCGGACCAAAAGGGGGTTTAATCAGTTTTGAAAATACTGGCTTCTACTTGTTGAAGTACTGCTTTTTCACCGCTACGGAACACGACGCTTGCGCACTTTCAATTGCAAGTAATATTGATAACCAACGTTTCGCTTTTCGCGTTACACGCGTTCTCTTCTCGCTGCTCTTGGAACGTTGGCAGAACCCCCCCCCCCCCCCCCCCCCGGCCAGAAAAAAAAAAAGAAAACGAAATGCACAGAAAACTTTTATCCTTGCCTTTTTAACCAATCCTCAATAATTAAATGCAAAGACAAAAGCGAGATTCAGTTTACAGAACAAAGTAGTTACCGGGAACGTTGCGCTGTTTCGTAACGAGAAATAAAAAGGAACGTTTTACTACATCTGCAACAGGGCAACTTCATTTGCCGTCTTTATGGTTCGTGATATAGAGACATTACGCAAGAATGCAAACACATCTCGCTGCTCTAGGCCCCTGTTAGATTTTGAAAGGAACTCAAATGGTCAACAGCGCCGCCGTAACAGAAAACCTGTGCTCACTGTGAGGTCCCAGTAGCTTGGTTTACACACTAAACCTGCTTGTTACAAAATTTGCAAGTGTAGCTAAACATGAAATGTTGATTGTACTGCGCGCGTAAGCAATTTAATTCGCAAGTTCACTTGCGACGAAAGCCTTACATAAACGACCCGACACCGTTATTCATCAAACCTGCCTTCAGAGTCATTAAAATTTCATTTACCAAAAGCTGCGCGCAAAAGGCCGGTTAGAACGTACGGTTGCATTTATATCTCTGCGCTGGTTAAAATTCAGTAATTTTATGTTGCCTTTCGAACACAAAAAAAAATATCGTATGCTCTTAGAAAGAATGTCGGGGCAGTTAAGTGGTGTTACCATTTAAGGGCATCCCAGAAATGCAAGAATGCGTCATGCTACCAGTGAAAGCGATTGAAATTGCTGTTGAAAACTGAATTCCAGAGATCGAAGCTTCGCGATTTGTTTCTATTTATGCTTTTATTGAAGGCTCATAGCCATAGTCAGGAAAGATCGAGCTTGCTACGAGCCACGGCGTAAAAGTTCATTGTCATTGTTGCGGCCGTTCTGAGATTCCCGATGGGTCGCCGCTTTTTTGACGTAGTAATGAAAACTTATTGCCGCTTCCATGCTATACATTGAACGTTGAGGAACCGAACTACAGCATACCGCTCTTGTTTGCACCTTTCGTGAGCACATACGGCGCGAAAAAAGGCACGACGCGCGCCCACACTGTGCACTCTTACGGGCCGCTCAGCGGAGCATCCACACTAGCAGCGCTACGCTGTCGCCACTGTTACGAATCGGCCCGCCGCCGCACTTTCCCGCATCACTCCTCGGCTGTGGGGCGGAGCCACTGCGTGCGCATTTCAGTCAGGCGCCGCCGTGTCGGTGACTCATACTTTGAAGTCTCGACAAAGCCCGGGCCAGACGCTTCGCTTTCGGCGCGTTTTAAACTTCGACGGTTGCCGGCCCGGCGAGGCACGTCTCAACCCGCCCAAGGACACAGAGGCACTGCGATCGCAGCGGAGTCCTCCTCTCTCCCCTCTCTCGGACTCAGCATGCGGCGACGCCATCCACTGCTCGCGAACTCTAGAAAGAGCGTTGTGTGTGTCTGTGATTCTCGTGGCGTGTGCAAATGTAGAGGGAACGCTGTTTTGACCGTTACCGCTTTTGGGTATAAATAGAAGCCCCGCAAGCGCTGTAACCCATTCCTGTTAGAGCAGCGAATCCATGCTGTCACTCTGCTCGAGTCCTGTATTGTAACCTCGCCCGTCGGGGCATTGCTCTTTGGCTTCGGCTCACCTCTCGCTATGAAGTAAACAGTTACGTTAGCCTACGGCTTCTGGACTTCTTCACGGCTGCAACAGCGGCTGCCCGCTCGCTTCACCCCGCTACCACACGTATGTCGGAGGCCACGGAGCTCGGTTCGGCTCGGCCCACCCGGTCGCAACAACTGGTGTCAGCGCTGGGATGACACGGTTGCAACACCACCTACATGCACGTCGACCTCGCGGCGAATATAGTGCTTAGAGCTGCAGACGCTTTCTTGTTCGCATCTCTCTCTCTCTCTCTCTCTCTCTCTCTCTCTCTCTCTCTCTCTCTCTCTCTCTCTCTCTCTCTCTCTCTCTCTCCCAATGGGCCGTGTGTCACGCTGTCGATAAAGATTGCAAGCAACCTGTGGCCGTGACTTCAGCAGCCTGCCTCTCCTCCTCCGACACTCCCCAACCCCGATGCAGCTTATCCCGAAGAGGCAATCCGTATCCGAATTTTTCACGAAGTTGTTAGAAATGCGTGAAGAGGAAGTTTACTTAAAGGGTCCCATGAATACCCCTTTTTTTCTTCTAAAAACGAAATGTTTTTTAAAGAAACAAAACGACAGAAAGCAACAAATGAAATGGGAGCGCGATAGAAGCGACCAGAATTTCCAAACTCCTGATTTGGCCAAATTAAATCAAAATTTATTGAGGCGGACTTGTGTGAAAACGCCACTTTATCCGCAGACGGCGTCATTATTTGGCTTCTGAGAAGTTTGAAATAACATCTTGCGAACTTTATGTTCAGTTTGTAATATTCGTTTTCGGGTTCATTTTTCGCTGACGGAATGGGTGGTGCGCAGAAAATGAAAATTTGCGACAAGAATCCCAAGAAGTCACGAATGCGTACCAGTTACAGGACTATTGCTACAAAAAAGCTGCTGGAAAGAACTGAAACTGTGGTTGTTAGAATTAAAGGAACAGGAATCATTGTGAAACAGTTAGCCAAAAGAAGATAATGGATGTTAACACAACTGTTATCAGTTCATCAGCTCAAGGCGCGGTACCAGTAACGAAACGGCTGTTTTTTAAGCTGTGATTGAGGGAGAACTTACCCAGTGTAGCGGCTGGTTCTGACTGATCCGCAATTGATGATCACGCAGAAGCAGCTCTAGCCTTAAATACTCCGCCGTCAGACGAACGGGTGTCCAGCGTGCTCAAATGTCATGGCTGTACTTCGCTCGCGATTGTGAAGTTCATTTCACACAAAAAAAGCTTTTCGTACTTTCTTCAATATAGCTAGCTGTCTTATCCTCTGCCCACCTGGTAACCCGCTTGTTTGGACAGCACTTTTTATTCTATTTTGTCCATTTCGTCTTATACAGCGATCATAAACGAGTATACACAGCTAGCTTGCTCGTCAAGTCGCCCACGCAGGTCAACACGTTTATACCTGGACAGCGTTAATGCTGCGCCCACTAAGCCGAGTGATTCCTAGAAGTTGATGGATTCGTCCTTATTATAACCGGACAAGACTAATTCTGTGAAAATTTACTCGCCCTTCTCTTTCAGCTAACCCTTTTTTTTGTTTCAGTGGGTAGGTAGGAGTCGTATTTGGAAGGTGAATGCTAGTCGCTGACCTCACCATTCTTCGCGTACGAAGAGCCGATGTACCCACCTGGCTTCGTTGTACTGAAAATATTTGATCGATGTAATTATTCAAAAAAATAAGTTACCCCGTGAAGAAGGATGACGACCTGAGCTTGCCAGTCCAAGGACTGCACGGTCACGTTGTTTTTGTAATTTGCGATGAGAATACTTCATATGTGTTAATTAACTGAATTAAACTCAGTATTAATTGAGTTTTATTCTAGCGGACAAACATGGAGAAGTCCACGTATTGACAGCAGACGGTAATGCCACAATACTTACAACTCCACTGTGAACTACGTAGTTACGAAAAGTAAACGAAACTCGGAGTAATGTTAAAGTCGCCTTAGCGGCTAAATATCATATAATTTATTGCTTCGGCATAGCTACTTTTAAACAAGAGAGCAGTTTTCTGTAACCATTCTTCCTCCGTAGACGGCCATATATTGAGAGCAGACGGTAATTCCGTACCGTTTGCAACTTCACTTTGAACTAGCTAATTATTGTTAAGTAAATGGAAGTCCGCGCAATCATGCAAACTTAACTTTTTACACTTACTCTGTATAGGCTTTTCGCGGTGGGAATGCAGCTGAAATCAGGGGCGGTATTCTCGTAACTGTCCCCTTTGAAGACGTCCCTTTTGCGTCCCTTTCATCGTGGCGTACTTCCGGTTAAGCAGTGGGCCTTTGATTCAAATACCGTAACTGTTCTTGCAAACGCATTTTAAAGAAGTGAAACCGTATCAGAGTATCTTTTATGTGTTTTTTGTTCCGCGAGCGAACCAACAATAAGGCGACGAAAAATCGTCTGCTCCAAATCGTCTGCTCCGAGTAGCCGCGGCTCATAGCTCCGCCGTGCTTGTAAGACGTCACATCCAGCAGGTGTTCGCTTTTAGCCAATCAGGGCTCGCTCAAAAGAGACACTTTTGAAAGGGACGCAAAAAGGACAAAACACGGGAATACCGCCCCAGATTTAGAGTGCCAGAAGTCGTTAGCATAGATTTAGAGAGAGGAGTCCTTAGCATACCGTGAGCGCTGTGCGTACCGGGACCCTACTGGGCTCGTGCACATTCGTTCCGGTAGGGAGGCTTCATTCCGCTGACGGGCGGCGCCGCGCGCCTCGCCGTGCCCGCGCATTCGTTCCGCTGAGGGGTGGCCCTCCTCGCCAGAACCGCGCGCGCATGCGCAGTCGGGTCTCGGTACACACGGCAACATGGTACACAGGGTGAGCTAAAACTCTCTATTTCTGTAGCGGGAAAAAGAAACACCGAAAAGATTTGAAAATACCTTCCCGGGAGGGTATCGTGTTTATTCCGTACACTCTTCCCTAACGACCATTCTGGTAAATATGCCCGCTAAAATGTTTTATTAGGCCGCAGCCCTTTGGTGGCAGTCTCTAGGCTGAGCCGCGTCGTCGTCGTAACCGAGGGAACCATGGCAAGACCAAATAGTGAAAATACCGAGTGAACGATGGCAAGACCGAATGGTGAAAGAAAGCAAAGGAGAAGAGTGTCGCGAAATTGTGAGGGGAGGGCGGTTCGCCGCTACATTCTAGTACACCTCTGAAGCGCTCTCTGAAAGTGTGCTTTGGGGGGGGGGGGGGGGGGGCGGGGGGGGTAGTATGCTGGGCCCGCACGAGACGCTCGCCTGCGCGACGCTGGCGAAAACATGAGGAGGGCGTGCGCGTGACGATGGTGTGCGTTGCCTGCCTAGTCGCGGGTCGCGGTCCCTTCCTGAGACGCACTTCGCGAAGCCAACGTAGAGGCTCGTCATCGCTGCCGTCGAGAACCCACGAGTGAGCGCTGCCTCGGCACACTGCTGCTGCGCCCAAATATCGCATTAGGGAGTATCGTAATCGCCAGTCATTTTTTTTTTATTTCACGCGCTCTTTTATTGGGCATACGAAAGGCGGGGAATGGCAGGAGTGGCTATAGGGACCGGAACCTGGAGTTTGCCGCGTGACACTAGCGCCATTTTTTGACCGTAGTGGCGGAAAACGGAAGTTATGGACGAAAAAAAAAAAAAAAAGAACGTGCCGCAGCCGTGGGCGCTGTTAAGTTCGGGCTCCGCATGTAATCAATGTAGGCCGCCGGTGGCTCATGTATTGGCGTCGCCTCCGCTGGTAGCTACGATCCTGTGTCCCTTTCATGTAGCCGCACGAACGCCAAGTTCGGAGACGCGGAGAGCGTGTGTTGTGCCCGTCTTTTTGTGTGTCAAAGGACGGGGGTGATTAGCCTGAGTATCTCTGTCGCGTCGGAAGTGGCTGGCTCATTCGGCATAACAAGCTGACGGGAAGCCAGATTATCGTATCTCTTAGTGTTGAAAGCGCGCGCGGGGTAAGTTTGGAAAATCTTCGACTCCGGCGGCGGCGTTGGTCGTTGACGGGTCAATCGCCTCGGAGACCACCGAGTGGGCCTGAAGCGCGTCTTCCGGTGGGACTGGCGGCAGGCAGCGGCGCCCTTCGTCTGGGAGGGAATTAGCAACCCTCATTGTCCCGCCGCGCACGCCGACGCATGGCGTCGCGGGAGGCGCCGCGCGGAGGGAGGTCAGCCGCGCGAGGACCGCTCCGGGCCCTCGGCTTGGCTTTTGTGCAGATGCCGCCCGCTGAACGTAATGTGTCTCCACTTAGGCCACAGATGTCCTGTATTTGCTTGTCAGGTGCTATGGCGTTCGTGGGAAACGCACTATGAGTGTGTAAGAGAGAGTGTTAGGTCACGTGACCACAGGTGGGGACACATGTGTGATTGGCTGGTTCCTGTGGCCAATCAATGGGTTTCTATTACTTGTTTAAAGGGTTTTACTCTCTTTCTTGTACGCCCCCTTTTTGGAGGCGGGGTTTTTGTTATCAAAACCGGAGTGTTGGGTTTTGTCGAGGGTCGGTCGAGAGGGGATCTAGTTCAGTATAGATCTCGGCCGAACAGGCTGCTGCTGTCAGAGTGACAATGTAACCGTCACTCTGACCTGATGTAAACTTGGAGCAATGTAAATAGTGTAAATAAACCTAATATCCAGCAAGGAAGGCAGTCCTCATCCCTCACCCGCTCCAAGCATCGGTCGTCGGTCATCGGAGCGAGTCGAGATGGTCCTCTCGGCTCGCGCATCAAAAGAACATCACTATTTCGTCTCCATCAGTTCGCCAAGAAGATGGAGAGGCGAAATTTAACTGGCGCGATGCCCACAGAAGCGGCACGTTGTTATTTTTTTTTTTGAGCGCGAGCGCTGTCTTTTCTTGCCGCGAGTTTTTCCCCAGGCAGTGGGGCCCGAAAGTTAATTACCTAATTTAGGTTAATTAGTTTTTTATTGATTAGTCAGATTGGCTTAGAAGTCAAAGTGATGTCAATAGGGGTTGTGAGGTAGCAAATTAAAGGTCTCGATGAGGGGAATCACGTGGAGGAGGAGGAATAAACTTTATTTATGCGAGCCTTAGGTGCTGCTGTCTGGGCACCCGCCTGGTGGGGGGTTTCCTCTAGTCCGGGATACCCTGGCCTGCACTGGCCACCCGGGCCCTCTCTACCAGGCTACGCTGGGAGGAGAGGTCGGAGCTGGTCAGTTGTGCCACCCAGTGCTCGTACGTAGGTTGGGGATTGGGAGTAAGGGACGGGGTTTGTTGACACCCCCATACCAGATGCTATAGGGTGCCAGGATGGGGGCAGTATTTGCAAGATGCGGGGTAGAGGGTGGGGTACATTGCATGGAGTAGGGTATTGTGGGGGTAAGAGTTTGTTTGTAGTCGCCGGAGTATTGTACCTTCGGTTCTAGATAGGTGTGGGTGGGGTGCTGGGTATTGTTGGCGCCCGCGCCGGTAGTGGGCGAGTATATCGGCATATTTTCTCAGGGGCGTGGGCTTGAGGATGTCGCCATCTTGAAGTTTGTCACCCTCTCGGGAAACGGCCCGGTGTGTATGCGCGCGGGCGGCGGCGTGTGCCGACTCATTTCCTTTGAGGGTTTCGTGGCCAGGTGACCAGACAATCTGTAGTTCAGGAAGTTGCTTAATTTGTTTTAGTATAGCCAATGCTGGTAAGGATATTCGTCCGATCAAGAAATTGCGGCATGCAGCTTGGGAGTCTGTCAGTATTACTGTGTAGTTTTCGCAAGTGGTGGCAGCTAGGGCGATAGCAACTTCTTCGGCTGTTTCTATAGATTTTGTAATGGTCGTGACTGCGGTTAACTCTTTTCCGTTGGCGTCGGTCACACTGGCAGCGTGCGCAGTTTGTGGGGGTATGGAGAGGCGTCTGCATAGCGACTGAAGGGGAGGTGGTCATACTGCACATGGATTGCTCGTGCTCTTGCTGCTCGTCGTGCCTTGTTATAGGTCGGATGCATGTTACGTGGGATTGGAGCCACTCTGATGTGTTGTCGAATTGGTCCGGGGATGCGTGTCTTCTCGTCTGGTTGTTGTGGGGTCGAATACCCTAGCCGGCGGAGGGTCGCTCTTCCCGTGGTGGTGAGTTGGAGGCGTGTGAATTGAGAAATTCGGTGCGCTTCTTGGATTTCTTCCCACGTATTGTGGACGCCCAGTTGTAGTAACTTGCTTGTTGCCGTTTTAGGGGGCAATCCTAGTGCGGTTTTGTAGGCTTGCCGTATCGCGGTGTTCAGTTTGTTTTGTTCGGAGGGTTTCAGGGCTAGGTAAGGAGCACTGTATGCAATCCGGCTGATAAGGATGGCTTCGATTATGCGCAGAGTATCTGATTCTTGGAGGCCAAATCTTCGGTGAGAAACTCAGAAATTAAAAAATTGCTTCCTGGTAATAGTCACGAGATAATCACATGAGTCATAGATTGGGTTAGCAGTCAAAGTGATGTAACTAGGGCTTGTGAGGTATCAAACTAAAGGTCTCGATGAGGGGAATTACGTGGGAAAATTAAAAATTGCTTAATGGTTATGCTCACGAGATAGTCACGTGAATCATAGATTGGGTTAAATGTTGAAGTGGTGCCACTAGGGCGTGTGAGGTATCAAATTAAAGGTCTCGATGAGGGGAATCATGGGGGACACATTAAAAAGCGCTTCCTGGTAATAGTCATGAGATAGTTACGTGAGTCATAGATTGGGTTAAAAGTCAAAAGGATCCGACTAGGGCTTGTGAGGTATCAAATTAAAGGTCTCGATGAGGGGAATCATGGGTGCAAATTAAAAATCGCTTCCTTGTTATAGTCATGAGATATTCAAGGAGTCATAGAATGGGTTAAAAGTCAAAGTGATGCGACTAGGGCTTGTGAGGTATCAAATTAAAGGTCTCGATGAGGGGTATCATGGGGCACAAATTAAAAATCGCTTCCTCGTTATAGTCATGAGATAGTCACGGAGTCATGGAATGGGTTAAAATCAAAGTGATGCGACTAGAGCTTGTGAGGTATCAAATTAAAGGTCTCGATGAGGGGAATCATAGGAGACAAATTAGAAATAGCTTCCTAGTAATAGTCATGAGATAACCACGTGAGTCTTAGATTGGGTTAGCAGTGAAAGGGATGCCACTAGGGCTTGTGAGGCATCAAATTAAAGGTCTCGACGAGGGGAATCATAGGAGACAAATTAGAAATAGCTTCCTGGTAATAGTCATGAGATAACCACGTGAGTCTTAGATTGGGTTAGCAGTGAAAGGGATGCCACTAGGGCTTGTGAGGCATCAAATTAAAGGTCTCGACGAGGGGAATCATAGGAGACAAATTAGAAATAGCTTTCTGGTAATAGTCATGAGATAACCACGTGAGTCTTAGATTGGGTTAGCAGTGAAAGGGATGCCACTAGGGCTTGTGAGGCATCAAATTAAAGGTCTCGACGAGGGGAATCATAGGAGACAAATTAGAAATAGCTTCCTGGTAATAGTCATGAGATAACCACGTGAGTCTTAGATTGGGTTAGCAGTGAAAGGGATGCCACTAGGGCTTGTGAGGCATCAAATTAAAGGTCTCGACGAGGGGAATCATAGGAGACAAATTAGAAATAGCTTCCTGGTAATAGTCATGAGATAACCACGTGAGTCTTAGATTGGGTTAGCAGTGAAAGGGATGCCACTAGGGCTTGTGAGGCATCAAATTAAAGGTCTCGACGAGGGGAATCATAGGAGACAAATTAGAAATAGCTTCCTGGTAATAGTCATGAGATAACCACGTGAGTCTTAGATTGGGTTAGCAGTGAAAGGGATGCCACTAGGGCTTGTGAGGCATCAAATTAAAGGTCTCGACGAGGGGAATCATAGGAGACAAATTAGAAATAGCTTCCTGGTAATAGTCATGAGATAACCACGTGAGTCTTAGATTGGGTTAGCAGTGAAAGGGATGCCACTAGGGCTTGTGAGGCATCAAATTAAAGGTCTCGACGAGGGGAATCATAGGAGACAAATTAGAGATAGCTTCCTGGTAATAGTCATGAGATAACCACGTGAGTCTTAGATTGGGTTAGCAGTGAAAGGGATGCCACTAGGGCTTGTGAGGCATCAAATTAAAGGTCTCGACGAGGGGAATCATAGGAGACAAATTAGAAATAGCTTCCTGGTAATAGTCATGAGATAACCACGTGAGTCTTAGATTGGGTTAGCAGTGAAAGGGATGCCACTAGGGCTTGTGAGGCATCAAATTAAAGGTCTCGACGAGGGGAAACATAAGGTACAAATTAGAAATCGCTTCCTGATGATAGTCAAGAGATAGTCACGTGAGTCACGAATTGGGTTAAAAGTCAAAGTGATGCCACTAGGGCTTGTGAGGTATCAAATTAGAGGTCTCGGTGGGTGTAATCATGGGGGAATAATTAGAAATAGCTTCCTGGTTATAGTCATGAGATAGTCACGTGGGTCATAGAATGGGTTAAAAGTCAAATTGATGCCAGTCGGCTTGTGAGGTTTCAAATTAAAGGTCTTGATGATGGGAATCACATGGGACAAATTAGAAATTCCTTCCTGGTTATAGTCACGAGCTAGTCACGTGAGTCATAGATTGGGTTAAAAGTGAAAGTGGTGCCACTAGGGCTTGTGGGGTATCAAATTAAAGGTGTCGATTAGGAGGATTACGTGGGACAAATTAAATACTGCTTCCTGCTTATAGTCATGAGATAGTGACGTCAGTTATAAATGGGGTAAAAGTCAAAGTGATGTCCTAGAGCTTGTTATGGCCCTCCCGAATGTAAAAAGAAAGTTGCCCATGTGAGAAAGGGGCTGATGGGGTGTTGAAAATTGTGCTAGGAATGTGTGTTCGCGCTGGTAGTGAAAGCAACAATCCCATATCTGCACAAGATTCCTGCATCCCAAAATCCAAAGTCGGCCATGAGTCGTTCGGGGAAAATTCTTTTTTTCAGCTCCCCGCGAGCACACTTGTTCAGTTTGTGCTTCCTTCAGCTCCCGTATTCTAAGGGAACATTTTGTGCGTCTTCAATTTTACTGGGGGCTTTCTGACCCGTTTCTGAATGAGAACAGAATGAGCTCTGCAGGCTGAGTGGTCGACGCAGCTCTGGGGCTTCCGAATAGGACGTTACCTACCGGGGCCCCATCGCGAAAGGCAGCCACTGCTCTTACCGCACAATGGGCAGGATTCGTTTGCTTTCGCGAAAAAAAAAAGGCTGTTTGGGTGTATTTTCACAAGCAATAAACACCTTTTCCCGATTCAGCGTCAAGAAAACTATAAAGGAATGCCACCAACAAATGTTTTGAAAAGCTCTTCAGCAGCCCTTTAAAAGCGTGTCGAGCTTTTCATATGTTTGGAATCGTGTTTTTTCTATTTTCGATATTTTCTAAAAAAACATGAAAGGAAACATTTTTTCACGCCCTTCACTTTTGATAGAAACTTACAACTCTACTGAGGTGGCATCTCCTTGTAATTCGAAATGACACTTTTGTCTTAGATATAAAAAATAAATATATTCATTTGCTTTGTTTCGTTATTGATACTTTGTTACTTGTGGCTGATATGCCATGTGGAGTAACGTACATAGCACCAACAAAATAATGTACCAGGATGGTAAACGTATCTATGGTGCTTTACGTTTTTATGGCAGTAAACAAATATACACATGACGAACCAGCGCGATTCGGAAGCCGTTTTACATTCCCTGTCAGTCTTACAGCAGTAACTGAAAATAGCACCCGCTGCAGTGACTCAGTTATGCTGCTGAGCCCAAGGACGTGGGTTTGATCCCGTTCGCGATCTCTATTTTTCATATGGAGGAGAAAAAAAGGCGATCGTATGTCGAGATTTCGTCGCGCGATAAAGGTGCCCAGGTGCTCAAAAGTAATCCAGAGCTCTCCTGGCCCAGGTGCACAGCCGCGGCGCGTAAACTCCAAGAATTTGATTTTAAAAAGGCCCTATATC
The DNA here is from genome assembly GCF_048455015.1 of Haemaphysalis longicornis. NCBI lineage: Eukaryota > Metazoa > Arthropoda > Arachnida > Ixodida > Ixodidae > Haemaphysalis > Haemaphysalis longicornis. Next base: position 39,130,135 of record NW_027526385.1, on the reverse strand, counting down.
TCCGTCCTTTACTGCAAATGCCATCGAAAGACAGTAGTCTCCTGCCATCCGAGCCTGTAAAACCCCCTTGTGTCCCCCACACCCTGGTCTCTTCCGCTCCCCCTCCACCACCATCGATGCAGTCGAAGTTTGCTCGATTCGATCCGACTCTCCTGCGTTCTCTCCATCTGTTCAAAGCTCTTTTTTCTATGGCTCTTTTCCGCAAATTAACAGCCCCCAAAAAAGCAACACGCAGCGCCTCAAGAAAGCAAGCAGTGCTTGCTCCAAAGTAGTGGATAGGGAGCGTCGTGCTGCTAGGGGGAAAAGAAACTAGAGCCACCGTCGGGAAACGAGTTGTCAAACTCGAAGCTGAGGAATTTGAAACGCCGGTGAAGCAAAAATATATTCTTTTCCAGCAGTCCCATGACGGCACCTGATTGCAGTGCCAGACTTTCCTGTAGTGAAATTTGTTATAAATGACTTCATGCTCTAAAGCGTACGTTGCAAGCCACCGACGGAACGAGTAACGCCAGTCACGTGATCGGCCGTCCAGGTTGACTGTCACCAAGAATACTCGTGGTGACGTCACCCTTTTCTTAGGGAATGCGTGGCGACACAGCGCCATGAGGCGCCCTGCAAGATGTTTCGCAGGGTTACTCTTTTAACGTGTTAGCACTATACTGTCTTTTCTGCTCCTTAAGAGTGCAATGAATAAATCGACATGCATGTATTCTAATATACAGATACCTGTTTGTGTCGTCTCGGTACAACTATTCCCAATTATCTGAATACTTGCACCACCATTTGTAAACTATTCTACCATGAAAATAAGGAAAGTTTAGGAGAGGCTGTGACCACCTCTTTCGTGCAACCGGTAACGCCATCATAGGAGTGTTCACTTGTTCTTGTATTTTGAGCCCATTCTCCCTTTGGTTCTCCTTAAGTCGCTTCTCGCTTCGTCTTCTCCCACTGTGCCTCTTAACCTGTGGAAGCAATTTTGTAGCTTCGGCAGCAACGAAAATCGATCGCTTGGATTGTTTTAGCTTCTGCAGCAAGACGACATATTGCCGCACTAGCGACACCGCAGCTGCGAATTCTTTTGTAAATTCGCACCATATAGAGCGGGCTTATGGCACCCTACTTGCATTTACGCTTAGGGCAATAGATCCATTTTTGCCACATGTGTGGTTCCAGAACATGAATACTCATCGCCCACTTTCATTCCAATACCGTAATAATTCGAGGCGTAGACAAATAAGTGGCTATAATTATCATTGTAACGATCGTTCTTCTGCAGCTCCGCTAGACATATTGTACCTCATCACATAGCTTGGCTTTCAGGTTCACTTCATTCGACTGTTACAGTATATATGCCAAAATACGAGTAACGGTTTTTGCAGTGGCTCGGAAAAATCAGCCCGTACTTAGAAAGAACCCCGTACAAATATTTTCCGGGGTGGGATGACAGCAGCGCATGTGAAGTTCTCACTACGTTCCCTCCTCGCCCTTGTGTTACTTCACCATCTCGCCGCGCTTGGGCAAACTACATTATGCAAGCGGCCAGCGCGAACTGTGTGCAGGCCATGTATTGGCACGAAGTGTTCTGCAAAGGCCGCATTACCTTGGGTACACAATCGGCTGTCATAGAAATGCTTCACCTTATTTTATTTTATGAGCAATAATATGGATTACGATCGAAACTGCGTAGCATATGTTATACAACTCCCAGACGGCAGATCAAATTATCTTTCGAGCGAATGATATTTGCTTTCAATGACAATGTTTCAGCGCTACACGACAACACCGAAGGACGTTTGAGGTGAATGATATTTAGTGGTGAACCGAGGTTCGGAAGCTCATTCAGCGGCGAATAGAGTGGCCTCGACAGCAGTGCCGCATCAACAGTGAAGTTCACTAATACACCAAAAAAATACTGTTTCTAAAAACTGTCAGCAAACATATTTCCCCTTCATATTGTTTTTAAAATATAGAAAAGCAAACAAGTACTATGTAAAGAGAAAATCGCGCCCACAGTGTGCGCTCTACCCTAATACGGATTTTTGCGCGGACTTGTGTCGGCTTGTGATATCAACTGATGTCACCTACACTGGTGATCTTTCTAACTTTATTTAAAAATGTTCCTTCGTTATCTTTTCAAAAAATAGATTGTACGAAAACATTCTAGATCGAGATCTTTAATTTGATCCGTTCCTTCGTTATCTTTTCAAAAAATAGATTGTACGAAAACATTCTAGATCGAGACCTTTAATTTGATCCCCAAGCCCCAGTAGCGTCACACTCACATTTAACCCAACCTATGACTCACGTGACAATCTCATGAGTATAACTAGGAAGCAATTTTTAATTTATCACACGTGATTCCCCTCATCGAGACCTTTAATTTGATACCTCTCAAGCCCTAGTGGCACCACTTTGACATTTAATCCAATTTATGACTCATGTGACTCATCTCGTGACCATAACCAGAAAGCAACTTTTAATTTGTCCTACGAGATTCCCCTCATCGAAACCTTTAATTTGATACCTCAGAAGCCCTAGTGGCACCATTTTCACTTTTAACCCAATTCGTGACTCACGTGACTATCTCATGACTAAGCCAGAAAGCAATTTTTTATTTCTTCCCCGTGATTCCCCCCATCGAGACCTCTAATTTGATACCTCACACGCTCTAGTGGCACCACTTTGACATTTAATCCAATTTATGACTCACGTGACTATCTCGTGACCATAACCAGGAAGCAATTTTTAATTTGTCCCACGAGATTCCCCTCATGTAGACCTTTGATGTGATACTTCACAAGCCCTACTGGCACCACTTTCACTTTTAACTGTATCCATGACTCACGTGACCATCTCGTGACTATAACCAGAAAGCAATTTTTAATTTATCCCACGTGATTTCCCTCATCGAAACCTTTAATTTGATACCTCACAAGACATAGTGGCACCATTTTGACTTTTAACCCAATTCGTGACTCACGTGACTATCTCGTGACCATAACCAGTAAGCAATTTTGAATTTCTTCCATGTGATTCCCCTCACCGAGACCTTTAATTTGATACCTCACAAGCCCTAGTCGCATCACTTTGGTTTTTAACCCAACCTATGACTCACGTGACTATCTCATGAGTATAACTAGGAAGCCATTTTTAATTTGTCCCCCATCCCATGTTTCCCCTCATCGATACCTTTAATTTGATGCCTCACAAGCCCTAGTGACAATAATTTGACTTTTAACCCAATCAATGAATAATGAATAATTGATAAATAACATGAATTAGGTGTATAATAAAATGAACAAGCGTCGCCCGCACCTAATTTCTGGCAAAAAAATATGTGTGTCATATGACTAACATTATCAGGGTAACGAGCGGTTGCACTTTTTAACAACACAGAAACACGCGTGCTCCACATTCACACGCCAGGGAATACCCAGTTCATTTTTGCGATTTTCTTCCGCGGGTGGCGCTGTTGAACGGCGCCAGCAGCGCCACCTGTCCCACGTTCGGGCCCCTTAACCCGTTCCGTCTATACGCAGTATTTCAACAAAAACTGTGAACTGCACGCACTAAAGACGACCATAGAGATAGCAGGACACAGGGGCAGACGCGACGATGTCACCTTTCCTTGTGTCCTGCCAAACTCGCCCAACAACGAGTCCCGCTAAATCCCCGGGATTTATTGTCCAGACTGTAATGACTGGCAGAAAAACTGCTTTAAGGTACCGTTTTTTCGCATTGTTATTGATGTGTCAGACAGCGGTTTTATCCTTACACTCTAAGCACTTCAGGCATGGCTTACCTTTTTAACAGCGGAGATATCGTTGCTGGCCGTAATGTGTGCGACATCATCAGAAAATCCTGAGTCATAGTTATTCCAACCGTTTACCGATCACAACAGCTCTCGTTTTACGAGGAGCGCCGGGTGTCGTTCAGGCTTTCGCGTGGCGCTCACAAAAAAGATACCAAGAAAACAGTGCACGTGCGTCCGCGCCTCAAGGGGGGAGCACAAGACAGCTCGCGCTACAGACGCCCAGTTCGCAAGCCGCTTGGCACCGGTTCTAGCGCGGGCTGAAGAGTTCCACTTTGGGAGATATGTGCACGACTGCGGACAAAACGATCCCACCCGCCATTCATGCATGAGGAAGACGACGATATAACTGGATATGAATACGACAGTGAAAAGCGACCAGGGAACATGTTATAACAATGTCAAAGCTAATGCAATGCGTGGTGGTGTGTCCTTCAGTGCTCACATAGAAATTATCCAGCGTCACTGTAGTCCATGCCTTGCGCGGCTTAGTGCACGCTTCGCCATTTATTTGCCTTATGAAAAATCTATTCAGATGCCCGCTCTTTGTATTCATAATTTCGTACTTTTTTTTTGCCAAAAGTGTTCTATGCTACACGAGCGTTTGAAAATGCATTTGAGTGGAATGGCCTTCGAAATTTCAAATGTCGTTCGAACTGGAAGGAGTTCCGCCGATCTACACGACAATTTTTAAAGGCAGCTGAAAGTTTCTGCGTTCACCGCCATGTTTGCTTGTCGCCACTGTGGTCCATGCAGTTTCGTTAGCGTAAGTAGTAACGGCCTTGAAACTTCATTTTAGATTTAAACTGGATCAGGAAACACAATTGTTAGTGATAAAATTGATAACAACATACAAACTCGCACAAAACATAAACAAAACAAGCAGTTCTTTTTTCATTTTTTCGCACCGTGGTGTTGAGTACCAAGTTACCTTGCAATCGTAGATCAAGTGATGCGAACCAAAAACAAGTGAAAAAATTGTGAAGACCGTGCACTTTAAAACGAAGTTTTAAAAATTATTTTTGTAAATAAGGCATGCAGAAACTGCGTGCGAGAGTACAAGCGTTCGTGTTTCAATGACCTTTGAGATTCCCAAAGGTCAATTGTCGTGTTACTTTGAAGCAAATGGCACATCAACCAAATGCCTTTGAAAAACGTTAAGTAACTCAAAGGTGTCATTTGAAACAAACGACACGCGATTCAAAGGCCTTGAAAACCCTCATGTAGCACGGGTACCAAAGTCACTACATTCGATTGAACTCTGTAGAGTATTACCACGCCATGTTTCGAGACTGTTTCAATGCTTATTCGCATGCCAACAGGCACCCTTACCTTTCCAAGAATAGTCTCGACGTCTTTGTGAATCCTTTTAATTCCGTCCACTGAGCCTGCTGGGTAAGTAGCATGCAGTGGCTGTATCCTTGCACACTTTGCAAAGCTCTCCTCTGCAGTCTACGGTTGCTTTTTAGCAACCATGCGATTTATTGGACTCCACTGTAGCCTCTGCACTCGGCTCATATGCTTCCAGGCGCACTGACCAGCTCCCGGTTTGAAGACTAGAAGACTTTGGTCTCTCAAGGACGAACAGTGGTCAGGTCCCAGGGATGCACTCACACGAAAAACGTCTCCAACCACCAAATCGTTTGCTCAGTAAAGTTTGTTCCTCCTCCTCCAACACTCCCATTGTCGGGTGCCTGTCGTATACACTCGGGAGTCCTTTATGTTTCCTCATGAATAGCAGCGGCCATAGGTTGCAACATTTTGGGGTGCCCCTTTGGTTACTGCTGTGCCTATCAATAAAGTGTGGTCAGCCTCTTTGGTTCATCTTATTCTTTTCTGAACGCTTTGGGTAGGCGCGAATTTCCGCTCGTTTTAGTGGTCGGGGTCGAAAAGACCGTTTTATTAGCTTTCTTTGTGCCTGTATACTAGTGCATTTCTCTGTGTGCGCACCCAAAAAGGAAAGACACGTGCGCACCTTTGCTTTCGATACAACAAATAAAGAAGAACGAGGCCGTGATTGGCGCACCTGAGCAAACAAATCTGCCTCTCCAAAACGAACAGCCCGTACAAAAGTAAATGACGTCAGAGGACGCCGGTGTTTTCATCCAAAACGCATTGGTTGCGGAAGACTTCCAAGGCTGCGGCTTTATCATTCTGCACGAATCAGATACACTTAATGAACTCAGTGGTCCGTCTGTAACTACGAAGCTCTAGGCCTTCCTCAGTGCCGGTGGTTTACGACCCCGTGTGCCACCGTGGGCCAGCGAAAGTTTTCGGCCCAACGTCTTTTTCGACTGTGCGCACCGCCAGAAAGCCTTGATCCTCAGTGGCCTCGACCACGCTGGCGTTTGTTTTGCTTTTAAAGCGAAGCTTTTTACCCGTGTAGCGGCCGTGTGCGCGCCTTGCGCGTGCGCTAGGGGTTATATAAATGAAAGGAAGATCACACCAACGCATAGGATCTCACTTCTCCGTCTCTGCTGCCGATCTCGTCGCCTCCGTCGGCGGCGGCTGAGACGGAGGAGAAGCGAGATCGTCGAACACCGGGTTTTAGCTCGCTTTAATTTTATAAAAAGAGGGGTTTTCCACTCATGTGTTTAACCAATACAAATCAACCAACCACCGTTCATGAATCATACATTGAATTAACCTTAAGTAAGAATATCTCTTTGAAGTAATAACTGGTGTGGTTAAGTGCATTTCACTTGTCTCTGATTTCACTCTTTGTTGAGCCACGTACGGGAATTCAAGTGACGTGCGTTGGCAATCGTTGTGAGTGTCGTTTACAGCTTCGCTTTCCAACCACATTCACAGGGTGGATTGGCGCGCATTTTTTTTTTTCGAATACGAAGACCTGACCACGCGAGATTACCTTTGAAGATGACGTTTTGTGAGCCGTATTTTATATCGCAGCGTTTAAATATACTCCACTTTGTCAGCCTGAAAAGCGTCAACTGCGTCCCAAGAAATAGTGGGAGTTAGTAGATAAGAGCGAAGGAACGATGAGAAGCCTCCTTTGTTCACGTGTAAAAAGGACACTTGTTCTGTTACATAAGTCCTTTTGTCGCTGTTTAGTGTAGGCCCTACGTTGACAAAGACGGACAGCTCCAACGGCGAGGTTATTTTTTTCTGCGCGCCCGTGACTTTTTTTTCACTCCGTTCAAATAAAGACGTTTTCTAATATTTCTATGAACCCAGGGGCTTAAAACATCTCCACAACCACGTGTGACGTCAGGGAATATTTACAAAGCATTGCTGTTTAACTCCTCTAGTATACTGAGACAGTACAGGTTGAACGGCATGCTGTGAACCGGCACCGGTACTCGAATAAAAAAAAACAGCCCTGCAAATCCGGGGCAAAAGGGAGGTGATGCAGACGATTCTGGACTTAAAAACTGTTTTATTAAAAACTACACGCCCACCAACCAAGGCCATCTCTTTTTTCTGTTTCTATCGAGTCTTCCTTGCTAACTTTCTCACTCGTCTCTATTATTCTTAACCCTTTTTATTACATAAACACGAACTTAACCCTACTGTTAAGGTTGATCATTCAATTATGACTTCATTCATTGTCGACTAATAAATAGTTTAAAATATTACAGGACGTGAAGGGGTATATTTTGACTAAGAGAGAATACGGATTGAAAGTACAAGAATTTTTTTTATTCGGTGACAGTTTGTGGTTGTGAAATACTGCACGCAAACAAACAGAGCTGTGGCCTTTATTTAGAACAGGCGCAGTCTTTTCGCCAAAGAACATGCATTACACAAAGACACAAAGAACGTTTATTCTCTGCTATGGACGGCGACAAAAAAAGGTCACTGGCATTTCGGATTAGAGGCTTTATTTTCCATTTACTTGTCAGATGAATGTATGATCACCGTTATTTCCACTTGATCGTGTAACACTTCGGCGGCTTGCCTTTCTTAGCCAAGAAAATTCCAACCAATCGACGTCTTTGTTGCAGCGGCTGCGAATAAGTTTTTTGACGTTTACTTAATTTTGCTTTTCCGAGAGTTGCAAAACTAGAAACCAAAGGAGTTTCTGCTGAAAGAAGGTGCAGTCTCACCAGTAAAATACAGACCCACTTCTAAACGAAATTCTTACAGCGCAGCATATACAACTTCAATGTTAATTATGTTTTGAGAGATGTGGGAGAGTGTCCTCGGTGCTCACAGCACGGAGGTTATGGAGAATCAGTGCGGTTTAAAAGAGAAAAATTAGGAACTTAATTTTTCCGGTCGGTTGTGCTTTGGTGTATACAAGCTATAATAGGGCAAGGCACTGTGACGTTACTGTGGATCAAAGCAATTCTGTGACGAATCGTTCCTGGCAAAAATTGCATTACTTATTATTTTATACTCGCTTTCTTGCTTTAAGGCCCAAAACAACAGCAAAAAAAAAACATCGCAAAACGACGGGCGCACGTAAGGAAGTCTATTACCTGGCATTTGAAGTTCACATTGTATACAAAATCTTTCAACTCTTGTCATTTTATTGTTCGTTGGGCCGCGGATACTTGGAAAGATGCCTTGGGCGTCTCTTTTTACGAAGTTGCACGCATCAAGGAACATATAGTATTGTGAGGTCCGAAAGAAGTTTTTCCCTCGCCGCTTTATGCGGTCATTTTTGGTTCGCCTGGTAAGGGCTGTCCATCAGTAGAAGGCGCGCTTTGATGATAGGTCATCTTGACTGGCGACCCTGCAAAGTGATAAAGGCAGTGGCGATTATATTGGACATGGCGTACGCATATCGTCATACAAATGTCTTTAGTTAGTGTGCTTTATTGTTGTGAGTACTCCAGCAACCGGGCTTACAAAGTTTACGAAACCAATGTAATCTCATCGTCGCAACTGTTGTCAGGGAGAGAGAGAGAGAAACCATTGTTGTTGGTAAGGCGGGGCTATTGGTGGAAGGGGGTTAAAGGGCCATGCAGACAAAATTCAAGTTGGGGAAATGAGAAAGATTTGTTATTTTATAGTGCTCTCAGCGCTTGTCGATGCTTTATTCACAGAAAAAATAAACAATTTAAGACAAAATCTTAACTCTCCCGTTAAATCGTGTGTTTCGGGACGTCAGCGATGACGTATGTAGAGCAGGTACGTGAAACGATTGTTAATACGGAGACTGTGGCTGCAGCGAATGGCCAATCGTATTGTTTTGCCATGTTTACCGTTCGTCCTCCCAGATGGCGCCACGATGCATGGCGATGTGCAAAGAATTGTGAGAAAAGCTGACTGCATTTTTAACTTGTAATACATGTTTTTGTGGTGCTGGATTGCTACATAAGAAGCATGTAAAGTAGCCGTACGTGAAGAAAAAAAGATGTGCCGTAATTCCCGGTGGCTCGGATTCTTGTCTAGGCTTCCTTGATCCAGAGCAAGGAGTGACACATCAGGATTGTGCGCTTGTCATTCTTATATCATTTTTTTCTGTGAATATGCCTTTGCATTTTTTTTGGAGGCAGGGAAGGTACTAAAGATTATTGTGGCCCTTCATTGAAGCGTTGCGCATGCTTATTGGATACCATTGAAAATTGTTCATGTTGTGATAATCAATGAAACCATTGCGATGATGATGATGAGGGGAGGGCATAGTGCGGAGTTCGGACCGAAAGTCATGTTCGTAAGCATGGATACACGTAAGCGTGAGATCAAGGAACAAGAGCAGCAAATTCCAGTATGCAGCAGTCGAATAGATACTGGATCGACAAGGGCCGATTGAATATCTGAACTTATTTCTGCTGACGTGCCCACGCGGTTATGGGGAGACCCAGCCACCTTATTTGGCGCCCAACGTGGGGCCAGATGAGCAGGACACCTGTAGGAGCGCTTTCGTTCAAGTTGGCTTACTCGATGGGTCGGACCCGGTTCTCCTGCAGTTTCTTCAGTTGGCTGTCCTGAATGTAGAGTATTAGAGAGTCCAGAAGAGAGAAGAAGGACATGCCTAGCCAGATGCCCACGTAGCCGCCCAAGTAGCCGAACACTTCAATGAACTGCGCAATTGTGGAAGAAGCAATGCGAATTCACTCATGCATGCAATACCTTGACTTATGTTGTCTATTGTGTAAGGTATCTGTAACACGTGTGGCAGGAAACATGTCGCCCCAATTGTGAAAATGCATTAAATGGACTGAAAAGTGATTAGTTCTACGCAATAACAACGCTTTATTAAATAGTTCAAGCAATTAAAATTTCAACTAGTAATCTATACGCACAAGTAGTTTCCTGTAGAAAGAGTTGTTACACGAAGGCTACAAAACATTACTCGTGCTGTCAAATCTTAACCCTTCTGCAGGTTTCTCGCTGCCCAAGGAGCAGAAACTATTGTGAAAGTGCCCCAACCCATAATTTGATTTGATATTTTTATTTCTTGGTAAAAACCAAAGGGAGGCTGAGACTAAAGGTGAACGTGGCCTGACAGAGGCCTCAGCCACCCGATTTACAGCGTACATAGCAACACGTCTGTTCACAAATTTAAGCATGATAGCATAATATTAATAGAGAAATAGCACAAAGCAAAGTCATTACTACATTTTTTATGTATTATACAAAGCATAGGTCTCAAATTCACAAAGGGATCACAATGTACACATAAACGCAGTAATTCTTACACATGAACTTTCATCAGTTACACTACTATGTCACAATTACGTATTAATATATTTTTTTTGCAATTGTTCTTAATTTCTACCTTTAAGGGAACATGTAGACATACTTCGAACTCTTAATTATATATCAGTATTGCGAGCGTTTTGCTTAAGTAACACTCTTTTGACCTGTTTTTGAAACGTAAGTTCACTGGCGTCGAAGTTTAAATTTTCTCAGAATTTACTTAATATTTCAGTTGACTGGTACAGGAAAGATTGCTCACCATAGTTAGTTCTTACTTTTGGAGTGTGCGTATTGTATGCCTGAGATGGTAGCCAGAAGATTTATTGTTAACTTGATTGTGGGTCTTTTGCTTATAAATGGTGTGCAGAACCTTCTAACTTTCAATAACAAGTTGAGTGTTGAGCATAAAGCGACATAAATAACATACAACATCACTTTTCAGACAAAATATCTGGTACAATGCCTGAAATACATCGCAATGTTTTTCCAAGTTATGACAACATATTACAACCCAGTTGTGGCCACTTCATGCTTCCGCATCAATGCAGCTTAACCTGCGCACACAACCGGCATGGCTTACCGTGAATTTCTTGAGATGCTGTAGAATTGTGTGTTTCTCGCTGGCGAACAGCAGGTTGATGGTGAAAAGTTGGCTGCATGAAAAATAAAAAAGAGCGCGTTTTAATTTCTTTTGTTCTGTCGTCTCGCGTGTTTCCTTAGCACCCTTCGTTAGCAAGCATGTTGCGCTAACGAGCACCGAGACCGAGCTTTGTTTATGCGCTTTTGTTTCGTGGAAGTGGGCGTACAAAGCTCCTTCACCTTTTTTTTCTGCGGAATTGTTGAGTGATTATTTTGACGTTTTAGCCGAAGAGGATAGCCCAAAAGAATAAAAACGCCTATACCTGTACTTTTTAGAACTTTTCAAGTCGTCTACTTTATCCATTTCTCCTGGCGTTTACACATTTTGCTTAGATGCGCCTTCAGCTATGCGCGCTGCATGAAATGATCAATTGCTGTGTTGAATCTGGGTGATGTGCTGTCCCAAAACAGGTTTTTCATTTAAAAGTTCATTTGCCGTGCACAGCACTGAACATGTGATTACGCTCTTTCTGCCAAGTTGTTGAAACTGTCAACGCCTATATTTGCTGCCTGTTTCTTTTGTTACTTCCCCTGTAATGACGCTGCAATGAGGATTAACAAAATAAATAAATAAATAAATAAATAAATAAATAAATAAATAAATACCGAGCTCTTAACATTGGTAAGCAAGGAAATGTTACTTCTTATTTTAAACAAGAATCAAATAGGCGAAAGTGCCTACTGTCAAGCTTTCTTTCTCGAAAAGAATAAAATTTTCATGAATTTAATGTGGGTCATCGTTTCCTTTCGGTGTCGAAAGTAATCCAAGAACCGTCTTGGAATATCGATGGCGAATTTTTAGTGCAGGCTGTTTATTCGTCTTCGCTGTTGTATTTCTTCTTTGTCATTCCTTACTTAACATGCTCCAGACAGCTCGAAGCTGCTGGTGATTTCTAGTCGATATAGGTTAGGCAGGAGCCCTCTCTCGCCATGTCGGCACAGCCTGCGAGGCTAATAGGCTGTTTTTTTTACTTCGAACCTACTTTGAGGGTACGTGCAACACTTGTTGAAAAGACCCAAACAAATTTGCCGTAGTTGATGGAGCATATACTTTACTTTCACAGCTATCATTTTGAAATATATAAACAAAAGATGTTTTTTCTAAAAATTCTTAAATCTTCATTAGGGGACTAGTTTGGTACATTTGGCGCTTGTTTTGCGCTTGAAATAAAAGGTACGAGAGACATAATTTGAAACAGAGTAAGAAAAAGAACTACGTGTCGTGTGTAGGAAATTTCAGCCACCTGGAATTTGGTATTTCGAGCAAAAAGAAAGGTGCAAATGTTGGACAAACTGCCAGCTGCTCCAAGTTTGTGAATTTTATTTCGGAAACACCCGACAAGATTATGCTAAAAGTATTCTGCAGAGCCAATTGTTAACGTTATTTTAAAATTAATATTTCATTTCTAGACACCTTTTTTGTAATAATTTCGCAAAGTGCCGACAGCGCGCAGTTAGTTGACGAGGGCCAAAGGGTTAGCGAATAATATGATTTTTAGGGCACAATTTCTTTTACAAAATAATCTCAGTCATGTTTCTTGCGCCACCAAAACTGTAGCGTACATTTTTTTCACCTCATTTAGAAATGCCGACCGGGCATGGTTAGCTGATCGTAAATGAAATTATCCAGAATTGGTTTTAATATGTCACATAAAATTTGCATATATTTGTTATTTGTTACAAGTGCGAGCACTAATCAACAACGGTGGAATTATGTTAATTAGTGACAGTTGTCTCAGTTCACTAGGCCCTGTCGAGTGCCTAATTTTTTGTGAAATGCTACACTGACCTTGAGTTCATTTATATGTTCTGGTGCCAGCTTAAAATCTCGGAGGCATTAATAAATTACTTTTAAAACGAACGCTCTGTTCAGCGTTGTGACGTGCTTGAAGTCTCCGTGTTTCAAGGCGGGTTCAAGCCTCACTGCGTGTTCTCTTTTTACCGCTTTTTTTTTTTTTTGCTTCCATATCAGTATTGAACTTGCGGGGAATAACGAGGTATATTCGCTGTATTTGCGAATTTGGGTGCATTTAGTACCTTAAAACCTAGTAACTGAGAGAATTCCTGGCACTTCTAAACAAACCTACGAATTCTAACCACTGCATGCATTTTAGACATATGCCACAAGTTGCACCTGCTATCATTAGCCTGTTCCGTTTCGGCAGAAACTTTAGCACAGAAACCCAAAGCTGCGCCAGTGCATGCATGATTGAGAAACTGGTACAACTAGAACACCGCTTACCTTTCTGGAGGCTTGGGAGCTGCTGTAGTATCCTCGTAATCCTGCATCACAGCAAAATAGCGTTAATTCTGCGCGCACATCCGCTTGTTCTAAAATAACTGCCGTCACTAAATAACATCTGTCAATTTTCTCGGTGGTTCTGTGCTCGGTACGGCACTGCATGCCCAATTTAATTTCTACTAACGCTGGTTGTGCTCGTTTTTAATACGTTCGAATGACCTGAAAGAAGCTTAAGGGTCAAAACAAAAGAGCCTCAACATTTAATCTCTGTGATTGCATTCATGGAAGTCATTTACATATGATGAAACGCGCGTGCCGCAATTCTGCATTAGCGACGCCATTTTTAGCTGTGTGGCTAAAAAAATAATTTATATATTCGAGCTCATATTTTCGTTCACGCGTTCGGCTCCTTCTCAGAGCATATTTGTGTTTTTTTGGTTCCCGAAAAATTTTGAGATAGCTGGCGATTCTGGAGCAAATAAGTGCGATAACTTTTTTGAGACTTCTGTACAGGACGCAACCGAACTTGGATTGACAGCCGCTAATAGTGGCTCTAAAAAAACCGGAGATATTGCCGTTCGCATATGACTACCCAGCTAGTAAAATACTGACATGCGCTCTTGGTCGGTAATTCGGGGTGGGAAAAAAGCAGTACGAACAGGTGTCGCACAGAGGTAAGTACCCTGAGGACAGTATTTATGCCATTGAATGAACAAAAAAGAGGTCAACATAATAGCATTTTATACCTAGCGCGCGCAAAAAAATCAGAGCATTTCACAGCTATTACAACTAAGTCCCCCAACGAAAGGAAGCATTTGTCACAAGTGGAAAAGATGTTAATTGGGTTTCATTGCGACGTTGCAGACATCAATCTTCAGTACCCGGAAGGCAAAAAATTACTACTAAAAAATTTCAGCGTTGGTTTATTCTTTATTCTTCAATTAAAAAAGCCTAAGCCCCCGAATAGGGTATAAGGAAGGGAATTCGGAAAGTTACAGACAGATAACGTACAATTTACAAGCAACAACATCAGTGCAACAACAAAAAATATAAATAAATCACTTATTTCGCGATGCATGCTGAGGGGAATTTGAAGGTATACACTACTTGTTGACTTGAACACGGCGAAAGATGAATACATTTTGAACAAATAAAGGACAACGAAAATATAAATCGCCGTAATACGCAATGCACTCAGAATTCAATCACATGGTCACACGGTGAATAAAGTGAGTAGCTGACGGCGAAATGTATTGAGATTAGATATGGAGGCTATGCAATCAGGGAGGTCATTCCAAAGACGATCGGCCCGAGGCAGTGGTGATGAATTGAATGCATTAGTTTCACCGTATATGCGCATGAAACTTGACTCATTATGCAATCTTTGCGAAACTGATTATGCAATCTACCTACCATTTCCTCTTGCTCCACGTTTTCTTTCTGTCCCTGGGCGGTAATCTGAACTTCGTAAGTGATTTCCCTGGGAACAGAAACGGAAAAATGACAACGCAGTCTGTTCAGGCAAATGATGTGTGAAAGCAAAAATGGGGTCTTCATGGCATCCATGGTTATACCGCGTACCGCTCTCGTGCGGACATGAACAAAATTAAGCGCTCACTTGCAAGGCTGACGGCACTTCTTCAGGCACTTCTTGGTGAACTTCTTGGACACGTCCACCTCCGCGCACTGGCCTGCGAAGACCAAACGAGGAAGTGCGTGTGAGCGAGTTTAGCGACCTTAAAAGGACTATGAGGACAAAATACAACTCCGTTCTGTTTGAAATAAATACAAAATGCGCAAAGTATACGTTATTTAACAGCGAAGCTGTTATAGCAAGTCGACATTTTTCGTGTCCGCAGTTAAAAATACCAAGAAACGGCCGAGCGCTCGCACGTGAGCGCGGGCTTCGCGGCGACCGTTCGGCAGTTAAAAAAAACCAAGAAAATGCCGAGCGCTAGTGCGTGCGTGCCTCGCGGCGACCGCCCAGCGTTCCTGCAGCGCACATTTGTCAAGCCAAGCATACCCACTTGGGGAGATTGGCCAAGATTGGCCAAAAAAAGAAGCTCCAACATTTGCCGTAATCATGACAGCACTTGCTCAAACGAAAAAGACACGTCATAGTCTGCGTCCCTTCAAGGTGATGGGATTAGAAATTTCCAAAAACATTAGTAGTTGCTTAGCTCTGCTATGCCAGGATATACGTTGCGTGAGCTAAGGTTCAGCAGTCCAGTCCAGTCCAGTCCAGTCCAGTCCAGTCCAGTCCAGTCCAGTCCAGTCCAATTATGTCTAATCCAGTTCAGTCCAGTCCTGTCCAGTCTAGTTCAGTCAAGTCCTGTCCAGTCACTGCTCCTCGCGAATTCTCATCACGGCTCTTCACGAGCCACGCGAAACGGCTATCAAGCGGCTCCGGTGCAGCGTCAGACTTGACTACTGTGCAATTGAGGCGCACACCTGGGCACGCGCCGGCGCCAGTGCGTCTGCCGCGGCTATGACGCAACACAATCCAACACAATCCACTTTAATCCAATCCAAGCCAAGCCAATCCAATGACCCTCGCGCTTGCGCAGAACGGCCCTCCACGGCACACGCGAAGCTGCTCAACCTCGGCCAGTGTAGCTTACGCTACAAAAAGTGAAATAAGCTCATACATAGCAACAATGACATAGGTCGTTGCGGCAGTGAAGAAGGAGCGAATTGGCTGCAATTGTGGACTCAAACATTCGTGATGCTCGTGAAGGTTGCGCACCGCTTCGCTATACTTTCAAGTCTTACGTTAGCGTGAGCTTCCGTCACTTTTCTTTTATTTCAATTAAATATTTCAAAATTTTTAAATTTTGCGCTGTAGTAACGTAACATGGGAAGGAGTGCCGCAATACAGCCAGCACTAAAGCATATATAGTTATCGGTGAGTTATCTGCACGTAATCACTCAAGTGATACGAACAAATAGAACAGAGGCCCG
Organism: Haemaphysalis longicornis; assembly: GCF_048455015.1. NCBI lineage: Eukaryota > Metazoa > Arthropoda > Arachnida > Ixodida > Ixodidae > Haemaphysalis > Haemaphysalis longicornis. The sequence goes on along the minus strand of NW_027526385.1, from coordinate 39,113,870 downwards.
AGTATACAACCGCCCAGTCAGGTTTCGCGGCGGTGGCTTTGGGTCAGCCACCGCCAATCGCACAAACAAGATTATGTGACGTCATAGAGGCGCCGCCGGAAGGTGGCTGCGGAATTGCCACTGCTGTATACGTTTTCCTTGATATCTTAGTTATTCGAGTGAGGTTCGCGATGGAACTGGCGTCATTGTGGTATCAAGAGCCGATTAAAATCTTTTTTTCGCCGATTGTTGTTCGCGTTTTTCGTTTGTAGTGACTCCATGTGAATTTATTTCTGTTCTTGCTGTTGTTGTGGTTTATTTTTATGTCCCTTGAATAACTGTTGTTGAGCGCATGCTTTGCACATTTCATGTGCAGTAGTGTGTAAACTTTGTGTAGTTTGTTTTACAGCCGGCAAATGTTTTCCGCTTATTGTTTACAGCGCGAATATTTATACGGGTCTGTCCACAACAACAACTAGTGTATTTTCTTGTTTACTTTGGTGTCTGTACTACCAGCATATGCAGTCTATCGTTCTTTTTTGCCGCTTTGTTACCTGTTACTTGTATTTTTCTCTCTCTCTCCAAAAACCCACTGCCCTGTTAAGTGCTTGTGTGAGTGAGGGTACTTGAAATAAATAAATAAACAAATAAATAAATGTTACCGAGAACAGGCAGTCGTTTCAATGACCCAAACTTCTGTTTTTGTCTGCATGGCCCCTTAAAAGGAATTCTGCCTCAGTGAACCCTCACTATAACGAAGTCCTCGGAACGAGAAACTGACTCCGTTATAAGCGATAATTCGCTAAAAGCGGCGATGAGTTCATTTCCCTGCGCTTCAATTGAAACCGTTGCAAACTTCGGCCGTAACAAAAATCGGCACATTTTGCCGCGAACCATGCCTAAAGTTTTGTTTACTTATGTGTTTTGTTTTCAGCGCCTGGCCGCGTCCCGCTGAGTTATCTTTGTTGGAAGCGAAGCGTGTTCCCTTCAATTTCGTTTGAACACCGCGCAGGCTATCTCCCTTGGTAGGGAGGGTGTATTGTTATGTTGTTACCGTACTAGAACGTTCTTCTGTGCACTGCATCGTTATCGCAAATGAACCATTCAATATTTTACGTGATTGAAAAAAAAATTTCCTATGCACTGTGCTCCGGTTCGTAACCAGCATGTGTTTCTTGCCTTTGTTTAGCTTTATATGTTGCTGCATGTAAAGTTGCTCCAAAATCTACCTGAAGTGTAATTTTTAAAAATCAGAGCTGCATGATGCGGTAGCAGGGTATCCTGAACCTCAGTTTCACACGTGGTTCAGGTTCTCCACAATTCACTCGAGTGACCAATCCGTGCCGTCGACAAAGTAAATTGGGCTAATTGACAGCAACGTGCATACATTTCACTAAAAGATATATCTGCGCCGTGGGTATAGTGCGCAATGCAGAACACCATTTCTGCATGGCTTGATCCACCGCCCGGACCGAACTTTCGTGTAACAGTACGCTCGACGTCGTCATCCGCCAAAAGGTCATTGTTGGTTGCAGGGATTTGTCAATCAAGCGCTTTGTAGTGAAGCTGAACCACAGGGTTGTCTTAAAGGAGCACTGACAGAAAAATTTTAAACCTGATATACGTATGTAAAATGCTTCCTCTCTATCAGGAGATATCTCCCAGCAAGTTTCAACAGTAACCCGTTCAGTATCACATATTTGAAACCATTTTAATCTTTTCCTGCTCGAGAAAGCCCAGAACGGGCCGACATGACATCATCTGCTCCTTGCCCCGAACTGCGGACGTCGGGGCTCCCATGACGTAGCCGACGCACTGGCTGCGCTTAGCGCGCGCCACTACGCCGTGTGTAAACGTCATGGTTTTGGAAGTGACGTCATGCTGCCAGAACGCGTGGGGATGGTAAAAACTTCGGCCGGTCTGGGCGCGCGCGGCCCGACCGGCAGCGGTGGGACAAGAATGGTGACGTCACGGGCGCCCTCCTGTCATGGCGGCCGCTCGGCGTTCGTTTTGTCGAAACTGAAACTGACACGAATAAACAACGCCGTAAATGATTGTTTACGCTGCGATCGACCGTCTAATGTGCCATTCTATGATTAGTGTTCTGGTAGCACCCATAGCAGAAAAAAAAAACGTAACTCGAAAATTTCGTGTCAGTACTCCTTTGAATTGCATAAGCTGTTAAACTGCCGTAATACTAATAAGCGTTGCACGTCCTTTTGATGGCCACTGTACAATCAGAGCTGAGGAAGGCATAAAAAAGTATCAGTAATTGGTGTTCGAAAGCCACGTTACACAGTTGTTAAAAGAGCCATGAAGAGAAAATACACCTTCATTTAATTTGAAAGAACCAGGATTCAGTATTTCATTCAGCTCCATTACAGCCACAAAAGATGTTTTTTTAACGAAAAAAAGCAAGAAGTATTTAAAAACTTTCAAATTTTGCGCCACAGTGACGTCTTATAAGCAAGAATGACGTCATACGGGCCAACAATAAAACATAATTTTCAGTGCGTTAACTGCACGTTAGCATTCAAGTGATGCGGTCAAATGGAACTAGAGGCCCCATTACAGACATCCAGTCATGTCTCGTCGCGACAGGTCAGTTAGGCGGCCGTCAATCGCACAAACAAGGTTCCGTGACGTCATAGAAAAGTTGCGGGAAATTGGCTAGGGGGTCGCGACTGCTTCACACGTTTTCTTCAATATCTCCGTTATTTGTTCGAAGATTGCGATGATATTGGTATCATTGTTATCGGGACTAAGCAGTCTTTCTAATAAAGCCAACTTGTATTTTGTCTTCATGGCTCCTTAAAAACGCAGGTTGGACTAGCCTTGCTAGAAGAGCGGTATATAATTGCTTTACCTGCGCTTTCTGTCTGATTATGACGTGCCGTGCTGCGGCGTGTTGATCATGGTGTCGTAATTAAAGTTACGCGACACCTTCTGCACCCGCGCTATTTACGAGTGAGTGGGTGAACGATAGTCACTAGTGACGTATTCGGCAACCTTCTGACGGGAAAGCTATAGTGGGACATTATCTTTGTGTGCAGAGTTAGCGGTGCTTAACACTGCGACGAAATGACGTCGTGTCATTGTGCGCTTGAAGAACAATCCCTCTTGAGTTGAACGACCCTTTCAACTCTGTCAGTAATGTTGTCCACCAGTCGTTCTATTTGGCTGTTTAACTGCCACATGCGAGGGCAGTATTTTACGTTTTACAGCAACACAATCGCTTTCAAGAGCGACGCACACATTTCGCACACGAGTCCCATACAAGCCTGCGTTGCATCTGTCATTTCTGAAATAGCCCCAAGCAACTGACGTGAGTTAAGCGCAAACGCAACGCTGTATGTGGTGACTTCTCTTTGTGTCGTATTCAGACCGCTGACGTAAGAGGAATGTTGTAAGATATAGACGTAAGGCACAGTTTTGCGTACTTCGGTTGGCTGATGCGTAAGATGGCGTCATGGTTTAGAAAGATTAGAACAGTTGCGACGACAGTGTGATCCTGTACTGTGTCTAGTCTGAAGGGGGGTTGTTAGGTCTGTGTTTTTTTTTAATGATGAGTGTTTTAGGCACCGAAGCCGCACCTAGCTGTTAAGACGCGCCGTAGTGGAAGGTTCTGAATTAATCGTGACCACCTAGGGATGTTTTACGTGCATAAAAACCTCAAATCGCTGGAGCGGAATTCCCAGTTTTGTCCAATATTCCATTTCATAAGTGCCCATTTCGAGTAAACAAACCCTGATTGGCTGAAACCAGACGACGCATAGGTGACGTGGCACAAACTAGTTTTTGTGAATGTCGTCGGTCCGAGGAGTCGCAAGTGCAACTACGTCACGATTGAAATGGACGCGAAATGGACATTTTCAAAATAAACAAAGTTCAAGAATCCCGCATCTGGCCTTACCTTCGTGGTGCTCTGTTGGGTCATAAAAAAACATCTGATTTTGAAGGAACGTCGTCGGTATTTAGACAGAGTAAAAAATAAAACGGAATACGACACTCCTGAAACAAGTGTTTGATGACAGCTTGTACTAAGTTTTTTTTTTTTTGAAGAAAAGAATTCCAGTCTCGTTATCACTGTTGCTGTTTTGGGAAAATTTGTAAAGAACATCGAAGCTTGTATGTTTAACTTTGTATACGTACGTGTCTTTGTCTCGTCGCAGATTGGCGCTCCCTCGAGGTCCCGGTAGGCGTAGCGACTCGAGATGCAGCCGCAGTGTTTCATCCACAGCCGCATCCGGCACTGCTCGTAGCACAGCTGCATGCACGACACGATAGGGGATAGGCATGCAGACTTGACATGACAGGGAATAGGTATATTGACTCGGAAATGGTACAAGAGTGTGACAAATCGGCATATAGACAAAGGAATGATGCAGGACCGAGTGTATATTAAACAGCGGGTAAATGCGGCCGGAAAATTTTTAAGTCCGATTTGTCGATTGGAGGCCTCTGACCAACTGGGATCGAAAACGAAAACCAAAACCAGTGTCATTGGCTTGAAGTCATTATCCACAGTTGGAGTTAAAATGAAATACCCGTTGTCCATCCTTGAGGTATTTTGGTAGGCGGGATTTAGCCGACCCGCTTATAGCATCTTTTTTTTTCAGCATCGCTTTCCCTGATACCTTTAATTATTAACCTAGCTCCGTCAATCCGATTACCAGTAGATTCAAGCTTAGCGTATTAAGAAAAATTTTATACGCTAACTTTTGCTTAAACTGTCGGCTCGACACGAGATGTCGGCGTGTTGCACAACACGTCTTTCCGAAGCCAACATAAACTGTGGATAGTATATACTCGGTTACAACTCAAGAACGGCACCACCTCATGTAGTGTATCACTCCGTCAAAGCCCCGGACCCGTGACGTCAGTGCGCGCGCGTTTTGAAAAAGGTTTGCTATGAATGCGTGATATCGTCTGCCTTGTCTCACGCAGTTTGTTTGTCGTCACTGGAGTCGTTTATAAGCATATTAAGTCCAAAAAATCACGGGAACGGCTCACGCCATGTTCAAAATATTCCCAGTAACGCCCTACTTGCGCTGCGCGGAGAAACATCCGGCTACGGTGATAAGGCACAGCGGCAACTTCCGGTGCCGTTCTTAAGTTGTCACCGAGTATAGTATTCTGTTTCAGAACATGAAGGTGACTTACGTTCTGCGTCATCATGCCGTAGTGCTTGTCGGACCTCTTCATGAGCTCGTAGCTCACACATTTTGTCTGGTACGGCTTGGGCAGGGCCAACGTCGTTTGCTGTGGCGTGGAAACATTGAATGTGGGAACGGGGCGAGGGGTTGTGAGGCAGAACACTCGAATGACAGGACATGTCGGACGCATTACCGAAAGGATCTACACTCAGACTGCCTCCTTTCTGCATCACAAAGATACCAGAAAAAATTCACTGCTGATTACTATACTCCCGAATGCGAAATTTGTGCGCAGCGCGAACTGCAGTCTTCTCGGTCACGGCGCATACCTGCTGCGTCTCATGAAGTGATCGAGTGATCAGTGAACGCACGGCGGATCGCGCTACTCTGCTGTTATCTTATTGCAAATCGTGTTTGAACCTCGCGCGCGAATGTCACGTGGTTCGGATTAGCCGCGCATGGGGAGCAGCGAGCGTGTTTTTGCAAATCGTGTTTGAAAGTCCCGCGCAAATGTCAGGTGGTTCGGGATAGCGGTGAACGGAACAGCGTCTGGGGAAGGTGTCAGGGGGAGGGCGGCGACGCATGAAACAAGAGTGAAAGGGAAGCAGTGAGAGAGATGCCGCCACAGCCGCGCGTGTCGCCCTCAGGTGGCCATAGCCCTGGCTCTCGCACACCGGCCTCCCCCTGATCTAATATTATCTGATTCAAAAACGGCCATCAAAAATTTTGCTAGCGGCACTATTTCCACGCTAGCCTGCAAAATTCTGCTTCAAAATTCCGCCCCCCAGCATCCTACGGAGCTCTTCTGGTTACCGGCACACACGGGACTAGACGGCGCGGAGTGGGCTCATAAGGCTGCACGAGCACTCGTCACCCGTGCGCCTGACGAGACCACTTCCGGTCAAGGAGCTTACTCCGCCAGGGACTCCCTCACCACTTACAAGGAGGTTACAAATTACTACCGCCTCTCCCGCAACACGTTGCCCCCGGCTCACCCATCTCTAACCCCCTCGGAGGAACGGCTGTGGCGCCTCCTCCAAACGGAACCGCTCCCCAACCGAGCACTCCTTCATCACATCTATCCATCCGCCTACCCCTCTCCGCTCTGCCCACATTGTGGCGCTAAATCCACAGTGCAACACCACATGTGGGCCTGCCCCTCTGACCCCACCCCACCATAACTTCCCCTGACCGCAGGACGGAGGCCCTGGGCCGCTCGGACGAAGACTCCCAGCGCCCACTGGTCACCCGAGCACAAGCCCTGGTGGCGGCTCCTTAGGCCAGTGTTGTGAATTAGAGTTTTTATCTCTCTCTCTCTCCTTCTCGCGCTTCGCCCAATGCTCCTCTCCGTTTCCTTTCTGCCTACGGTGCTTCGTTCGCTCACTCGGTTACGCGGACATAGAGAGACGCCGCCAGCGCGAGACCCAGGTACCGGCCGCCAAAGGGCTGCACCCTGAAAGAAGAGAGTCAGCGCGAGCTTGAGCTATGTTTATTACCACATTAGATCCCTCTAGGTGCAGGGCACAGCTGATACAGACCAAGACATGCCTGAGAAGGGGAAAAACTGCAACAATTCGGGAAGCCACGTGGCTTTCGTCATCAAGTTTCTGTTTTCCAAAAGCAACGACAAAAAATGTGTGCGCAAAATTTGTAGGGTTTAACACGCCGACGCAACGCAAGCGATGAGGCACGCCGTAGTGGAGGGCTCCGGAATAATTTTGATCACCTGGGGATCTTTAACGTGCGCCGAAATCTCGTACACACGGGCGTTTTTGCTTTTCGCCTCCATCAGAAAAGCGGCCGCCGCGGCCGGGAATCGAACCCGCGACCTTTGTGCGCAAAATTTAGCGTTGTCATAAATGAGCTGACGTATTGGCCTCGAAGAAACTTTACCCCACCCCCACTAAAAATCAGTCTATTAACTTAGCAATTCCCGATTAACTTTGTGACTTGATTTTCATTCACTTCTAAATAATAACACTTAAGCATGATGGGAAAAGTGTACGGGTGATGACGTTCTGCGCTACATTGGCGGATCGTACCATACATGATACGTTAACCCGTCGTATACCAAGACACAACCGTGCCTGTGATTGGCCCTTCCCTGTTTGCCTGCGTTTATCGTGGTGGAATACGCACGTATGGGGCACCACCTAGCGTCACTAAATAAGCCCTTATTTAGTGACGCTATACTCGACGAGTATGATGGCAGCGTGAGTGCCTTGAGCATGACTAAGCACGAGGAAGCCCAACCTGCTCGACGAGAATAATGTAGCGCGACTGTGGCTCGAAGAAAAGCGAGTGCGCCTGCTCGGCCGAGTTGGTGTCGTGCTCGTGCACCGAGGCGTCTGCACCGAAGGGGTCCACCTCCAGCACGTTGGCCATGTCCCAACCGATGGTGGAGTTCATCTCTGCGCACGTATTCGGGCGAGCAGGAATTACAACCTTACTTCTTGGCAATGCTTCACTCTTAACAAAAAAGCTCGTAAAAGGGTAGTAACGGCTGTATTTACTAACTCCTTACGGAGTTTACTACCCCCCAGAACGGTAGGTAGGTCCTACCACTAAGTGTGGAACCGAGACCGTGCACTTAGTAACTGCTGCTGGTTTGATACTAACATTCACTGAAGTAACAAATTCTATGAAATATTGAACATAATAACTACAGCTCTTTTTCCACACCAAATCACGATTAAAAAGTTTTTGCATATCCACATGCTGTCTTGTATATGCTCACATTAAAATGCATAGTTCTAAAATTATCGCTAAAATGTTTTATTTTGACGACAGGCCCACCGACTCTCTCAGGGGACTTTCCGCTGCTGGCTATAAAAGCAAGAAGAGCAGATGTATTTCTAAGGTAACTAAGTAATATTCGCTCGCTTTCTTGCTCAATTCATTTGTAGATTGTCTACGTGTGATGTGCGCGCGATGAATGTGTCTATGTCGCGGTGCGCATTCAGCAGATCCACATTGTTACGCGTATTTTTTTACTAGGTCATGCATGACCAGTTAGTAAAAGCAACTACATACCTAGTCAATACTGGGACAAGTAACTGGTTAGTGTTCTGTTAGTAAGTGCGCCGACCTTTTTTTAAGAGTGTTGGCAACACAACGAAAAACTTGGCGTTCCAGAAACGAAAGCTTCGATATTGCAATCAGTTTTCATTTGCTAGCGGGTAGTGGGTCATTACTGGTGAGCCATCAGCGATTGGTAGCACTGGTACACGCCGCTTGGTTAATGACTCACCGGTGAGTCGAGTCCCCCATTGAAACACCATGAAGTCAATAGCCCACCAAAATCCAATTAAGGCTGAAATTTCTTTTCTGACTGATTTGGGGTCAGGCAGACAGTAAAACGAATCATAATTTCAGCGTTTACCTACCTCAAAAAAGGCTATCGTCTTTAAAAAACTGAACAATTAAGGTGACCTTTCCCAATAACTGAACAGCAGCGGCATCCGTCCTCCCTCCAGACCTTGGCAACCTATCTGACCTTCTTCGATAGCTTGAGCTATATATAGGGGACCCGTTGCGTTGGCTTCTGAAAGCCTGATTCAACGCTCGTTGGGATTCGTTTGTAGGGAACTGTCGTGTTAGATTTTGGGAATCTGTGAGGGGTTTCACATCGCACGAAGCAAGATGATAAACAAGAAAAACACAAGAAAAGCATCAGTATTATTTTCAGGGGCCCGAACTCGCTATGGGTGGCGCATGCGACAGGAAACCGGCTACAAATGTAGAAAAAAGGAGATCAACTTGTAACACTTGCACCTCCACAAGCGTGAGATAAGGGTTGAAAAGCCTCGAGCTCGGTATGATTTTCAGCGGCCTGTACTCAACTGCGGAGGTGCACGCGTAGGAAATCAACAACGTCCACCCATGCGGTGTACAACTCGCCCTCCTAAAAGAGTAAAAGTGCTACGAGTTGTGCCGCACCTCCGCCAGATGGCGCCACGGGTCCCGCGACCGAGAGGAGACGCAGTGAAACATCCACCTCGCGAGGGGCACGATCAAATGCAGAGCATTTCCGGGGGCGCACGACGTTAATTAGTTTGCGTTACGTTAATGTTGTTGCACTTGTGGCAACTGCTGACGAGAGAGCGCTCGTCAGCTGTAATTTGAATGAGTCAACGATAAGGCGCGTTCGTAGCGTCCCATTCTGTGTCGGCTTTGTGGCGCAGTGGGTAGAGCCCCATGTACGTTGCGTTCCGCCCGCAGGGTCGAGGGATCGAAACCGGGCGCCGGACAGTATTTTTTTTATATAGTAGGGAGGGGTGCGGTGCGGACTACGGACGTCAACGCGGGTGACATCGTGAGTTACTGAAATGCTCTGCATTTAAAAGTTCCCCGTTTTACGAACTATTTACAGCTGTTGCGGCAAAAAAAAAATAGAGAGAGAGAAAACAAGGAGCGGTAGCAAGAGCACGAAGAAGGTACGTGGCAGTGTCTAGTCTTTTCACGCTTCTGTTCTCTATCTAGAGTTTTGTTTTAAGTGCAGAGCCCTTTAGGGGCTCGCCTTGTCGTCGTACCTCGCTGTAACGCTCCATCTGCCGGAATCAGGCGGCGCAGCGAAATAACGGACCCAAGTAGAGCCCGGCGTACCCTTCTCACGACGTCCCGCAGAGGCTTCGAAAGCCAAGCGGTTTATATAGTCATAAACGTTCGAAACTCGTGAACCGCTGGCGCTTGTCGTACATATCCCCGTTGTGTAGCACAAAGAAAACTGCAGGTACATTTGAGGCAAAATATGCGTAATTAACCCGCGGCGCCAGCGTTCACTTAGTTAGGAACGCTGGTTGCATTTTTTTTACGACAGCAAGCGAAGAAAAGTGACAGTGCAACGCCGGCACGTGCGGGAGGAAAAGCAAGCACAAGAAGAACAGAACCCCTGGCGCTGTTTCAGGCAGGGGGTGCGCGAGCACTGCGAAGGCGGGAAATTTGAAATGCGTTGGACAAAACTCCGTTGAATTCGTCAGGAGAGGAATGAGGGGTGCGCGAGCACTGCGAAGGCGGGAAATTTGAAATGCGTTGGACAAAACTCCGTTGAATTCGTCAGGAGAGGAATGAGATAGGGCGGTGAAGAGCGTGATAGGTGGTAAGAGTGAGCCGATAACGGCGCCACAGCCCATTATGGCGAATCACTGCTTTGAACTTCCGACAGCTTTGACATTGAGTGGAACGGCTTTAATGTTTTTTTTATTAGAGGCAAAGCCCCTTTGGGGCTCGGGCTTTCGGCGTCTCATGTCGTCGTTGTCGTAACCGTCGTCTTATGTTATCATGGTACTAAAACACTGGGACACTCGCTTATGCCTCGCGCTAGAACGTCACGCGTACTGAAAAAAAAAAAAAGCACCGGGACACTCGTTTACGCCTCGCGCTACAACGCCTCGGGCTTCAAAGACACGGGACTTTTAAAGCGAAGCTGTGTACCTCTACCCTCCAACGGTTTCCTCCCCGTTGCCAAAAACGCCAAGGCGCCAAGAATACAATCGCCACCAGCTTTTAACTCTAGGTCCCGCCCCTGCGACTGAACAGGAACATGTTAGTCGGGTTCGTGACGATCCCACCACATTAGAAGCAATCACCGAGTACGCCCTTGAAAACGGACTCTACAAATTAGTGTAACGGCCTGGTAGACTTCCCCGTTCTACCTACAATGTGAACTGACTGCAGCGTGCACTGTTTTCAGTTTGAACTGTATTGTCTAGTGTGTGAACTGTACATTTAAGTGTGAGCTGTGCATTTTGGTGCCACTGACTGACTTCAATGTGTTCGTTTTGTGATTAGGACCCCAAGACTGCAACTGTGTTCATTCTGCGAGTTGGGCCCTTCCCCTTTTTCCCTCATCCTTGCTCCACCAGGGCTCAATAGCCTCTCGTTTAATATTTCACTCACTCACTTACACACTGCATGTTTCACCCCTCCCAAGGCTTCACGTTAATGGAGATGGCCTGGGTTTTTTTTTTTTTTTTTTTATTTTTCACAGACTTTCCCAGCGTTCGGATCCTTGATATAAAACCAAAAGGACCGTGCTGTGGCGCACCACTGGCCGAAATTTAGCGGATTCGATCTTCCATCATTTAGGTCTTTTTGGGCAACTCACTCACCGTAATCCCAGGGGTAGCGACAGCGCCTGAGTGGGTGCGAATCGTTCGTTATGCGACTGTAGTCCAGCGTGTAGCAGTAGCTGTCCGGAAACCGGACGAAGGACTTGTACCAGCTGCAAGCGGGAGAACGGTGAGTGAACAGCGCTGGCAAGAAACGACTAATGACCAATTGTGCCCTTCTGGACGCTTAAAAAATGACTGAGGTCGACCCAACAAGATAATGAAAGAAATACGCTAGGTGTGAATTTTCAAGGGGGGCAAATTAATGAACACAAAATACAACTTCATTTATTTAGAAGAACCAGCCTATGATAACTCAATTAACTCAATTTTAGCGCCGTACGATCTTCTCCTTTCGCCAAGAGGTCAGATTTAAAAAAAAAAACTCAAATTTCGCGCTACGTCACGTCAGCAGTAACGTAATAAGGAGAATAACAAGAATGGAGTGGCTTCAAGGGCAGCTGCGAGAAGTACAGAAAGGACATAGATAACTAGGGGCAAAAGGTGTTGAATTCGGCTAGCTGGCGTGAAACAGAAGCGGGGAAGTCACTGAAAGGGGCCTCAGCCAGTAGTGGGCACCCAGCAACCGATAATTATGACCATGACGGCTTTCACAGACAGCGATACGATCCTTAAAAAATCATTTAGAGACTTATTTATCGTTAACACTCATGTTAGAAAAGCGCGTGCAATCCAATGCTCCAATGTTGCCAACCGGAAACTAGCCTGTTCATGACTGCAAACAGTCGCACTCAGATATATCACAACCGCGTATTTTTCGTTATAGCCTATATCAAACAGTGGCATCAAGCCCTCGAAATATTTTGCGTTGATTGTGTATTTCGTATACCGAATAAACGATTATATATCAGGCTTTCTTTCAGACCAACTTCGCTGTGGACATGCACCGGCCCGCACAAAAATGCTTCGCAAAATTCTCGTTCACTATCGAACCCGCATTGGTGTAGACGTAGTAGGGCACTCACTCGTCGTGACAGTCGAAAGGATCGCAACCGCTGGTCGGCTTCATTTTGCAGTTTTTGATGACGTCACTGGTGTCGAAGGATAGCGCTGACAGGTTTTTGTACTCCCTAATGGCCGCCAAAATTTCGCTGGGCTTTGTAACAATGGAGGACAGAACATAGTTTAGCGACACTGGCATTGAAGAATGAACATACGACAGTCGTGAATTCAAAAATAGGTTAAAGAAGTCTTCAATTTAAAAATCTAATTTTTTTTTAATCAGCAACGCACGCAAGAGCTCACAGATAACCGGATATAATATTAACCCTGAAAAGACAACCTGACAAATGCCTAAATAATTATTTCGGGATACTGTATCCTCGATGTTCAGTAAACTCTGACAAGTGCACCTAAGAACAGGACTATTAGTATTGACCATCTTAGGCTTAGAACTGTAAACCTTATTCTGGCCTATCGCTGCCGTTTTCGCTAGACAAAAATAATGCAGTCGCCAGCAGTTTTTAATGAACAGCGGCAGCAGCATACCCCGGTTGTTTATCTATAACTCACCCATATACGACAATTTTGATCGCTTCATCAGATATCATTTTTTGTAGTAATTATATGTTACATGCACTCTTCTGCCACACTAAACTTTAGTTAACGAAAGGTTGTAGCATATTGGCATAAAGAAAAATTACCGAAGTGCCGTTGCCACCGCAGTACTGCTTGAACTTGTCGTTCGCACAGATCTTCTTCATGTCAATCCTAGAACAAAATTAGTCCTTCAGCTCATGCAAAAAAGCCCCCGCAACCCTCCTGACGGCAAACTGCGAAATTATCCGTTGAAAGAGCGAACAGCTAGTCGCTGTATGAACTGCAAGTCAGTGAAGGGGCATTATTTGACAAGTCGAAGCAAGTAAATTATTTCCATAGAGTGCTCTTTTAGAGGCCCCTCGTAGTTTTAAGGTATTCCTAATAATATTATTGAGGTATGCTGTCCATTTTCTTGGTGCCCTACAACATTCTTTACTGTATTCTTTATTCTCTAATGTATTAATTACAATATTCTTTATGTAAACGGTGAATGAAAAACGAAATTTCGCTGTATTCGAAAGACTGGGAAATTCACGTCCCTACATTTTGTTCAGCGGGACTGCACACTTGCCTCGGAAAGGAAATTGCATTGCATCTAAAAGAAGGACAGATTGCCGATATTTCACCTGATATAAGCTTTATGACACACTTTGGAGCAGACTAGACAGTCAGTCGATATAATGACTACAGGTCGACGAACGTGGTCCCACAGAAACCAAAAATGAGGATATCGCCATTTCACTTAAAAAACGCGTTAGAGCGTTTCATCGTCGTAATGGTATGAACACGAGTTCCGTCCTTGCTTCAGACAAAGGACCTAGAGACCTGGTTTATAGTTGGCTAGATCTGGACAAAGGGTAATGCCGCTACGAGAAAGCTGGTGACCCTGGTTCCTAATATTTCTTTCTATTTTGACAGGTCGCGCTTGCAAAAGTCACGCAGAGAGGGTGTCGAGTCGTTAGCTTCTTCAGTCAGCTGATTGCCTTAGTGCCGTGAAATGTGACTGCTTAGAGTTTCATGAAAATCAAGTCCATTTCTAACGCTATCAACCAATCCGTGCAGACCACCTGGTCAAGCTGTTCTGTGACATTATCGAGGCCAGACAGCGCGCCACTCTTCCGATCAAGTTAAATCCAGGTGGTGCCGACTCACCAGTTGGTGAGACAGACTGTGAAAGCGGGAAAGACGAGGTCCTTCATGGACTCTACGCGGATGTTGGTCGTGGTGGGGAACTTGAAGTACATGATGAAGAAGTCGGTCGCCTGGTACGTGAAGCCTGCCACGCAGGCCACCGTGATCAGGAGCCGTATCAAAAACAGCGGGTCCAGTAGCCTGCGGTCAGACGTGGGCAGGAGCGCACGCGCCGAGACAATTCTTTAAAGGAGCCATGAACACAAAATACAAGTTGGGTTTATTAGAAAGACTGCTTAGTCCCGATAACAATGATACCAATATCATCGCAATCTTCCAACAAATAACGGAGATATTAGAGAAAACGTGTGAAGCAGTCGCGACCCCCTAGCCAATTTCCCGCAACTTTTCTATGACGTCACGGTACCTTGTTTGTGCGATTGGCGGCCGCCTAACTGACCTGTAGCGACAACACATGACTGGACGTCTGTAATGGGGCCTCTAGTTCCATTTGACCGCATCACTTGAATGCTAACGTGCAGTTAACGCACTGAAAATTATGTTTTATTGTTGGCCCGTATGACGTCATTCTTGCTCATAACACGTCACTGTGGCGCAAAATTTGAAAGTTTTTAAATACTTCTTGCTTTTTTTTCGTTAAAAAACATCTTTTGGGGCTGTAATGGAGCTGAATGAAATACTGAATCCTAGTTCTTTCAAATTACACGAAGTTGTATTTTCTCTTCATGGCTCCTTTAACCCTTTCGGCCCTCGCGTCCTATATTTATGACATGAACAAAAAAACTCCTAGCAATTTGAGAACAAACTCAAAACAGCTAGTTTTGTGGGAAAAAGTTCATCAAGGATGCCTCTTTCGATAGCTATCACCATTGTTTGTTTTTTTGCTAGAGCTGTACGCTATGAAACAGGAAGGCATTGCAGGGAAGACCAAATTGACGTTTGGGTGACCCCAAGGACCGAAGTGCCAGTTCGATGACATGGCTGTGAATATGAAAACACTTGCACTAACAGCCTTATTTTTTGTATGTGGGCTCACTGCTTCCCAAAATTTTGGGAAATAACCAAAAACCAATTTCTGCTGTAAATTTAAATTTTAATTGCCTGACGACTTAATTAGATGTAATGCTTGTAAATCGCTAAATGCTTACATCAGAAGCTCAATTTTCCGTTTGTAAGCTTATAGGGTCACAAAAATAAAGAAAACACACAGAAAAAGTTTTTTCGATAGAAAAAAAATCAGGCCAGAAAGGGTTGAGGAATCTCTTATGACGACATATTTCTATATCAGAAGCAGTCCACGGTGATCGTTGCATAAGCGTAGCGCGTAGCTAAGAATTTATTAGGAGGGCACATTGCAGTAGCGAAAATTTGTATTAATGAAAGAGTGATAGTCGATCCATGTGCACTGAACATGGACACATGGCGTGCTGCATGCCGTTTATTAGTGCTCAAAATTGGCTCGACGGAGATAATGTCTTCTGTGCATCATTTCAGTCTCCTTATTACATTCCCCCCCCCCTCCCCTCTCTCTCTCTCTCTCTCTCTCTCTCTCTCTCTCTCTCTCTCTCTCTCTCTCTCTCTCTCTCTCTCTCTCTCTCTCTCTTTGGAGTACCTGTCGGGGCTGTGGTACCATGCATGCCACCAAGACCAGTGTCGTTGAAGATATCTGGTGTCGCGTAATCCCTCCATTTCTTCCCCCAGGTCCTTCAATCCGTCCGCCCGTCTGTCATCTTGTTATGACTCCTCCGAGGTTCAAAGCATGCTGCCTTTCGACTTATTTGCACAACGCTGGGGACACTAGGAACACAATGCAAATCAGTGCCGCTGACTTTATATGTCGCCATTTTTTCTTCGTTTTGGAACTAAAAACTGTTCTGACCCCTTCAACGAAATAGCGTTTGCGGCCCGTACGATACAGAACCCGTGGAGGCCATGGAAGTCACAAAGAATACAAAAGGCATTGCATCTCACAGAGCTGAAACCTTCGACGACAACGCGAGTAGAGTCGCCCAATGCCAGAGTGCAGGGCCACTGCCTCACTCTTATTATTGGTGGCAGCCAAAATGCACTGTGATATGGAAAGCGCTGCAGAAACTCCACCGGTGCGTGCCGGCTGAAGGTACCATACGAAGCAACGCTTACTTTGCTTTGACCACCGAGCCGAACGACGTGTGCTTGCTGGGGCTTGCGACGTTGGCTATTTTGACGTTTCGCTGCTGGCTGTAGGCCTTTCGCAGCATCGGTTTGATGGAGTCCATGGATTTGGTGTCTCCCCTGGAACGAGTGATGCGAAGAAGTCGAGTCCTTCTGCTTGTCGCGGGGCAAGAAACTTCAAAAATGTACCGCATGGCAGTAAGATACGTTCGCTCATTTTTGTTCGTGAAAGACTTCAAAGAGCGCCGGAAAGCATTCGTTATTCGAGGGAATAGAAACTGACGGGACACCTCAATAGCAGTGATGCTTTTTTTTTATTCCAAGGTGATTTACCCGATATGGGCGGACTTTGGTAAAGAGTACGAAGGCGGTTACAATTATACAACGCGCGTATAGCTTAAACGTCCATGTCCGCTCCTTATTCTTGCTTCTTAAATGAAATGTATTGCTGGTGTCTGTTATAATCATTTTCGTGTGGTCTGTTTCCCGACCCATAGCGGCCTTTGTCTTGATGACAGAATATTAGTGTACGTTGTATATAGAGAGACATGATTAGTGTGTATATCGAAAAGGAGTACTCGTTGGGATGGTGCACATGACGACTTAGAAGACATTCATGAACGAAAAGATTTGGCCAATGCCGGCGCTGTATCTGACCCACTTGGGCGCTTCACAACTGACACATGACAACTACGCTGTACAAAGAGTTGTCGGCAGGCTTAGCAGATAAAAAGACTTACCACTGAACTGTGCCTCACTCCTCTCAGTGCACCAAATCTCACATGTGACTTCTGACTAATTCGGACAACACTGCGAGTCTTTCCGCACTACCCAGGCCCAGGCCAGCAAACACGTTCCTCTTCAGTGGAGCTTTGAGTGATCTTTGCATGGGTTATGTCTACTTGGATCACAAAAACGTTTCGAGTCCTTTCAGTCTACACGAAAATTTAACGCCGCCCTGCTCACTATTCCTTGTCTCACAGCGAACTCCTCTGCCCGGGCGGCTCAAATTGTAGTTGCGTTTCAACACCGCCATCGTTTGAGTCCCAGCTTTGTGAAATTCTCTCGGCAGGACATGCTTTCGATTTCGCGCAGTATTTTTCATCTATTATGCAGCGTTGCAATAAAGGGATCAGCAACAAAATATTGGCGTCACAACGCAATGAAAATTACTCACCTGCTCCATGTGTGGTAAATCGGGCGGACGCCAGGCGAGGCAGAGGTTCCAAATGTGGCGGGGCTTACCGTGCTGCGCAGTAAATACAAAATTACCCTGGCATTCAAGCGTGCACATTAAAAAATAAAGTAAGTTTCGTTGCCCGCGGAACTTGACACTCGCGCAATATTACATTGGCGAACACAAGGTGACGAAATAGTAACAAAAATTTACACATGCACGTCAGTTAGGCCTAGCTCGAACCATGTCATGGCCGCTTCATGTGCACTTCAAATCCGTGAACCACAGGATGGAAAAGAAATGATTATCGCTTATGGGTAGACTATGCGAATACATTTGATGGTCACCTTCTCGGAGCCGCGAACATGGCTTTCACTCGGTTCTTTCTACAGTCCTGGTACACGGGCTGAAAGTAACGCCGACTTTTCGGCGCAGTCCTAACGTGAAATGCAGGGAGGTGACGAAAATCTCCAACTGCGCTGTATGAATCGATGAGGCGTGGTAACCTTGTGTTTGTGCCGGCATCGTTTCAGCGGTGCTACTTTCGCACGCGAGGATGGGCGATATTTGTCTTCTAAACGCCGGCATCTGGCACGCCACTGCCAGGAAAGAATCGATAAGCAGTTTTTTTTTTTCGTTTACTCAGCCCACTGAGCGCGTGTTAATGTAGGCGTGTGGTACGACTGCATTATTCTGGCCCTTTTGTAAGTTAGTAATTTACCGCCCTCTTGACATCTCTGCTTTTTATTGCTTAAACCTCATTTCCGGTTCGGTATACACGCTCATTTGAAGCAGTCTGTCCGTGCCATGGTGGTTGTCACCAACACGTAACCTTCGTTCCTGAGAAACGCCCAAGTTATTCATAGCTGGGAGTGCGTTATGCTCGAGAGAAGGTCAGCAAATAAATAAAGAAATGACGAAGCTAAAAGCTCAAACTTCAGTGGCTTGCCTCACTGGCGAAACTAAACAAGGCTGGGCGTGTACTTGGACCAATTACAGCGCCCATTTCCACATCTGCCCCTGACAGCTGTATTTCACAGCAGAGGCATGCGTAAGGCCTCCATGGTGTACTTCGGTCATAGCAAGCGAAATAAAACGCACATTTAAAGTCGTATTTCTTTGCTCTTCTCTGCGGAATACGTCCAAAACGATAACCGTCGAGTGACCTCACCCTTATAAGCTTCGCTTAAAAGCATCCCGTTGAAATATCTCATTATGTCGTAACTTCCATATGGTAATTTTTTAGAACAGCGATGTGTTTGTTTAAATGTTGGTTTCGTGTCATTATTTTGACCGCACATCAACGTGTTCGGCCGCGCACATCCCCGTGTTCAGAGTCCCGAAACATCCGGCAATCCTTCCGTGCCCTCGTTATGCTTCACTGTTGCCAAGGCCGAATGCGTGCATCTGAATAATGCATCACGTCCCTTTCTCCACGGCTTCTTGAAGGCCGAAGACAAAAGAAAAAAAAAAACGAGAAAGGGGGGGGGGGTGGTACAAAACTCTCGGCGACCGCGTAGGGTGTTGGCGAATACGTGCGGGAGCAAAATCTTCCTCATATGGGCGATCCCTTTTAGCCGATTACACCGACTTGCGTGAATGCGCCTTTAGCTAGAGGCGTTCCACGTCCTTCTTACGCAAGCTGTAGTTGGGTCACGCGCAACTGGAGGTTCGCGTCACGGCGAAGCCGTATCTAATTTTCGGAGAGAGCTCACGGAACGCCACCTCTTAACGCTGTCATGTTGCGTACTTCGTACGCATACGCCCTAGGCATGCATGTTTTCAAAGAGGCTGTAGCGCGGAAACTGGCAGGATATGTGTAGCAGGATATGTGGCAGGATATGTGTAGCGAGGAAGGATATGTGGCGCCTTCAGGCACATTAGAAGCTCAATAATTCGATATCTGTTTATCATCATCATCATCATAATCATCATAATAATCACAGCCTATCTATGCCCACTGCAGGGCAAAGGCCTCTCCCATGGACCTCCAATTATCCCGGTCCTGTGCTAACTGCGACCAATTTATCCCCGCAAACTTCTTGATCTCATTTGCTCATCTAACTTTCTGCCGCCCCCCGCAACGCTTGCCTTCTATATGGATCCACTCTGTCACCCTCAATGACCAACGGTTATCTTGCCTTCGCATTACATGCCCTGCCCACGTTCACTTCTTAATTTCTACTAATATGTCCTTAACACGTGTTTGTTCCCTGACCCACTCCGCTCTTTTCTTGTCCCTTAATGTAACATCTATCATCTTCCGTTCCACTGCCCGCTGAGTCGTTCTCAATTCATGTTGAACCCTCTTAGTGAGCAAGTTTCTGCCCCGTAGGTGAGTACCGGTAAGATGCAGCTGTCATACACTTTCTTCTTCAGGGACAATGGTAGGCTGCCATTCATTATCCGAGAATATCTGCCGTATGCACTCCACCCCATTCTTATCTTTCTAATTATATCTGCCTCATGGTTAAAATCAGGAGTCACAACTTGGCCTAAGTAGATATATTCGCTTACCACTTCCACTGCCTCGCCACCTATCTCAAACCACTGTGCTGTCCCGAGGTTATTGATCATTACTTTGGTTTTCTGCATATTAATTTTGAGAGCCACGGTTCTACTCTGATTGTTCAGTTCGGAAAGGATGCTTTGCAATTCGTCCCCCGAGTTACTTAGCAAGGCAACGTCATCAGCAAATCTGAGGTTACTGAGGTATTCTCCATTAACCTTACTCCCACCTGTTCCCAATCCAGTGTTCTGAATACTTCTTGTAAACATGCGGTGAATAACATTGGGGAAATTGTGTCTCCTTGTCTGACACCCTTCCTTATAGGTATTTTACTGCTCTCCTTATTGAGGCTGATGGTAGCTGTGGACCCATTGTAGATATCCTCTAGTATTCGTACATAATGCTCATCTACACCCTGGTTCCGTAATGGCTGAATGACTGCTGAGGTTTCGACCGAGTCAAATGCTCTCTCATAATCTATGAAAAAGGGATACTCTTAAATAACAGCTAAGTTAAACCTGGGATTGATCGGTCGATCGATAGATCGATCGATTGATTGATTGATTGATTGATTGATTGATTGATTGATTGATTGATTGAAGAACTTTTATTTGCTCAGATTTTAGACGTCGTTCAGGGTTTTGCTCCCTGGCGGCCATCTGTACGAGCCAGGTCTGGTGACAGGCCTGACCTACATCACATGATCTGGTCCTGCCCTTTCCGGAGAAATGACCCGCAAAACATTAAGGCAGGACAGCACACACTCAACGTAAACCCAGGAAGTGAAATTTAACATGCAAACAGAAGAAGCGGTGGCTTTCAATCAGTAGTGAAGGGAAAATGAAATGCAGAAGTTATAGTCTCTGGTTTAGGGAAGTCGCTTATTGTGCATTTTTTGCGTACAACTGTCCGCACAGTGCGTCGGCTAATAAACTTAGATAACGCAAAGTGACCCACTGGAAAACGGGCTACAAAGAATTGGGTATTTCTCCGAAACCGAAAACCAGAACCATTGCAGCTGTTACGACGCCAGCGCTGTTGTTCCCTAGTGGCCAGTACCGCTACTACTGTTTTTGATCATTTGTTGGCCGACCCGGCAGCGTTCGTGTGCTTGCTGGCCGTCGATTTGTGTACATGCACGGTTTGGTTATTGCTCCATTGTGCCGGTCGATAGCGCTGAATTTTTAGGGGCAATACTAAATCTCAGTTACAAATACTTCAGTAACCATGCCACAGCCGATGCCGCACCAAATAGGACTGTTCCAGGTAACCGTTCACATCCGTGCGTACTGCGTCTGGCGTAGGCAGGCCACAGAGTGTTTTGTTCGAAGCGTCTTAAATGTCAATTCTTCCTAAATGCACGCATTCCGTAATGCTATGTGGAATGAATTTGAATGCGGGTAATGCCCTAGTTAGGGCTAAAGCAGTCAATTCAATTGGAATTTTCGCAGTGCTATCGTGGATCGTCACGACGAGAAATACGGCGTGTTTTCTTTGAAGTAAACCCGCTTTTGCCATCGTTTGTGGCATATTTCCAATTTATAAAACGTGCATTGACTTGCTATAAAGAACAGTATAATCCGAAGGGTCGCACTCGAGGCCCGATGATGTAGGACCAGGATGGTTTACGTGAAATTGAAGGGCTCTTCTGAACTTGCCGTGCACGCCCGCGTATTCTGTTCCCGGGCATGTGTGCGCATTTGTTTCAAATTTGTGTTGCATTCGCGAATCAGCAGAGCTCGGTGGAGCCGATGCAAGTGGACGCACCTCCCGAAGAGAGCGAGTCCTCGGAGGAAGACGTCTACATCGTTGAAAACCCGTCCCTGGTGAGCCCAGAGTTGCATCTTTCACGGCTTCCTCTACCACGCTTGCTGTACTATGCGATAGGCAAGACAGGGGACATTTGCGCTAACCGGCAGTCGTAACGCGTTTCAGTTATTGAGTTGACTGCCCGAAGTGTCACTGACACTGTTACCGGAGTCTGCCGGCTTTTTTAGTCTTCTAAATAGAAGACTGTTGATAGCGGATGGTTATATTATAGAGATTGTGTCGACAACACGTGAGGTGTCAGTTTTATTCACTTTGGGATAGTGGTTGTTCATAATGAAAATTCCAGCACATAATTCAATTCAGGTGGAATTGATGTCAGGGTTTCCAGCCCAGCTTACTCATTTTCCGATCAGATTAGGTTAAATGTATCAATTTTTTTCCACCACTCTTTCGCAAGCATTGTTTCAGTTACCTTTCATCGTTTACAGATAAGTGCACTACTAAGTTGCAGAAGCTTGGGGAAACTGAAGAAGTTTGGGATTTTGGGGTAATTTCAGTCTGCAATGGCAACATTTGTCATAAATAATTATGGACACCTGCTTCAAAGGTGCCATGAAGACAAAATAAAAGTTTGGTTTATTGAAACGACTGCTTTGTTCCAGTAACAGTGATGTCAAGCTTACCGTGAACTTCAAAGAAATAATCAAGATATAAATGAAGGGAGCTTACACTAATGCGTAAGACTTGAAGGTAGCGAAGCTGTATGCAATCTTCACGACCATCACGAAGGCTTAATTCCACTATTGCAGCCGATTTCCTTCTTCTTCGCCGCCGCAACGACCTTTGTTCCATCACTGTTGCTATAAGTGTGACCTTTTTGATTTCTTTTTTTCTTTTTGAAGTGATAATCATTGGACATCATCTTGGAGGAGCACATGCTATGATGTGTCTTTCTTGTTTCGCGTAAGTGTAGCCACGATTACAGCAAACGCTGGAGGTTTTTTCTTTTTTTTGGCCAGTCTTGACCAACCACCCTAAGTGGGTAGGTATGCTTGGCTTGACAAACGTGCGTCAGGGACTCTGGGTGGTTGCCGCAAGGCACACACACGAGCGCTAGGCCTTTTCTTGGTTTTCTTAACTGCCGGGCATTCGCCACCATCTTTGCCAATCACCCTAAGTGAATACGCTTGGCTTGACGAACGTGCGCAGGGGACGCTGGGCAGTCATCGCAGCCCACGCACAGACGAGTGCTAGGCATTTTCTTGGTTTTGTTAACTGCTGGGTGGTCACCGCAAGGCCTGCACTCAAAGGTTTCTTGGTATTTTTTACGGCAGACATGAAAATTACGATTTTCTAAACAGCTACCCTGTTAACCACTTTTCTGGGATTTTTCTGTGACATCACAGAATGGTGCTTGGGCAACTGGCGGCGACCGACCAACGCCACCGCCAAAAAACATGACTGGACGATTGTAGAGCGGCCCCTAGTTCTCTTTGATTGTGTCACTTGAGCGTGAATGTGCGGTTAAAACACTGATAAAAATGTTCTTGTAGCTGGCCCATATTACGTCACTCGTGCTTATATTAAGTCGCTGTAGCGTGAAGGTTGGAAGTTTTTTAATAATTCTCCCACTTTTTAAGGTAAAATTTAAGTTTAAAAAAATCATCTTTCATGACTGGAATGGAGCTTACTAAGTTATACCCCTGTCACATGGCAAATTTAACGTCATTTAAAGTGAATGACATTAGCTGTTAATGACATTCGGTTTGGCCGTATGAGTCTACACGGCGAAACAAATGTCATTTGAAGTGACAGCAGTGACGATTAGCGAGCTCGCAAAATTATATTTCAAGTGCAATTAGTATGTTTTTATAGATATTTTTATTAAACATAATAAGGATTATTTAAAAAAAATAAAAATGAGAACATTACCGGTGTAGGTGACATCAGTAGACATCGCAAGCCAAGACAAGTCTGGAAAAAATTCGTAATAGGGTACTGCGCGCACTGGGGTGAGATTTTATTTTTTGTTAGTGCTTGTTTGCCTTTATTTAAAAAACAACATGAAGGGGAAAACATAAGTTTACTAACAGTGTTTGGAAACAGTATTCTTTGGTTTATTACTGAACTTTCTCATCTAGTGACGCGCCACTGCTGTCGAGGCTACTCATGTGGCTGCTGAATGAGCTCCCGAACCTCAGTTAGCTGCTAAATGTCATTCGCCTCAAATATCATGCGGTATTCTCGTGTAGCGCCGAATTAATGACATTTAGAGTGAATGAAATTTGCTCTAAATGACATTAGATTCACCGTGTGACGGGATATATTACCAAAGCCAGTTCTTTTAAACTGAACAAATTTTTATTTTGTCTCCACAGCCCATTTAAGTTTCTTCTCCGTAGACAACCAATCCATGATGTAGCGATTGACAGATTGGCATTGTTTGGAACCCTTGGTGCACGCACTCCCCTTATCGTTGGTGCCATTTTGAAGTGAAAGGTTTTTTAGTGGGATCGATGGCGTCCTGTCAAAAAACCAATGCGTTCCCCCTTAGGCCGGTCCGTTGACCTATAAGCTCTGATAACATCGTGAAACGGGGGCTTCGTTCAGTGTCAAAACGGTGACTTGAAAATCGCGGAAAAAGGAATGGTTCATACATGACACAACGCAGGCATCAATCATGAAAAAACTTGAGCACAATAATATACCTTAATCTCATTAACCATGTATACAATAAACATTTACAGTACAATATATACATTTATACATATATATCTATATAAATATATACCCGCCGCGGTGGCTCAGTGGCTAAGGCGTTGCGCTGCTGAGCACGAGGTCGCGGGTTCGATTCCCGGCCGTGGCGGCCGCTTTTCTGATGGAGGCGAAAAGCAAAAACGCCCATGTGTGCGAGATTTCGGCGCACGTTAAAGATCCCCGGGTGGTCAAAATTAATCCGGAGCCCTCCACTACGGCGCGCCTCATCGCCTGCGTTGCGTCGGCGCATTAAACCCTACAATCAATCAATATAAATATATATATTGTTACACAGCATGACAGGACTGCTTCACTTTATGGGCAAATCCTCCCAGCCAGCAGCCGAGGTGATGAAGAAGAGAATGAAGCGCTTTTTGGCGGAATATATATTTACATTAAATATGTAAATATATATATTGTTACGCTACCGAACTGGTGTTGCATGTTGTGCTCGGTAGGTGGCATTGGCTGTATCACTGGCAAACCCTACCGGCGGGAACACCGGGGCGACGAAGAGAAGAATGAGGTGCTTTTGTGTAGACTGTGTAACAATATATATACATATAGATATTATGTGTAACAATATATATACATATAGATATTATGTGTAACAATATATATACACATTATATTTACAATAAAATATATGCAACAGTATACATTTCGATCGTTCGTAGGTGCATTCACTGAGTGTGCGAAAAATGGTCGAATAGGTACGCTCTTCGTTTGTGATTTGGGTCTTTGAAGGTTTGCCAACGGTTTGGATGGTCTTTTAGCCTTTGCACCTCTCTCAACTTCCTTTAGGAAAGGATAGTAAATTTTTTGACTATCCGAATTCTGTTACTGTTGCAGGACTTGGAGGTGTACTCCAACAGCTATGCGGGCCTTGCCCGGCTGTACCGGCTCCTGTACATCGCCGACCACTGCCCCATGCTTCGAGTGGAGGCGCTGCGCATGGCACTGACCCACGTGCAGAACACCTACAACATTGCCAAGTATCAGGAGATCCACAAGAAGCTGACAGATGCTGTCGGGTGAGTGCAGGAGTGCTTCCCTGTTTCGGCCTGGGTAGTCTTTTTAAGTGCAGAGCACTTTAGGGGCTCGCCTTGTCGTCATAGCTCGCTCGCTGGACCCATGTGGAGCCACATGGCGTTCTGTCATCCTGGCATAACCAAGAGGCTTCGAAAGCCAAGCGGTTTATAAAGTCGTAAGCATTTCGAAACTCTTGAACTGCTGGCATTTGTCATACATCTCCCCGTTGTTAAGCTCAAAAAAAAAAAAAAAAAAACTGCAGGTACATTTGAGGCCAAATATATGTAATTAAGTGGCAGGCCCACGTTCATTTAGTTAGAAACGCTTGTTAAGTTGGTTTGTAGTATAGTAAGCAAAAAAAAGTGCCAGAGCAACGCCGGCACATGTGGGAGGAAAAGCCAGCACGAAAAGAAGAGAACTCGCGCTGGCGCAGTTTAAGGTAGGGGGCGCGCGAGCACTGCTAAGGCGGGAAATTTGAATTGCATTGGGTGTTAGCAGTGAGCAGAAAGCGGCGCTATACTGCATTATGGTGAATCACCGCTCTGCACTTCCGACAGCTTTCACATTGAGTGGAACGTCTTTAATTGTTTATCTTTTTTTGTTGAATGTCCCCACAGGTCTTTCATCTTTTTATGCCTCAAGTTAAGGGTGGCACGCTGGTCTTAAACCAAAATAGTTTATTTTTACAGTTATGACGATGAAAATTGGGGAGCATATCTAGTTTTTCATTCGGATTGTAGATATAAAATTTGTATTTGAGTTAAACAACTACATTTTAATTTATCTAGATTTTTATATTTGATTTTCTGACAGCTTTTGTAAAAAAAAACTGCTGGAGTGATGATGCAGGAACAAGGAACCAGTGTACTGTGCACAAACCAGGGAGTGCAATAAGACTAACATCATCATTCTACCTGGTCTGTAGCAGAAGTTACGACCGTTTGAAGTTTGGCCCTGGAGGGCAAAACCGGTTTTTCTGGTTCCCACCTTTCAAGCCAAAACTCCAAATGGTCGTAACTTCTGCTACAGACCAGGTAGAATGATGATGTTAGTCTTATTGCACTCCCTGGTTTGTGCACAGTACACTGGTTCCTTGTTCCTGCATCATCACTCCAGCAGTTTTTTTTTACAAAAGCTGTCAGAAAATCAAATATAAAAATCGAGATAAATTAAAATGTAGTTGTTTAACTCAAATACAAATTTTATATCTACAATAAGAATGAAACACTATATATGGCACCCAATTTTCATCATCATAACTGTAAAAATAGTTTTTGATCAAATATCCATGTGCTCACTTCCGTAACAAAAGCCTGATCAGGGCTAGTTGGTTGAACATACTGAATAAATCTGAGGCGCCAAACAGGTTGATGCTTCAATGACAGAGCGCGCGAGCGCTGTTGGGCAGTAAAGAACAACGCTGGGGGTCACATGGCTGAGCACTGCAAAAGGTGCACTCTGCAGGGTGCGAACTGCACTCCGCTCCTCTTCAAACAGGCTACGTTTCTAAAATAGGTCAGAGATAGGCATGAAAGAAAGATTGTGGAGGCGTACTTCATTCACAAGGCAGGAAACAAGTGCATCAGTACACCGTCGGTCTCATTACCACTCAAAGAACTCGAGTTCTTAGATGGACACACGTGTCCATCTAAGAACTCAAGGGCCGTATCTAACCGAGGGTTTTTCACTAATAAAGTTTAGTTGGAAGTGGCACCTTGTCTGTGTCTACGTGTTTCTTCTGGTACCCGTTGTTTAGCACCTCAAATTTATTCACTTGCCTAGTATGTCTTATTTTGAGCATGTGGAAATTGAAGTGCTGTCCACTTGCTGCAGATGTAATTTTAGGTGATAAAATAGCCTGATCACAATCTAACATTTCCATTTCTGTCTATGCGATTGAGGCCTTGTTTCAATCTGGGTAAGTTTTGTTGTTACTGCTTTTTTTTTTGTAAATTCTTTTCTTTCGGAAACAGCTGACCGTTGCTTTCACAGCCCGAACACTGTAAATACTGGGAATGTCTGGTGGTGTACCATCATAGCACTGTGGCAGCGATGAAACTAACAGTAATCACGTGTCTTGTGCGCAGCAACGCCACCTCTGCCATGGAGAATCATTTGATGGCGGTTCTTGGTTATACTAGAACTTTTAAAACTCTTCAAATGTGCATTTATGTGAGCTTTTTTCTTTCTTTTTCTCTGGGAAAATTTGTTCAGTTGGGTGTGTCACGCACAATTACGTGGCTGTATCGGTGGAAATTTAGCCGTGCTTGTATTTGGCAAAAATAAAACTCGCCAATACGCAGGTTTTTATGGTAACCAGTAGTGCTTGCAGAGTTGAAGGGCACCCATGTCACATTCTCTGTTCCGCCCCATTTCTTTCAAAGTTGCTACACTTTTCATTTGGTCCTGGTTAGCTAGAGGGCCTTTTAAAGATGACCTGATAGATCTTAGGTGCCTGTCAGGCTAAGAATCTGCACCGTTGGAGCATTAATGTTGTGCAATGTGCCACCAGTGTCACTATGGTGTAACACTTAGAGACAGGAAGTGAGCTTCCCAGATCAGGGGAAAAACTCGAGTAGATGATATCGTAGCTGAAATAAAGAAAAAGAATAGGGCTTGGGCTGGCCACTTAGTGCGACGAATCGCAATCAGTGGACAATTAGGGTAAGAGTGGATACCGAGAGACAGGTCTAGAGAAAGGGGATTTCAACACACGGTAAAGATCCCAAGAAGTCCAAACTACGGCTTGCCTCATCCCTGTGTAGGGTCGGCATGTTAAACCTCACTATCAATCAATCAATCAACCAATAACCCAGTGGAGAGACCAGGTAAGGATATTTGGTGGCAAGGATTGGATTTTTGACAGCACAGGATGTAGGAGTGGTTGGAAGTGAGTGTCAGGGGAGGCCTTCATCCTGCAGTGGACATAAGTAGGATGATGGTAGGATTACCCTTACTAGGGGAAAAATACAGAGAACCAGCCTCTGTGCGCGGTTCTTCAAGGATATGCTGCGAGTTTCGAAACTCCACTTCGGAATCTGGGCGTCACGGGCTTTGTGAGGCTGAGGGGCCATCGTACTGGCATAAGAGGCCTAGGGGACAGAATCTGCACTTTGCTGAATGTTTACTGAGTAACACAACCTAATGAAACAAAGCTTGTTTCTCGAATGAGGAAACATTGAGTTGTGTAATGTTTATTAAAGTTTCCACAATATTCGTACCGTATTTTTGCGCGTATAACCCGCCCCTCCATATAATCCGCACCCCCACTTTCAGCCCGCCAGAAAAGAAAAAAAAATATCCTCGCGTATTGCCTGCACATTGGATACAGGAAAGGCTGCACCAAAGCTACTGCTCAAGCAACACATCACATACTATTGTAGACAGAAAAAGCGCATATTTAGCAAGTAGAATACACCGACTGCAAGGTGAAAGTCACAATTCACTGATATAAATCAGTTGCTAGAGTGCCTTATCCTTGTTTTTTCTTCCTTGTCCTTGTATGTTTTGCGCAATTGCTGCCATGGAAGGCTTAGTCTGTGTTACTGCGAAGGAGCTTCATGGCACAACGCGCATTGCTGCGAAGCTGCACTAATGGAAAAACCCGGCGTATTATCCGCACCCATACTTTGCCACTGAAATTTTCGCATTTTTGGTGCGGGTTATACGGGCAAAAATACGGTACTTATGATTTAGGCAGCAGCCGCAAGCTTTTGTGTGGGGCTTCGGCTTTCTGCTGATAGGTGACAGGCTAGTCGGCTTGCCCCGTGTTTGCACCAGTGTAGGGGGAACCAACCGTGGACTGGCTTTTGATACACAAGGTCTATGACGAGTGTCGTAACTGGTGTGCACTGAGTAATTCTGGCCTCGATGCACTGTTCCAATGCAGGAGCGGCGCAAACCTCCCCGACGTCACAGGTGGGGGCAGCGCGTCCACCGTGCCGCCGCTGGACGGCCAGTGGATTGAGACTCGGAGCAAGAAGGCGGCACTCAAACTCGAGAAGCTGGACACCGACCTCAAGAACTACAAGAGCAACTCCATCAAGGAGAGCATCCGGTGAGTGAAGATGCCCCGAGCAAAACTTTTTGGAAGGTCGGACGGAAAATGGATGCCTGTGCAGAGGGTAGTTCTGAAGCCACGGAGGGAAAGGGGGGCGGGGAGGTGCTACCGTATTTATTCGAATATAAAACGGCGTTTTTTTTTTTCTCCAAAATCCATAGTCTCAAAGTCATACCCCGCCTTATATTCGAAGCTCAGTATACAGTGGAACCCCGTTCATACGTGTTTTCACCGGACGGGGAAAACAAAACGTAACAACCGGGAAAACGCAGCAATGCGGAAACCTTCGAAAATGAACGGAAACAGCGTAGCTTTGACTTGAAACCGTGTATTTCTGCAACTTTGGCTTTCGAACTTTAAAAAACTCGGAAGATAGGACTGCTGCTTTTTGCAATCTCTGCAAAACACCACGTGTGGCAATGCAAGGTCCCTAGCGATGTCGACTCTCTTGCGTGCTGGCTGCTTGTCTGCTGCGCTTATTACGTAAAGCTTTTCCTGAAGGGAAAGCGCCTCCCGTTTTCGCGACGCCATCAAGGCACGACAAAGTTCGCCGTTGCAAGTTCAACGGTGCTCTCAAAGCTTAAAGCACACGATGACGACGAGAGCGCGTGCTATTCTTGTGGTGGTGCTTTATGGCGAACACGCACTAACGGCATTACCAAGGGAAGCTTCTGTTGTAAGCGCAGTGATGATGGTGACAGCATAGAGTAACATAGGGCCATCTAGTGGTGGGGAATCGCACCCGCGTGCGGCTTCATGCAGTCAGTCCCGTAGCCAAGCCTGGCCAAGGCTCTTCAAACGTCCAAAATGCGGTCCGCGCATGTTGCCCAGGAAGCTTTGGAGTGTCAGATTGCGACGCATGATCCGGGAACGTACTCTGAGCCATGACGGAACAACGAGGATTTTAATCCGTGGGACTCTATGTGAGCTACTCCAGGACTAGACAAAAACAACATAGCAGCCTGGAAAACACAGCACTGAGGAACGTAAGAGTGGGGTTCTACTGTATGTATATATATACCGGGTGCGCGAGGTATTTGAGGACGCTATTCCTCATTGCCATAGGCACCAGCAGGCTCATCATATATATATTTAGAAGTACGGCTTCTTATTCGTCGACCCCTTATGCTTCATACTGTGCAGTTTGTTCAGAGGTGGAAGTGTACAAGTTGAAGCAGGAAATAAAACGCCACGCAGTCCTCGTCGCCCTGGCCGCGCACCCCAGCGACTTGGAAATTGCTGCCTTTCTGAAAGGAGCGGAGTCTCGCGTTTAAAAAGTGCAGACGGAGGTGTTGGGTTGTGGCGGTGACGTGGCATGTGTAGCGAAGAGGAAAAAGCACAGTCAGCGGTCAGACATCGTCAGAACCCCTTAATTTCTCCGGCGGTGGTGTTATACGTTGTTTGCAATGAGGGTGACGGCATGCTGGCACACTTTTGCAGGACTCTGCGTTAATGCTGCCGGTTACGTGGATGTGCTTGCTACCGTTGTAAAGCTATGGCTAGAGAGTGTTTCGAAAGAAAGATCATATGTCTTTTAGCAAGATTCGGCTTCTGCCCAGACCGCCTGCGTCACCCAATAGTGCCCAGCTGACGTCTGCAACCCCGTCACTGTGAACTTGTGGCCTCCTAGCTCTCCAGATTTAAATCCTCTTTACTACTATGTCTGGGGCGTCATTGAGATAGAGGCCAACAAAGGGCCGCATAATACAAAATACTGGCTGAGGGCTGCCATTTTATAACTCAATGACCAACATCTCTAAGGAGGACCAGATCCGTGCATGCAGCTGTTTGCGAAGACAAATTGAATCACTTATTGCTGCCGATGGCGGATTCATTGAGTAGTTATGGAATTAAACCATAACCAAAGTACTTCGCAAAGTTTGGTGAAAATATGTCTGATTTTGCTGGAGATAATCTGTTGTGCCTGACGCCAACGTTCTGTTCTCAAATACCTCGCGCACCCGGTATATGGTGATTTTTTTTACTCTCCAAACTGCACCCTCGCCTTGTAATCGGGACCACTTTATAATCAAATAAATACGGTATCTTTATCTGCCCCAACATTGTGGCGGAAAGTTCTCCAGGTTTTGATGTGATTGCAAAGAATCTGTCACTGCCTTGTGACCGACAGTGGAGCCAGATATGAGAAGTCTTTTTGCGGCGACGTCCAGGCCTTAAAAATTTCCTGGCTAGTTTTGCCCCTTCAAAACAGTGGCCAAAAATTTGTCTTTGTTGTGTTCTAGTGGCTTAGAGGCAAAAGCATTTTCTTGGTCACTTTCTTGGTGGCACCTCCTGTTTTAGATGCAAAGCATCTTTTGCTCGGGGCTATGTCCATTGTCCGTTGGCATCCGCATCTCTTCTCATCCCCCTCTCCACGCCAGCTGTGGGATAATGCGCTTCTCTCTCCGTCCTCGTATCCACGCCAGCTTCGCGATAGCGCACTTCTCCCTCCGTCCTCCTGTCCACGCCAGCGCTATATATAACCGCGTGCACGCGCCGCTGCCTCAGTTGCTTCGTCGGAGGAGTCTCGCTCCGGCGTCTGATGAGTACTGACAGTCCTGCTAGCGGATTGGCTGACACAAGTTCAGCCAGCATCAGCCAACCAGTTAACAGAGCTGTTTGTCAGAGGGGAACCCTGAGGTGATGCGAAGCATCGCGGAGTTTCCAACAACGTTCACCCGATGTGGGTAATCAACGCAAGTTAAAATAAAGGGAACTCCGTGATGCTTCGCATCACCTCAGGGTTCCCCTCGGGAAGATGGTGTAATTTTTTTCTTTGCTTTCTTTCTTGTAGAAGGGAGAAAAGAAGAACCAGTGATCTGAGGGAAGTGTTGGCGCATTTTAATTAGTGCTTTTTAAGAACGAGGAATTGGGTTCGAACGAGGAGTCGGGTTCGATTCGCGGCCACGGCGGTCGCTTTTCTGACGAAGGCGAAAAGCAAGAACGCCCGTGTGCTCGAGATTTTGGTGCACGTTAAAGATCCCCCGGTGGTCAAAATTAATCCGGAGCCCTCCACTACGGCGCGCCTCATTGCCTGTGGAGTGTCGGCACGCTAAACCCTACAATCAATCAAACGAACGTAATCTTACGAGTACACCTGATTGAAACGGATGACTGTACCATTTTTCCTTCCTGTCTGGATACTTGTGTTTGCCTGCTTTTTTATTTGAGGCTTGCACGCAGGTATGCCGGCTAGCATTGAACAAGCAAATCTTTAAATCAGGTTTGGCGGAGGAAATGACAACTAGGGATTCCTGAAAATTCTGACTAGGGATTCCTCATTCTGCTCTTTTTCTCTTTTGATCTGAGTGGTGCTCTTACACTCCTTTGTTTTTCTTTGTACCCTCTTGTTTCACTCTCTTTGGTGGTTAAAGTTGCTGAGTGTTACCACTTCAACTGTTTCGATGAGCTGAGGCCATATGTGCTGCAGTTTAAGGAGACAGACTAGTCTTAGAGCTGTTTTTTTTTATTTACTAACCAAATGAAATGAAACTGCACAGCATTATGTAGCTTTTTGTGCTGATTTCAAATATGTAAATATTTTGCAAGTTGATGATTTTTCTGAGATTTAATGATTAATTATCATTATTTTTGGTCACAATTACAAATAAGCACTCCATACAGTATGGAAGTTACCACGTGGATGTGCAGACAAATGACTAAAGAATAGAACGTTGGGGGAACTTTGTTTGATTTAGCTATTTCTGATCGTTTTACAACACACTGAACTTCTCTCCTCCCACGCTTTGCCAGGAACGGCTCACAGGTGGTGTCATTTGAACACGGTAATTTTCCAAAGCCTCCACTTGAAAATATGTTTCCAAAATTGTATTTCCCGCACATTTAGCTACTGGAAGCAAAAAATATTACAGTCGTACCTGCTCTGGGTGCCGAGATATCCGTCCGCAAAACACTCAACTTTGCGTTGCAAGAAAAGTGTCGTTTTTCACCATCGAATTCTGCCCAAACTGAGCTTTAGAGTGCACTTTAAAATGCTATTTACGATAAAATACGGTGCCTTTTGATAGGAAAGTTTGCAGACGGATAGGAAAATGGCCGCGGATGCTGAAAATGCCATTTTTCAGAGAACCAGTTTTGGACCGCTTTTTGGCCCCAAAGACCCACCTGTTCCCTTAAAGGTGGAGGTGGGGATCGGAGCAAAGTATCTTATGTCTTGGCGTATTGTAATGAAATTTGGTAGGCACCTTGGAAAGCACTCCAAAGATATTAAAAGTTTCATGATGATATCTTCAGTACTTTTTGTGTTGCGGAAATTTACATGTTGCCCGCTCATCGAAAGCCTAGTGAAGTGACGAAATGGTAGCAAGTTCTGAATACTTCAAAATTGTAGTCAAAAGAACACTACAGGGTATGACATTCTTAGAATGTTTTTAAACCCTGTGTTATTTTTATATACAGCAATATTTTTACCTGTAATCATTTGTACACAACTAGCATTAGCATAAGCACTAAATAAAAAAATAATAAGGCCCTAAATTGAAAATCAGGAAATGTCATACTGCAGAACACTTAAAGGATAAAAAACAAAACAAAAAGAAAGAAAACAAACAGGTGCAAAATTTGTCCAGTGTTTGCGGTGGTATCCTCTCCACGAACAACAGGGAATGCGTGAAATGCACTTTTGAGAAAATGGCTCTCAAAGGTTACAGAGCACTTGTTGTCCCGCAAAAGGCACCGGACGCATAGTCGGCACCGGACGCATGGCCCTTGCTGTCCTTGCTAGAGAATGACCTCTGGGCTGTTGCCCCTTGATCTGATTTGGCATCGCAAAAATGGGTGTTTTTTGGTCATCGCGATCGGTTTCGCTTTCGTTTCCGCTGACAAAATAATTTTTTTTAGTACCTTTAAAGACCGTTTTTCGGCATGGTATTTTTATACAGCATACACCAAGAGTTCTGGAAGCGAAAGCAGGCAGTTTCCAAAAATCAATTTTTTTGGGGGGCCGATTTCTACGACCCCATTCCTGCGTTCCCCCTTAAAGCACCAACAAATGTTGTACAACACTATGCCAGTCCCGCGTAAGCTGCAGCCCCTGTGTATGTGCATCCTCCGTAACTTCTTGCCAGTCCACGAAAGATCTGAGAACTGCCGTTTCTGTGTCCATGGAACGGTTAGAACGGTGACAGCGTCTCTCCCGTGTCGCAGGCGGGGTCACGACGACCTGGGTGACCACTACCTGGACTGCGGAGACCTGAACAACGCTCTGAAGTGCTTCTCGCGGGCGCGCGACTACTGTACCAGCAGCCGCCACGTTGTCAACATGTGCCTCAATGTCATCAAGGTGAGGGCATCGTCACGGAGCTTACTTGCCATGGTGGCTAATACCCCTGTCACACGGGCATTATTAATCCGGATTGAAGCGAAGCGCGATTGACTTTTCGAATGCGCTCGAAGCACCGCCGCTGCCACACGGCACGTTTCGAATCGAGAAGTTGCACCGCTTGCACTCACGTACGTCAGGTGGCGCCAGAAATGGACTTCACAGCCGGCGTCGGGTAACTGCGCACGGTCGTAGGTATACGGAACTATATGAATGCTACCACACACTTATTTGTGTCAAGTTATTTGATAGAATTTCTGGCGTTAGTTGAAGTATCAACTTCTGTGTCAATAGTCAGCGGGGACGAGAGTGTCACCGCTTTCGTGCGATCTCACTTGGAGCCCTTGATCGTGATTGAAACGGCCGTGTATCAGCGCCCAATCTGGATTGAGCTTGATCCAGATCGACTCAGTCGCGATTGAAAGTGCCCGTGTGACAGGGGTATAAGGCGTTGTGCTGCTGAGCCCAAGGATGTGGGTTCGATTCCCAGCTGCGGGAGCCGCTTTTCTGATGCAAGCAAAAACGCGTCTGTGTGTTTAAGATTTCAGCGGATGTTAAAGGTCTTTCCCCCCAGGTGGTCTTAAGGGGGGACACTGCTCTTAAAACAGCTTCCTTTAATTTTTAAATAAACTCTGTGAAAATTGTCATTCTTGCTGCTTCTTCCCCACTTATTTCAAATATGCCGTTATTTTTTCAGCTGGTCAATTAGTTCCCGAGATAATTAGAGATAATTAGCCATTTTTGGTCAAACAATAGACAACACAGTGGTGGTCATGAAACTGGAATCTTTATATTTTCCAAAACTATGAAACTTGGTGAATGCAATAACGGGAATTGGTTTTTTTGATGCACTGCTTTGAAGGAATTTTACAGCTCATTGAGCTTTGTTGGCACGAGTGGCAAGAAACCATTTCGAATGTGAATTTCAAGCACTAAAGTTTAGTGAGCTGTAAAATTAGTTTCAAGTGGTGCACCAAAAAACTGATTATCATTGCATTCACCAGGGTTCATAGCATTGAAAAATATAAATATTACAGTTTTGTGGCTAACACTGTTTTGTCTATTGTTCCTCGAAAAATGACTAATTATGTCAAATTATCTTGGGAACTAATTGACTGACTCAAAATATAATGCAATATTTGAAATTGGTGTAAATGGAGCAGCAAGATGATGAAGTTACACAGAGTTTACTGAACAATTGAAAGAAATTGTTTCAAGAGCCATGTCCCCACTTAAGTTCGTTTGGAGCCCTCCACTATGGTGCACTACATAACCCAAGTGTAGGCTCCGCACGTAAAACCCAAAATATTTTGAACCATAAAACTCCTCTTAGCGACTTCACCTACAAGATTTCAGGAACGAACGAAGCATGCAAGCAAAAAAATATCAGTCGTGAATGTGCATACTATACAGCATGGTTTCTCAAAGTGGGTTCCGCGGAACCTAGGGGTTCCACAGGCCCCTCCTCGGGGTTCGCGATCCACTGATAAATTTTCCCTCGTTCCGCATTCGCCAAGAAACTTAGATGACGAACCCGAGGTGCGATCGATCTAAGGAACCTTCCATTACTCTTGCCCGAGTGTCAGTAAGCACATCTCAGTGCATAACACAAAGGCACAAGCTGCGCAATACACCCCACCAGCAGCTTGTAGTCAGCCAGACTCCGAAAACGGGTGGCGTGGTTAAACTATTACACTTAAATCTCGGCCTTGTATTACCGCCATGCGCATTTCTCCTGTTTGGAGATAGGTGCCGCTAGCGTACGCTCTGGCGTAAAGTCGACATTCACGCTTTATATTCAATAGCAAGCAAACTTGCTTCCTTTTGAATTTATTGTACGTGAATGTAGCGTGAACGTAATGAAAAAATAGCGGGAAAAGGGGGGGAGGGGTTCCTTGGCACTTAACGGAGCTTAGCAGGGTTCCCTGGGACCAACATGCCTGAGAACCCCTGCTATACAGGATAGGGGTCTAGGGAAGTAAAGTAAGGATGTCATTGGATTTCATATATACAGTCGATCGCAGATTTATCGAACTCAAAGGGGGTCACAAAATAGTTCGACATATCGGCAATGTGATATATAAGATGTTTTCTCTTCCATAGGATTTACGAGGAGATGTTTGGACTGTCCGATATGTGTGGGTTCGATATATCCAGGATCGACTGTATATTTTACCTCATTATCATAAGGGAATCATACAATCATCACAAGTGATCAGGAAAAATGCCTCAGATGCGGGCTTTGTTTCATAAAGTAGTATGCATTCGTTGTTGTTGCGCTTTATTTGTTGCTGTATGTAAAGTTGAGCTAAAAGCTTCGTGAAACGTAATCAAGTACAAACTTTCACCGTAGACCGCTGCCTGTGCTCTACGCTTACAAACTGCAGGTAAAGGTAATGCTGCCACAGGCTATCTAAACTTTACATAATTACAAACACCCCAGTCAGTCACTCAGTCGCGAAGCTTTGTGGTCAGCTTGTTTGACAACTTGTTAGTTTGTTTTGTGTATCACTGAGTGTTCTGGGTAGACACTGCTGACCTGATGACAACGCAGGGTCTAATTCAACTCAAGCTCTAACTAAATTCAACTCAGTGCTGAATTCAATACAAGTTCTAAATTCAACTCGGGGTCTAAGTCAAGTCTAATTCCCACTGCTCATTGCGGACATTTTTTTGAAAAGACGGCATCAAAAGCCTGTATGGATGTTCTCTTTGTATGTCCCCCTCCCTGAAAACTGTCAGCACAGTGCTTGCTATACTGTTGCTGGCACAGCGAAGTAATAACAGAAAAATCTCAGTACACTTTTTGACAATGAAAGGGTACCAGCAGCCAGGTTGATGGGGCGTTGCTGTTAAGAGCGCTTTTTTTTTTTTAACAGTGCGCTCCTGCAAGAAATAAGAGAGAATTTCTTTCCCCAATCAAATCTTAAGGTGGAGCTGTCTGCATGGTCTTACTTCAGAAATAACGGCTGCATTTGTGGCACATTTGGAACTAAGGGGAAGGGGAGGGGGAGTTCTCCGGTTTGCTGGCCTTCAAGCACTGATGCCTCCACCGCTTGACGTGGCTGTTCTTTCCTTATGTGGCGAGTAATTGGTAACTGATTGATTGATTATGAGGTTTGACGTGCCGACGCTACACGGGCAATAAGGCGCACCGTAGTGGAAGGCTCTGGATTAATCTTGACCACCTGGGGATCTTTAACGTGCTCCAAAATCTCGAGCACACGGGCATTTTCGCTTTTCGCCTCCATCAGAAAAGCGGCCGCGGCGGCCGGGAATCGAACCCGCATCTTTGGGCTCGGCCACACAGCACCTTGTAATTGGTGACTGCTCACACAGTCTTCTAATGATTTCCTCTTTTGCGCAAGTCCATGCTCAGTCTTATTAGAAGGAAATTAGAGTCTCTTAATCTTAGGTTTTTATCGCAAAGCTTCACGTCCGATAAGCCAAATGCTCTCGGAGCCTTTGCCTTGCAGCAATGTCTTCCTCCCCCAAACTGTTAGAGCGAAGCTTCGAGGGTCTCACTGATGATGCCTGTGCGCGGAAACGCACTGCAGGAAAGCCAACTTACTCTGACAGTGATGACGATCGTGTGTGAAGTGAAGAAAAATTAAGACGCTTCCCTGCGAAGCCTGGCGACAGCTCCGTTAGGCCTCCTGCGCTAAAAATTGATGTGCAGCAGAGGCAGGAGGTGATGCAGGCATGTAAAGGCACAATGTATAGGTGGTATTCATTGAAAAGTTTAGCTGTCAATTTCTTTGCTTGGCAGCACTTGAAATGGCCACGGACATGGCGCGGCTTGTGCCACTGTGCTCGCACGCCTGAAAAAACAAACAAGAAACACCGACGTGCGTCGTCTCCTCTATTTCAATTCGCTTGTCAACGGTGGCGTCAACAGAGGTGTTATTAATCACACTCACTTTGGACTCAAGCATTGCTTTGCATTAGGTGGGGTGGAGTTCGGAACGTCCAACACAATGTGCTTAGCACAGACAAGTACCACCATCCCGCGGAGCCCGACGTAACCAGTGACGGCGCACCCACACGGTTGCCAGCGTGCGTTGCCTCACCATTGAATACAAGCTATATAGGCCTAAAGTCATGTTCTGGGGGGAACATCGACAGCTGTTACCCACAGCTTGACGTACGATGAGAGTGACGTTGCTCTACATGCCGTAAGGTGTTAACTGCAGGGTGTTAGGCCTAATGCCACAATTTGAGGTTTAACGCCTTAAACTGGCACCCACCCGAAAAAGTACCCACTGTCTGCCAAGCGGCAGGTACCGATTTACGACCTCGCAGACCCCGAACCCAAACATTAGGCCTGTGGAGTGCATACACGAGAGTCGCTGCAGTTATTCTAGAAAAGCTGTGCATATCTCCAGAGTGGCTCATGCTCGTAGTGCGAGATTGGCCAAACAAGAAAGCTTCGAGTTCAACCGCTGTCGTCGTTCGACAGGGGGGTGCATCATTTTTTATTTCTTGTTTTCCAGGTCAGCATCTACTTGCAGAACTGGTCCCACGTCCTGACGTATGTCAATAAGGCTGAGGCGACTCCAGAGTTTGCTGAGGTGTGTATGTGTGTGTCTTGCAGTTGTGGGTTGCTTTGCGCTTGCGCACTAAAGCAGTGGAACAAGATTTTGAATGGCTGTTAGAGAAGGCCAAGCTTTCTTTGGCTGTTAAAGTTTTTGTTGCAACTACAGTCAAACCCCGCTACAACGAACTCCACTTCAATGAGACATTTCCAATTCCCCGTCAGGTAGCCATACAAGTCAATTCAACAAAGTTCTCACCACAATGAACCATTTGTCTCACTTGCTTTCGCTTCAACAGAATTTTTGCTCAGGAGGGGTGGGGTCGAACATTTACTTTAAAATAACATAAGCATAACGGCAGCTATCCGGAACTTTTTATACGTGCAGTGCGCTTAGTTTCACCAAAAATGTGTGCCGTGTGCCTACACCACTACCAGTAAGCAAAAACAAACGCATAGGTGGACGCCATTGTTTGCCGGTGGTAAGGATGTGGCTGGTTGTCTTTTGAATCTTGAAACTTTTTGGGCTTGTGCAGTTTTTTTTAGCCGTTTTCAAATATCCAATCAGTTTTGATGTAAGGCATTTAGTTTTCAAGATAATTAAAAATCTTTCTTAATTGTTCTTGAGAACAATGGAAAAAAAACTATTTAACAAAAGATTACCAGTAAGTCATGAATAGATACCAGAAGTTGTGGAGAATGAAATGTGGGAAGCAGTTTTTTTTTTTTTTTTTGCAATTACGTGCAAGTTTACATTAATTCCAACTTCTAGGTTTGAAGTACCCCTGCTAACCAATTAAAAATAATTGTAATTAAACAACTACTGAAAGACAAAATTGCTAACTCTTCCTCCCTTTTTAGATGGTTTAAACATTCAGCTTTACACTGCAAGAGAACTAATCTTCCTAGCTGCACTATGTGCTGGGATGTACCTCTCGAGAATTTCCTATCGCTACAATTCTGCTTGTGGTGAAAAATGAGAAAAAATTATGGAAAAATTGTAATTTTTTTATCGAAATCGGGCCTGTAGGGCTGTTGTAAGTACCTGGTACTGTTCAAGTACCAACCTTTCGGAGGAAAAACTGTGCTAAGGAAAAAGTTACACCTAAGAAAATGCTTTTTTGGGCAATTTTTTGGTCCCGAAGACCCATGTGCCCCCTTAAGCCTGCGTGTCCTTTGGTAGGGCCACGCCAAGGACACGCACCAGAGCATCGTGACCAAGCTACGGTGCGCTGCCGGTCTTGCTGAGCTGGCCACCAAGAAGTACAAGTCGGCCGCCAAGAACTTCCTCCAGGCCAGCTTCGACCACTGCGACTTCCCCGACGTGAGTACCGGGCAGGCTCTGCTCACACGTTCGGTCCATTCTCTGCTTTGGTTTGGTCTGCCATCAGTACCCTCTCGGCTTTTTAAAAGAGAGGACACTGCTCTTAAAACAGCTTCCTTAAATTGTTAAGTGAACTCGGTGAAACTTGTCAGCCTTGCTGCGTTTTTTCCACTGATCTCAAATGTGTCATTATTTTTTGAGTCAGCCAATTAGTTCTTAGGATAATTAGAGATAATAAGCCATTTTTGGAGGAACAATAGACAAGACAGTGTTAGCCATAAAGCTGTAAGCTTTATATTTTCCAATACTTCGAACCCTGGTGAGTGCACTAAGAGAATCGGTTTTTTGATGCACTGCTTGGATCTAATTTTACAGCTCGTTAAAATTTGCTGGCACCACTGGCAAGGAACCATTTCGAATGCCCATTTCAGGCACCAGTGTTTAATGAGCTGTAAAATTAGATCCAAGCGGTGGATCAAAAAACCGATTCTCTGATTGCATTCACCAGGGTTCGTAGTATTGGAAAATATAAAGTATTACAGTTTTATGGCTAACACTGTCTTGTCTATTGTTCCTCCAGAAATGGCTAATTATCTCTAATTACCCTAGAAACTAATTAGCTGACCCAAAAAGTAATGGCATATTTGAATTCAGTGGAAAAAAAAAGCATCGAGGCTGACAAGTTACACGCAGTTTACTTAAAAATTAAAAGGAGTTGTTTTAATAAGGGCAGTGTGCCCCCATAAATGAATGCCATCAACAAGAATAAATTGTACAAAGCTGGGTTGGAAGAAGCGTCACGTAAGGTTCATGCAGTGGGTTTGCCGACTTCGCAGCTAGTGGTCGTTGGGAAAGACTGCTTCCTCAGTGAAAATAATTGAAACATTCTGTTCTTTGGAGGGCTGTCTTGAATGGTCGATTGCCGTCTGCTCGTTTAAACCACTGGAGCTCATCGACTGTTGGCGTGAGCGTAAATCTTCTTTCGGGGCAGCGTGGGTGCACCTCGAAAACTATAGTGAGGTGTTAGGGAGGCTGGTGTTCAAAAATTTGTTGAATGAAAAACAATAACGGCTGTGGCCTCTACGTTGAACCAAAAAAGTCATCTATAACTTGCTTGACTTCTTCCAATGTCAAGCTCTTGGACTTTGTTCCAACTGGCCTTTACAAAAGCCTTTTTAGTTTCGCTTTAATATTGGAGGGGAAAAGGAAACAACAAGAATGGTGGCCCTTGTAGTGTTTGCTGTACGATGCCTGTTTTTGTGTTCCTTTTTTGATGTCTGCAGGCTGTGCACGAGTTCTGATCTGTGCAGATGCCAGGTTTCTGAAAAAAGAAAAGAAAAAGAAAAAAATACTTGTTGTCCAAACAACATGCTCAAATGTAGGTTGTCTAAGTGAGCACAACGTGCCCTTTTCCTGACTGAAAGTCCCAACTTTGGGAAAAGGGCTGAGTGATGTGGAGAGATGAGTGCATTAAACACTTTGACCGAGCGGGCGGCCTTCCTAAGGAATGTTACCCCTTTCACTGATGGGTGTTTCTGGCCATGACACACCCCTAGTGTCGGTTTGGTTTTTGGAGTATGAGGGAAGGAACGTAGTGATTTATTTGACTATGATAGCATCCGGAACGTAACGCGTCGACAGGAAAGTGCGTGGGTGAGAAATCACCTTTCTTCCAGATATTTTCAGTTTGCCGTGCACGCTTCCGGGACGATGACGACCCCACTGTTTCGACATCAGAATCTGTCGCTCTGGAACTCGCACCCCT
This sequence comes from Haemaphysalis longicornis, assembly GCF_048455015.1. Classification (NCBI taxonomy): domain Eukaryota; kingdom Metazoa; phylum Arthropoda; class Arachnida; order Ixodida; family Ixodidae; genus Haemaphysalis; species Haemaphysalis longicornis. The sequence goes on along the minus strand of NW_027526385.1, from coordinate 39,071,490 downwards.
TTTTTCTCAGATGAGAAACTCGCAGAATGCGATTCCGAGCTTGGCTCGTATTCGGATTGCATTCGAAGAACCATCGCTTCAGTCCGCAGTCGAAGGCCCCGCGTAATCAGCCATCCAAAAGTAACCGTGCGCATGGAGCGAGCACTTTCAGCAGCCCGGACAATGCACAGAAATGAGTGAGCGAAAGCCGCGATTGAGTCATGGTTTGGTCTGTTGGAGATGCGACGGTGCGCTGGGCTAACCTGGCGCGCTGTAGCAGATGCGAGAACGGAATAAAAAAAATCCTGGAGACCCGTTGCGGATGGCACAGCAACCTTTGCACCCGTAATCGCACACGTGCCACATGGTCACTCATCCTGACAGAGTACAGTGCGCGGAGCAACCAAGCCCCCCAGCAACAAAGGGTGGGTGCGGTCGCTCCGTACTCTTCAATATACTGCCGTTAGAGAGCCAGCGAGTGAAAATACGAGCTACTAGAAAGATTCGACAGATGGCGCGAACAGTCCAGGCGCACCAGCTTTGCGCTATGGCGCAAATTTTTTAACGCACAGTGGAGAGCGTACCGGAACGTCAGTGACACTGCAGAGGGGAAATGCGAAAACGTACCGGTACGTCAGTGACAGCGAAAGGGTTAATAACTGGCTGTATTGATCTCGCAGCTGAATGTGTTAAGATAAAGATTGCCAATCAGAATTCACGTGACAAGTTTGATACATTGCACCGAGCTGAAAGGCAAGCAAATTTTACGTTTTCACTTTTCAGATGCTGTCGCCCAACAACGTGGCCATGTACGGTGGGCTCTGCGCTTTGGCGTCCTTCGATCGCCAGGAACTGCTGCGCAACGTCATCTCCAGCAGGTGAGCGGATTGTGCCATGCGGGGCTCGGGTTAAGAGTCTCCCTTCTAAGACTTATTTCACGAGTGAAACTCATTGCCCGCGTTGCGCAGCGCGTTAAGCCCTGCAAAAAAAAAAAGGGAGGCAGTCAAGATTGCCAAGGAAGCAAGGGGGAGAATGTGGTAGGTCATTTGTTATCGTTGAAACAGGTACAGATTTTTGAAAGTGGAGAAAAACATGCCCGCGGGTGGGATTCAATGAGCCCCTCATTTCCCTTTTTTTCTGCGCTTTCTTTTGAGAATCTGTACTTGTTTCAATGGTAATAAATGACCTACCACATTCTCCCCTTTGCTTCCTTGGCGGTCTTGACTGCCTACTCTTATTTCTGTGTGTGTGTGTATATATATACAGTCGAACCCCGCTACAACGAACGCCGCTTCAACGAAATTTCCGCTTCAACGAAATATTTCCAATTCCCCGTCAGCTAGCCATAGAAGTCAATGCAACAAAGTCCTCGCCACAACAAACCATTTGTCAGGCTTGCTTTCGCTTCAACGAAATTTTCGATGATTTGGGCTGGGTTTGAACAATTATTTGACAATAAAATAAGCATAGCGCCAGCTATCTGTAACTTTTTATACATTCAGAACGCTTAGTTTCACCGAAAATGCGCGTTGCGACCACACCAACCACACCGCCACCCAAAACAAAACAAAAAATAACTCATAGGCGCACGCCATTGTTTGATGGTGATAACGATGTGGCTGGCCGTCTTTACACGAGGCGCAGGCCCGCTTCGCCAAGGCGGAGCCAGAGCTACAGCCAATCCGTATCCAGTTGAAATTGCATGAATGTGCTCCGCTGCTGGCGCGGTGCCGTCATGTATGCGTTGTGAGGAGCTGTCCTTGCCGTTTTCCTTCTACCATTCTTCATAGCCAAGAGCGAAAATCATGTTTGCGCGTTTGGTCTTGAAGCCTAGTCATCCTATCTTAGTCGCGAGCGCGCGGTCCTGTTAAATGCAAGCGCGCGCGTCTTGCCAGCCAAGGTCAGTAGCTGCCGTGCCCTGTCAGAGGATAAGATAACGGCACTGCTCCTGCCACAAGCGAGAGGGGGGCTTCCCACGGCCTAGCAGCTATCTGCAACTAATCAGCTCGGTGGACACGCCTTGTTGTACAGCGATACGTTTTGCGCCTGCATATCTTCACCCCCCTCCGTAACGCGTTCTTTGGGTGGTGAAAAAACAGATAACCATTGGTATGTTTGTTATCCGAATAAACATGAGTTATTGCGCGTCACTCCTTTTTCTAAACATTGTATTATGCTGCCAATGTTGCGGAAACGCACGGGGCTATTTTTCTGGCCTTTCCGTGGTGTGTTGGGGCAGATTTCGCCTCAACGAATTTTCGCTTCAACGAAATTTTTCGCACGTCCCGTCAATTTCGTTGTAGCGGGATTCGACTGTATATATAATTTGAATTATTACAGTATGCAGCCATTGTAAGGCTATGTAACATAGTACAAAAAGTGCTACGAGTTGTGCCGCGCCTCCGCCAGATGACGCCACGGGTCCCGCGACCGAGAGAAGACGCAGTGAAACATCCCCCTCGTGAGGGGCACGATCAAATGCAGAGCATTTCCGGCGGCGCACGACGTTAAGTAGTTTGCGTTACATTAATGTTGTTGCACTTGTGGCAACTGCTGACGAGAGAGCGCTCGTCAGCAGTAATTTGAATGAGTCAAGGATATAAGGCGCGTTCGTAGCGTCCCAATCTGTGTCGGCTTTGTGGCGCAGTGGGTAGAGCACCATGTACAGTGCGTTCCGCCCACAGGGTCGAGGGATCGAAACCGGGCGCCGGATAGTATTTTTTTATGTATAGTAGGGAGGGGTGCGGTGCGGACTACGGACGTCAACGCGGGTGACATCGTGAGTTACTGAAATGCTCTGCATTAAAAAAAAAAATAAACCTATTTTGTGGAAACTTTTCTAATAGCAGTTCAGAGGCTTCATCAGAAGTTTGCATATTCGTATTTGATACAACTTCTCCTTCTCATTCCGGTGCAGCTCCTTCAAGCTCTTCTTGGAGCTGGAGCCCCAGCTGCGGGACATCATCTTCAAGTTCTACGAGTCCAAGTACGCCACCTGCCTCACTCTGCTCAACGAGATCAAGGTAAGCCGCCCAGTTTGGATCTGGGAAAGCTTGGCCCGGAAAAACAAGCGCAAACAAAAAGTGCGAGTGTAGTGTCGCACGGGGCTGGTGCTCTGGCACTGACCTTTCTTCCAACTGTCTTTGCAGTGGCGAACAAAAATTTGACATCCACCTCAGTGCAGCCGTACGGCTACAAAGAAAAGCTGTACAGCTTTCCTTTGTGGCCGTACGGCTGCACTGAGGTGGATGTCACATTTTCCTTTAAATCTGTTCTAGAGTCTTTGTGGTTACTTGGTGTGTTGACCTCTGCCTTGTAAGGCCTCGTTTTACGATATTGGCAATGGCGAGTGAGAAAAAAGGAGGGTGGGTGAAGGGCTTTAGCAGACGGGGTACGTTCCTCTTAGCTCTGCCAAGTCTCCTCTACCTCCTCCTCTTTCTCCTCCTCTACCTCCTCCTCCTCTCCTCCTCAAGTCTCCTTTCAAGTCTCCTCTACCTCGCACACAATCTCTCACCTCCTACCTCCTCTACCTCCTCCTCCTCTACCTCCTCCTCCTCTCCTCCTCAAGTCTCCTTTCAAGTCTCCTCTACCTCGCACACAATCTCTCACCTCCTACCTCCTCTACCTCCTCCTCCTCTCCTCCTCAAGTCTCCTTTCAAGTCTCCTCTACCTCGCACACAATCTCTCACCTCCTGACACTTGTCCCCTACGTCTGGCGGTAGAGCAAGTTATGGGCAGACGAACCCATGGTGACGGCGTTTCTTTCTTGTTTGAATTTCCTTTCAGCATTTTTGTTGCACTGGGAAGAAGAAGGCAGTGTAATTCTGGGCACTACATGGAACACCTTGCGTGCACAGGCGGCCATTTGAAGGGGTCACTGAACATGTGCCGCAGTCAGCCATTGTTCGCTGTACTCGCGCTGTACTTTGGTGCATGTTCATAGTGTACTGTATTTTCGCGCTTATAACCCGCACCAAAAATGCAAAAATTTCAGCGGCAAAGTAGGGGTGCGAATAATACGCTGGGTTTTTCATTTAGTGCAGCTTCACGGCAATGCACGTTGTGCCGTGCAGCTCCTATGCAGTAACACTGACTAAGCCTTCCATGGCAGCGATTGTGCAAGACATACGAGGACAAGGAAGAAAGAACAAGGACGAGCACAAACGGAACTTTATTAGTGAATTGTGACTTTCGCCTCGCAGTCAGCATATTCTACTTGCTAAATATACGCTTTTTCTGTATACATGGTATGCGATGTGTTGCTTGAGCAGTAGCTTTGGTGCAGCCTTTCCTGTATCAAATGTGTGGGCAATACGCGAGGATTTTTTTTTTTTGTTTTCCGGCTGGCTGAAAGTGGGGGTGTGGATTATATGCAGGGGCAAGTTATATGCGCGAAAATGTGGTATATCTGAGATGTAACGCTATTGCCTTAGGGCATACTATTGCTGTCTTGCTGCGCTCGTTTCTTTATAATAAGTGTTTGTTGTAACTGCTGCCATTGTCACTGGGCTTGACTGTATGTGCGGTGAAAAAAAATTTCTGGCGATGACTTATGCTCCAACATTGTGAAAACTTGGTACAGATTGGCTTACGTTGGTGCTTAGCTTGTCTTGGATTGGCTTGCACTTGCACAGATTGGCTTCTTCATAACTGAGTGTTTGTTATATTACAACAGATCTGCATACAACAGATATTGGGATACAATATACCAATTTGCAATGTTTGGTTTTACGTTCCTATCTGTGCCATTGATTAAAAACTTTTTTTACTGCAGGTTCAGTTACAACAGACATTCAGATATAACAGACTAGATTAAGAGATTAACAAGTCTATTTAGGTCCAGTTACAACAGACATTCAGATATAACAGACTAGATTAAGAGATTAACAAGTCTATTTTTGCACGTCTACAGTGGACTCCAAGTTCACAACTTTCATGTCAAACATTTGCAGTGTTTGTGGTTATAATTCATAATGGCAATCAAACGAAAGCAATTTTGAATGACTGAAAATATTTGTGAATTAATAGAGGTAAACTTTTTGCTTGCCAAAAGCAATCACTGTCAAGTGCATGCAGTCATACACTTGCAGTATGCGTAAATGGGAAGTCCTGCAAGTCAGGTGATAGGATTTAAAATTTTACAATCTGAAGGCAACAGACCAGATGTTTATAGATATATGAAAGTTGCCATAGTTAAAACAAAAAAATCGTAAGCCCCCATACAGTAAAGCCCGCTTATATCGAACAGCGCGAGGATTGTAAAATAGTTCGATATAGCAACAATTCGATATAGAAAGTGAAGCAAAAAAAATTATATGAGAGCAATCTTGCCGACGGAGTCACGAGCTAACGCTGAGCTCTTACCACCCTGCAGTTCACTATCGATACGACACTTTCTCGGAAGAAAAACAATAATTTATTGAGGCGGAAGAACTGCGTGGGTGTAGCCTGCTTCTTGGAGCGCAACGCGTTGCTGGTGACTGCTGGCTCCACTGTATCTAAACAGTCAAGCACAAGACTGCTGCCCTCAATGGCACTGCAGTATCGCCGTAGCAGGGCCACGGCAGCGACGGCTTCGCTCGTGCTCGGAACAGTACGGAGTCCTTTGCATCTTCGACAGAGCGGAGACAAGCATGGATACAAGCGAATAACGGCGAACCCAGCGAACCGAGCAAGTGCGCGCAGCGAGTGGCGCGGACTTGAAGTTCGGTGACACCGCAGCCCGCAGCGCCCAAAGTGACGCTTTCGGCTCCAACGACATGCATGCGTGGAGCTGGTCCACTCTGCCACGGCTGGTTTGGACGCGCGCGAGCTCGCGCGGGAGTCGCAAGCGACACCCGCACCACCGCGCGCGTCGATGTATTGTGGGAAAGCCTGCCGCATGCCTAAGGAGAGCGAAAAATCCCGCGCGGGAGAATTCGATATATCCATTGTGAGCAGAATCGCGTTCGATATGAAAAGTTTTAAATGCATGTAATTTTTGCCAGAATGATACAAGGGTTCGATAAAGGCAATAATTCGATATATCCGTGTTCGATATAAGCGGGCTTTACTGTGTATATAGAGGGCAAGGTCTCCAAACGTAGCAACAGAACCGTTACTTGCACTTCACGTATATTCATGGAAAGGCAACGGAAACGCTAGTGTAGCTTGGAGGAGTGAACTGGAAGTAATATAATATAGTATGAGTAATGAACAGATCTAGAGGGGGCCATACAACATGATCACAGCAAATGTAACAAGACTCGTGTGTGATTTCATGCTGTACTTCATAGCGTCACGGGGATGAAACTGCTGAAAAAAGCCCAAGTAATCTCAAGTGCTTGTTGGTCTTAAATACCAACCTGTTTCAGTTGTAACTGAATCCCGAAGAATGACTATCATACTTTTATTGTTTTTGCTTTGTTTTTAACAGCTGCAAAGTACAAACTCTTGTTATAACAGACTTCATCCATGATTCTATCAAATTCTGTAGTAACAGTCTTTGGATTGTGCATACTTCTTTACTGCAGACTGAAATCATGATCACTACCGTGGTCTGTTGTAACAAGGTTACACTGTAACTGTACCCGTGTTCAACTGTATTTTCTGGTAAAACATTCCTGGCTATAACAAAATCCTACATCGAGAAATCTTGGTACAGATTGGCTTGCACTTGGCTTGAATTGGCACTTGACTTGGATTGGCTTGCATTTACACATATTATCTTTTTTATGGTTGAGCAGCCATTGTAACTGTGGCTTTCATAAGTGGTTCAGCTGTCTTGTGCACCAAAAAAATTCTCATCATAACAAGTTCAATCGTTGAGAAAACCCAGTGCAGACTGGCTTGCACCTGACTTCAATTTGTCTTGGATTGTCTTGCAAAGCACCTGTACCTTTGTGTGTTCTTGCAGGACAACCTGCTGCTGGACCTGTACCTGGCCTCCCACGTCAACACGCTGTACACCCAGATCAGGAACAGGGCACTTATCCAGGTGTGTTATAATGAGCTCTGCCGGTCTACTTGCCGCAAGAAGTATACGACCGTTTCAGGCTTGAAGGGACAGACAACCGATTTTTGTGGACTGCATGCAGCCTAGCTCGTATCAAAGCCAGCTTTTTCTGTGCTGGGGTAACCGCAACGAATTTTAAATAAACAGGCGGAAATAATTTTAATTTTGCACAAAAATTTGTAAAGTCTAAATGGTGGCGACACGTAGTGTCTGAACGTGACAATAAGTTACATGTCCAAATAACTCTGTCAATTTCAATTCTGGATTCAAAAACTGCAAGAAGGGATAGGAAAGGTTGCACATTATTGTTCTTTTAGCCGGGGATAAGTTTTTAAATACCTTTTTTAATTTAACTCATGTGCAGCTAAAAGTGTGTTGCTGCATGGCTTGCTGTTGGGGTTGCCAGCATTTCTCTTGGTGGGGCACGTTTGGGTGGTAGATCTAAAAATTCCGATCCCAAAAGTTCTTGGACGGTATCAGCAGAACCGGTTTGGGTTAACTCTTTCACGACGGCGCCATAGGCAATCGGAAGCCGGCGTCCGATGATTTTAAATCTCCCGCAAAATCTGAAACTCGCACTCCACAGACAACTATCCCCATCTGGTGTGTTCATTGGCAACTTCTCTTTCAATTTCGGTTTCGTTTGTTTCTGTGTCTCGTGTGGTGGCGGCGTAGAAAGAGAAATTTGAACCGAAGGGGGAGGGGTGGAGGAGGAAAAATGGCGTCGGGTTCACGCCGCGCTCCGCACAGTCGGACTGCTGTAGCAAGCACTTCGGCAGCTCCTGCTGTCGATTTTTCTGATTTCAGCAGCAGTGAGGGGTCAAGCAATGATGTGGGATCTTCAGATTTCAGTTAGGACGACGAAGCTCCGGTTCAGGTGCCTCGCACTTCAACAAGCGCTGGCAGGTAATTTCGTTGTGACTCCGCGCTGTATTTATAAACAAAACTTGCTTCTTATCTGACGACTGCGGTTTTGATTTTGTGTTTAGGGTCTCGAGAACGTACGGCCGGGATATTTTGCCAAATGCACAGCGCTATATCGCGCTATCACCTTCAAGATAACCTGGCGCTCGTGTCAGATTAGCGCTGCAGGGTTCAGGTGCGACGCTTGTCGAGAGCGCTGGATTTTTTTTTCTTGTTTTTTACCACCGAACTGATAACAATTTTGTGCGAGGACACAAAAGAGTATACCGTAATTACCCGATTCTAACGTGCACCCGATTTTCCTGACAAAAAAAAACTAAAAAACTTGCACCTCCGATTGTAACGCGAACGGAACTGTGTGAGCAAGAAAATCGATTGCGAGAGAAACGGATGATTTATTTCCCGAAGTAATCTCACTCATCTCACTCCTCGTAGCTCTCCACTGACCACAACATCTCGTCCTCGGTGCCACCAAGCACGTTCGCGATGCCACACTTCTGAACGAACGTTCAACCATGGTCGATGGGATCGTGGCCCACACCTCACACGCCCATCCCGCGAGCTTCTTTCAGAGGCGCACGCTTCAGCCGACCGCTCGCTTTGAACGCGTGAGAGCCGCTGCTGCCATTGCTGTTATCAAGCGCGCAAGTGGAACGATTTGACGATTTGTGTGAACGCCGATCGAAAAGCCTAGGCGCCTATGCTTCCTGCGTCCGAAAAATCGTTGCTAAAAGCTTTGGTGCCGTCTCGACATGGCGATGGCGATGGGTGGGACGAAATTTCCGCTCTTTCGGTTTCGGTTTCGTATCCGATGCATGCGATTTTTCGACCTATTTTTCCGGAAAAAAAGTGCGCGTTAGAATCGGGTAAGTACGGTACTTGGATGCACGTTTTACAGAGACTCACTCACCCTTGAGTGCCCTCGCGGCGTGGCACATCCGTCAGTTGTGCTAGGTTGACGGGCCCTCAAAAAGCCAAAACTTGGTGTACACTGTTGAGTTATATATTGAAGAATCATAGCCAAGGAACGTAGGAACAATTTGTATATCTTAAAATACCTGAAATAATTTTTAGTCTCGGTAAAAGTGCCGAATTGTGTTTTTTGTATACTTTTCTTGGGGGCTTTTTTCTGATTACTTGACGAATAAACTGTAAGTTATTGTACCTTTAACAAAACTGCTGCTTTGTGTTTTTAAGAGCAATCTATAAGCTACAATTTCATGCATAGCAAGGCTACGTGTGTTCAGTAGCTCAAGAGAAAAAAAATGTTTTGTTGAAGCACTTAAAATCGGCCGTTTTTCCGCCGTAACGAAAGAGTTAAGGGGAGACGCGGGTCTTGGAATCCCGAAATTTGGCCAAAAAATCTATTTTTAGAAATCGCCATTTTCGGAAAGTAGAGCTATTTTTCTACCTGTTAGCAAAATATCCAGACCCAGGAGTACGTATTTGAGCCATAATATCAATGTACAGCACCGACGCCCGCTAAAATCGGCCAAGATTCGACGCGAAAATAGCATTTTTTCGACGACTCGCCCCTCGGGTTCTACATGCGCCACGGCGTCCATCTTGGTCTCATTCGAAAGCGCGTCTTTTCGTTTTCAATTCCCCGCCAGAACCACTCCGTTTCGTCCGTTGGTTGCGAGTAAAACCGGGGTAGAAAAGAGACGGATCGCGCCGCCTAATTGGTTACTGACTGCACGTGACCGCAGGGCGCAACCTCATTGGCTGGGCGCCGTGGGTCGTCTGCTCGGCACTCTCATCACAGGGCAACGGCTCATGTATTCGTCTATGCGAGGACCGGCAAAAGCCCCGCATGGCGTAAAAATAAAGTAAAGATGTCTATCGATAACCGAAAGGAAGAACAGGCATTATTAAAAGCGCCTGAAATACGATTTTCTGCTCCTGTGACGACAACTTATCGCGAGAACGGCGCTGAGACGGAGGTAGGCTTAGCGCCCGCGCGGGCTGCCGAGACGATAGCGTAGCGATATGATTACGCCTGCGGGGGCACTAAGGTGCGTCTATCTTTCGATCAGCAGCAAATAGAAAGAAAAGAAATGATAAAGTGGAGGATGCCGCATGCCGACGTCGCAAGGGAAGTGTGTTCATTCTGTTATCAACGATGCTGCGGCGGTTCGGCCCGCACTCCGGCGCGCGCTTCCTCGTTGGCAGGTTACCATATAGATGAGCGATTTGAGAATTATAAATGTTCGCACTGTGCACAATGTGCGTTGGTGACGTGATATACGAGTAGATTAAACCGAAAACGTGGTTATCCCACCTAGCCAAGCGCATGCACGTTGCAGAACAGTGGCGGGCATTCCGTTACCAGCCCCTTCGCTGCAACTCACTTCACGCGATGCAAATCCGATTTGATTGCTACAAATGAAGCAGTAACATAACAAAATAGCGTTTACAACTGTGGTGCACGCTCGGCACCTCAGCCCTAGTCGCCAAAGAGAGACGGCGCGATGCCAACAGCATAAAAATTGAAGCAACGTTCAGGCTTTGCTTTTGTTCAATTTTTCTGCCAGGTGCCATCTGTAGACAGAGGATTTCATAATTTTCCCACCAACTGATTTCAGCAAACTTGGTATGCTCGTGTTGAGCGAAACGCGAGCTACATTCTAGAACCTTTCTTTTTTTCATATGCTCAATAGATAAAACTGTCACTTGTAGTAAAACTTCAACTGCGATTTTCTCAGCTTCCCTTTTTTTGCATATGTGCCTAGCCTTACAGGGGTTTTGAGGTAGTTTTTTTCAAAGGATTTCTACAAGTGTTATACCGTTGAATTCGGGATAAAATGAACTGCATGCTGAAGCTATTTTAATTGGTTCATTTTGCCTCAAATAAATGTTATGAGTAATAATTAGAGGTCATTAAGTTTTCAGAAAACTGTACTTGGCATAATTAAATTAATTCTATCTAATCAACTATCTTTACAGGAATATAAATAGCTTCAGCATGCATGGCAGGTCTGAAGCTACACATCCATACCATTTATTTAAAAAAAAATTTAATAAAAAGTTCCTTAAAGGCCCGTAAGAAATTACTTAATTAGGCTCCAGTGTTTTCTTTATAACTCAAAAAATAATTCTACCACTTGAAAACTAATTACATATTTGAAATGAGGAAGACAAAACACATATGCACAGTGATGTTCATTATCACAGACCAATTAATAAAAAAGTTCATTTCAAGACCCACGTCCCCCCTTAAGGTGTTTTAGGTGGTGCCCTTTCATCTGGGATGGAAGAAATATACTCGACAAAAATCAGTTGCCTGTCCCTGCAAGTGGGTTGGCCTCCCCTTACAGTGAGGATTTGGGGAGAGCTTGTGAGTGCTGAATGACAGCTTTGGAAAACCTTTGGCAATCCCTGCTATTTGGGCTAAGCAGTTTGTGTTAGTTGCTCATATTTTTGGTTGCAACTGATTGTTTGCTTGGAATGTTTTTTGTTTTGTTGCTTGTTTACCGTGTTGCAGTGAGGATGGATGGCGATGAAAGGATGCGGGCAACAAACAAAACAATGTTTAGTGAGCGACTAAGGAGAATGTACAGTGTGGCAGACAGCTTTATGCCATCAGATGTTCCACAATTGCAGTGGCTTCTGTCCAGACTGACTGAGGCACACGGACTAGCACACAAGGACCAACTGAGCATGCGAGGTCAGATAGAGCTTGTGAGAAGTGGTATCCCTAACATTAAGGCATTAACATTTGGTGACCGCAACTATTGCCTGGACAACTGGACAACTGGATTGTTCTTTACAAAGCCCTTAGGGGCTTGGGCTGTCGGCGTCTCCTGTTGCCTCATGTAGTCACGGTACTAAAACACTGGGACACTCGTTTTCCAATGCCTCGCGCTAGAACGCTTCGTGCTTCAATTAAACTGTATACCTGTGTACCCCCAACGGTTTCATCTCCGTGGGCAAAAATGCCAAGGCGCCAAGAATACACTTATACACTGCATGCTTTGCTCCTCCCCAGGTTTCATGTTAGTGGGGATGCCTGGGATTTTTTGTTAGATCTCGACAATGGTATGGCAGTTCAACTTTTATGGAGTCTTTTTATAAAAATATGTAGTTGCAATGGGACCCGCAGCACTGAAATCGTCCAAAAATTCGAGATGATCTATTTGGAAGTTTTATTGTTGGGAGAGCTACAGGTGTTGCTGTAGGACCGATGATAGCGAAAGCATTGAAATATTTTATTTGTTTTTAATTTACTTATTAGATACTGCAGTCCGTAGACCAAGCAGGTGGGCAAGTACGAAGAGTATTACATTCAAAACAAAGCATTTGAAAGCGATGTAGGTAATAAATATTTATAAGATGGTAATCAAACCGGAAAAAAAGAAACAAAAACAAGAACAAGGAAACATGGTTTGGCTGAGAAAAAGTTTTTGTACAAGAGCTTTCTTCTCCCAAAGAAGTGTTTTTGGTGTTTCTAACGTTATGTATAGTTATGTCACCCCCTCAACAATGCAGCTTTGATCGATTGTGGCACAGGCTGGTGGTAGTGTTGCCCGCTGGTCTCATCGGGTCTTCCTTGGTAGTGCCACAAGGGTGAGCCCTGTGCCCCCTCCTTTTCGTATGCTGCAGTACTTCAGCCCGTACTTGTCGGCCGACATGACCAAGATGGCGCAGGCGTTCAACACGACGTTGAGCGCGCTGGAAGAGGAACTGATGCAGCTCATTCTGGATGGCCAGATTCAGGCACGCATCGACTCGCACAACAAGGTGAGGCTGTAGAAGAGACTGGTTGGTTGAAGGCAGACTCAACCTCATGTCCTTTTAGCCTTTTTGTCAAGTCATTCGGGAAATGCTGCGGTTTCGTAGAACTGACAGGAACTGCCTGACTTAGTTTGGGATTGGGAAAAACAAAAAGTTTATTTTGAGTTGCCGTTGCGGTATTCAGTGGGGCTGTGGAAACAATGTACGCGTTTGCTTTTATCAAAAAGGATGCCAATTTTATGCCAAACTTCAAACAACTAAGCTGGATATTAAGGAAAACGTGTGACCCCACTTTCCGGAAATCTAGGATCTTGCTTGTGCGCTTGGCGGCTGCCATCATAAACCTTTTCCCAAGAAACAGGTGGTAGTGGGGCCTCTAGTTTTGTTGAATTGTATCATTTTAGTGCTGTCAGTGAACTCGCTGATAACTGTGTTTTTAGTGTTCTCTCTACTGCACCGTGTTGTTTGGTTCAAAGTTTGGAAGATTTTTAGTTTTTCTTTTTTTTAGGGGGGGGGGGGGGGGGGGAGGGGACAATTTTTTTATAGCGGAAGTAAAGCTGAGTCAGTTACCAAATGCAACTTCTTTCCAATTTAATGGGGTTGTATTTTATAGTCCTTTAACTAGGAAGCTAAACCGGCTGGAAAAACATTCCACATATGTTGGTCAATTGACCAATTTATTCAAAAGGAAAGCATGAAACATCTGTTGAGTTGGTTTTTAGGGTGGGCCATTTTATAGCGGCAGGTCTGTGCATCCAGTTCAGTATTTGAAGCCATGAGTGTCGCATGAATAGAAACAGCACTTTCTTTTCCTGCTGACATCAATTTCTTTTTAGCAATAGAAAGATGACAAGCTGTGAATATTGTTACCTGGCAGGGTGGGAATGTTTTAACCTGGGTTAATTTTCGCGTTTTGCTTGCGTGTTGACGATTTGTGTGGGTGTTGTCTATCGGCAGATCCTCTACGCCAAGGACATCGACCAGCGGAGCACCACCTTTGAACGAGCGCTCGCCATGGGCAAGGACTACAAACGCAGGACAGCTGTAAGGACAATCTTCTCGTAGTTTTCGGATTGTTGTCGGGCAGTACGCCTCTCATGTGCATCCGTTGCTTTCAGGTTAAAAAAAAAAATTAAAGCACTTCCGCTAAATGTGGGAGTTGTCGAAGTTCAGAGCAGTGATTCGCTGAGGGGCTGTGGCACCCTCTCTTGAGTACCGTATAATGCGGAATATAGGTCGAGATTTTTTACAGAAAAATTTTCCGAAAAGTCACCCCTCGACCTATATTGCAGTCACTGGCAGTTGTCATCTGGCGACCGGGCAGCCCATCGAGCCTATCCAAACCCCAAAGGCCAAAGGCACCATCGCCACCACCATCAATCAGACGCGACGCCATCTTTGTTTTGTTGCTTCTCTCGCTGTCGGCAAATGTGTGCGTGCAATTTTCTTCTTGCCCGAAATGAGCTTAGGCACTTGGTGCCAGTTTACAGCAGCCTTTAAAAGAAAAGTTGGGGGTTTTCCAAGGCCAGTGACGTGTCTGCCTTGCGCCAGTTCGGTATCACCAAAAGAAGTGTTGCTAGCGGCGTTAACTGAAGGGGCAGCTCTCGGTATGCAACGCTCGGAAGGCCTCGTTTCATGGGCGCTGCTCTGTGCACCTGTGCTGCTGTACAAAGGGGCAAATTTCATCCGCTAGCGTCGTGCGATGTCTCTACGAATGGATACCCCAAGATGTTTGCTGACCGCCTGCACAGACTGGCTGTCGCCACGGTTTGCACACGAGTGTCCCATGCTTTGTGCTCGCTTCACGATGACATAGTCTTGTGAGTGTTTAAGAAGTGCTGCATAAGCAATTCCCTGGACTGCACCAAGGACGACCTGCTGTGTGGGCGACAGCGAGCCAGAAGCAGTCGTCCGACGATACTTCAGACAGTTTTAAATGAGTAATCTGAGACAAAACAAGTTATAGTCTCAATAAAACAATGGTTTGTACCTAATTATTATTATTTTTTTTTTTTGCATTTTTCGGCTACAAGGTAAGGGGGTCAACCTATATTCCGCCTCGACCTATATTCCGCATTATACGGTAGTTTCAGTATCAGCCTGACATTGATACCGAAAGCAATCAAGACTGAGCACCGCGGCCACTGAAAAGGCCTCTAAAGAGACACTGGATTGAGTTATAATTAAGGGGGCTCACTGGTCTTAAGCCAGGAAAGTTGATTTTTACAGTTATGATGACGAAAATTGAGGGACAGAAGTAGTTTTTCATTCTTACTATAGATATAAAATTTGTATTTGTGTAAAGTGACTACATTCAAATTTGGTTTTTTATGTTTGATTTTTTTAAATAGCTTTTGTAGAAATACTGCGGGAGTGATGCAGCTGAACAAGGTACCAATGAACTGTGCACAAACCAAGGAGCGCAATAAGACTAACATCATCATTCTATCTGGTTTGTAGCAAAAGTTACGACCGTTTGAGGTTTGGAAGGCAAAACCGGTTTTTTCCAGTTCCCACTTTTCAATCCCAAACTTCAAGCGGTCATAACTTCTGCTACCTTATAATAACTTCAAGTGGTCATAACTTCTGTCCATTATCTGAAGTAGCACGTCCTGCAGAGGCTTCGAAAATCAAGCGGTTTAAATAGTCACAACCCGTTCGAAACTCGGGAACCGCTGGTGCTTGTCATACATCTCCGCGTTGTTTAGCGCAAAGAAAACTGCAGGTACATTTGAGGCAAAATGCGCGCAATTAACCAGCAGCATCCGCGTTCCTTAAGTTTGTAACACTCATTGGGTTGGTTTTTATGATGGTAAATGAAAAGAATTGGCAGTGCAACGCCGGCACAAGTGGAATGAAAAGCAAGCCCAAAAAGAACAGAACTCCCGCTAGCGTTGTTTCAGGCAGAGGGCGCGCGAGCACTGTGAAGGCGGGAAATTTGAATTGCATTGGGTGGTAGCAGTGAGCGGATAACGGTGCCACAGTCCATTATGGCGAATCAGTGTTCTGCACTTCCGACAGCTTTCACATTGAGGGGAACGGCTTTAATTTTTAAAAGGGCTACCTTCCCATCCTCTGGGATTCCATTTTGAGCATACATCCAAATGCAAAGGCATTTTTGTGTTGACTAGAGAGAAAACGCTTAATGTGTCACACTTTTGCCAGATAAAAAAACGCTGTCATCAAAATGCCCTGGGCTGTTCATATTTTCTCGCAGGGCTGCTTATATTGCGCCTGAAACATGCTTTACCAGCAACACATTAGTGTAAGTAGTGAAGCAAACTTTTCAGGGGCTCTGTGTATAACGGTCTGTAGGGATGCCGGAAATCTTACTGAGGTATTTAATAAAAGATGCTGGGGCTGCTGAACTATGATAACAACAAAAAATGTTTTCCCAGTAGTGCGTTTGTGCACAATTGGGAAGCACACTTTAAGTGGTCTCAGTGCAAGCGCTCCATAGAGATGCGTAGGGTTTTATGGGGGTATGTATTGAAAGGCTGTAGGGCCTCGCTACTTGAGTAATCTTTAGTAGCAAGGGTCATATTGCTCCTAAAAAATGTCTTTGCAGCAGTGAAGTGGGCTACCAAGGGGCTCAGTGTATTGGCAAAAAATGGCTGACACAGTTGGCTGGTGATTTCGAGAGTGTGTCTAAAGTTTCTTTTTGTTTACTTATACTCTTCCTCAGGCTCTGGTACTGAGGTCAGCAATGCTCAAGAACCAAATTCATGTTAAGGTAAGCCAACTTTTTTCCTCTCCTTTCTCTGTGCCTACCACTTCCGCCATTGGTCTAGGAAAGCTTTGTCTCTTCTGCATGCTATCCTCATACGCACTCATTTTATCCAGCTGCTATCCTGCTGTTGAATATCTCCAATGTTTGGATTGGTGGTACTCGTTAAGGCAAAGTACTGCTGTCATAAAGTACTGCTGTCATCCTGTTTCACTGTAGACTCGAACGTCGCTATTTCATTATACCAGCACTCACTTCCATAAACTGTGGAGACCTTGTAAAATAACATTATAGTTCCTGATTTTTTTTCTTGCGACTACCGCATAAACCGGAATATAGGTCGAGTTTTTTTCCAAAATAATCCGCACAAAAGTCACCCCTCGTCTTATATAGCGGTCATTGGCAGAATGTAAATCGTTGCCTGGCAACAATGTGCAAGCGTAGTCCGTCGCCATCGCCATTCGTGTCGGACTGCGCTCTCGCCTTTATTTGCTTTCGCTTTTCTCTAGTTTTTCGTCTTTTACTCGTCTATTGTACATGCGTGCGTACATTTCTGTACGTGTCTGTTCCGAGATGAGTGGCGGCAGTCGACGCCAGTTCACCGCGGCGTTTAAGCTGACGGCGATTGAGTCACTGAGCAGAATGGGAATATGGCGGCGCAATGCCATTAGGCGTTTCGGAGAAAAGTTTCGGTACTGGCGGAGCCAGAAAGCGAAGCTGTGCGTGTGCAACCCCCAAAACCGATCGTTCCGTGGACGTCAAGCGGTGCACCCCGAGTTGGAGTCAAAGTGGCGGACTTCGTCCGGGAACTTCGCTCACGATCGCTCCGGAGGCCATGCGCGGACCGGCTCCGCGAACTGTACAATGAGTGGATAGCCGGCGACAACAAAAAGACCCATGCGGGTCGGTTGCGACCGTGTCAAGCTGGGTGTCCTTCTCTGGGCAGTCGCTGCCCGACGACATGGTTACACGAGCGTTCAGGAAGTGCTCCATCAGCAACGCGCCTGATGGCATGGAAGATGACAGTGCGAAGCAGTCATCCTCGGACGACTCTGAGAGCTCGGACGAGTGACTTCAGCAGGCATAGTGAGTGGCAGTGACGCACGGGCGTCGAAAATAAATATAGACATTGTGAGTGCGCTTCTGTGCCGAATCATTTTTTTGCCAACTTTTCCCACCTCAAGGCAGGGGGTCGACCTATAATCCGGTTTATACGGTAGTTGTAAAAGCCCCTTGGGTACAGTTTTATTGGTAGGGAGGTCAGTTTCATCGTTGTGGATGAAAGCTTATGGTTTCTGGCGGGACTATTAAGCTCCTTGTTAATTAAAGCCCGGAAGGTTGCGATCTTTTGGTCACTGCAAAACAATTTGGTTCCTGTTTGGGGTAATCAATTTTTGTGCTCAATGCATGGTTTCCTGTCTCCCTGAACAGCAGTAGCAGTGCACGTGTAAGTAGACGCCCTGCCCTTCTTTCCGCTTACCCACTTCGGGAAATGATGTTTCACACCGAGGAGCTTTTGTTTATTTGCCACTTTGTTCAACATTGCGTAATGGAAGGCACAGTAGTCCGTCTGCTTGGGTGTTCCTCGTTATTGTATACTTCGTAAGGCCAGTTATTGATTATATGGAACTATTTTCGAGTTCATCTCCAAATGAGCGCAGTCATGGACGAATGAAACGTCAACACGAAAATACAAACCTGAACCCACAAATAGCGCGATTTCTTTTCATGCAGGTCTAATTGACGCGTGACTTAACTATGGTAACAAGGTTTGGAATTGTGGCTTCACAAATGTACCAATACCACGCCGTTATTTGATCTCCACGAACAGTATTTTGGACACTGGTCTTACAGACCGAACATTTGCCAAAAAATCAATTTTCTGTATTAATTTTGTTTGCAGTCTACAGGTCCCAAAGCATGTACCTGCAAAATATCATAGCTGTATCAGAAGTATTCACAAAGCTGTCACCCTTTGAAGTCGCCTAAATGACCATTTTTGCCTATGTTTGCAAAATTCGGGCCCTGTTTTCTTAGAACCATTTTTTTTCCCACATGGTCAGCTGCTGGGTACAATATCTTGGGATGTACTGGTTCGATTTGCATCATTTTTGCTGCATTTGAAAGCTTATGAACTGAACAGTGCAATAAAACCACAAAAGTACAGAATTTCTTTTTGCTGGTACAGGATTTTATGCAGTTAGTTTTACAAAAACATTGTAAATTGATGACCTGACATTTACGAATTTTACGGCGTTTGCAGAAACCATGCTAAAATTACTGCAGTGGTATAGTTGCGCTCCCTGGTCCTTCTAGAGAAGAACGAGATATAAAAGGTATTTGGGTATCTCACAGGTAGATAATGAAAAAAATTGCCCGAAACGGAGTGACATAACATGTTGCACAACTCTAAACTTACACCCCATAGACGAAAACTGACTGCATATTTGTGTTCAGGATGTTCAAATACACTCAATGTGTAAATCTCAAGCACATAGGTTAAAAAATAAGAAATACGTCCTCAAGACCAGTGTCCCCCTTAATTATGTGTGTTCTGGTTGATATTTTCGTGTTCACATTTCACTTGTTCATGACTACATCTTGTTTCGGCTGTATTCATCTGATGAGTTTGTAAAAATGTTACGGGGAGGAGCCATCACCCACATGCGTTACAGTGGTCAGTTCGCTGCTCAACGAAATCACCTGCATGACAACGTACTACTGTTTTTTTCGCTGTGACGGTGTGTCGGACAGTTGTGACAGAAGTCCACGTTTTATTTTTTCTGGCCCTGCATGTCGTTCTCTGCACGCAAGCAACAAAAATAGCACGCTTTGCGAGTAGTTGGGCTTATGTGTCGCACTTTGTGATTGAAGGCTGAGTGCATTTTTTTACTGTTTTAAAGGCTGACTGCAGATAGAATGTCGACATGTTGAAAGCCTTATTTCCGTATGGCCTGCCTAAAATTCGATCCTGACTTCAAGGTACGAAATATTGCAGCTTAAATGTGCGCATGCTCGCCGCAAGCGACCAGCAGTAGTCGGTGGTTTCGAAACCGAAACTGAGAAGAGTGCGGCCATTGTGCCCAACGACTCTGGAGCTGGCCTGCAAATAAGCTTTTCAGGCACAGGCACCAGCCCTGGGAGAAAAGCACCTAATATAGTCTATCTGGCTGGTGGACCAAGCACCTTGGTGGCCACAATGTGGCCACCCGGGTGCTTGGTCATTTGTGCGATCTGCCGGCAGGTGCAGCATTGCCTTCTACGTAGCTATTTTGATTGCTTGTGACTGACTAACAGGGCATTCCTCAGGGCTGCCAGTCTCTTCCTACTTACTACATATACAAAATAAATTTGGCTGAGGTGAAATTTAGGTGCAGTTGGCCTTTACGTGTCTTTTTGGTTGGATATGTGGTCCATGTACCTTTTAGTATGGACTGGGAGCTTCGCGCAAAACCCAGTTCGCATGGAACAAAATGGGTTTTGTTACAACTTTCGCTAGCACTTACTTAAAGGCCAGTTGCACTCAAATTTTCGACAAGGAAAAAAGAATGTAATCTTATAGTGCACATAAAAATAGTGCAAAATGCACAATGCTGAGTTTCAAACGTGAATGCGGGTAACAAAAACGGCTCGATTGGCTTTTTCGGAACCAAAACTAAAAAAAAAAAGCCATTACCGGCGGCTGGACTTGGCGTAGCTGACGGAGTAAAAAGCCGCCCGCATCTTCCCACGGGGGGAACTCGAGTAAATGCGTCGCATCTACTCGAGTCAAGCAAAGCGTGACGTCAAGTGAAAGCCAAGCAAAGACGCCCTTGACTGAATTCCGAACGCGCGCTTCGCCGCTTATATACGTTGAGGGGACTGCGTAAGCCGGTCCCAGTCGACGACGTTGGCGTACTTGTAAAGCGGCGTGGACCCTAGGTATTTGAGCCAAGCGCGGATGTTGCTTCGCCGGAGAACGGCACACCGGTTATATGCGCGGCGCTCCCGAAGGAGAGGAAACCGCGGAAGAGAGAGTACTGCACATGCGCCGGCTCCAGCGCGTCTGCCGCGGCTATGACGCAACGTGCCGTGGCTATGACGCAACACAATCCAACACAATCCACTTTAATCCAATCCAATCCAATCCAAATCCAAGCCAAGCCAAGCCAAGCCAATCCAATCGAATCCAATCCAATGCCCCTCGCGAGAGAGTGTTCGAATCCAATCCAATGCCCCTCGCGAGAGAGTGTTCGCTATCGCCTCGACTCGACCCGCATGCGCAGTGTGCATGCGGACTACGGACGCCAACGCGGGTGACATCGTGAGTTACTGAAATGCTCTGCATTTAAAAGCGGGTGCGCCGGTACTGGTGGCTGCTCACAGCAGCCTCCAAATATACATGGTAGCGTCGAGTTTGGCATTGTAACTTACACAGAATTACTTCAATGAACTTTTCGGCTGTTGGAGTTAGGCAAGATTCTGACACGTCGTAGCTTTCAATTAAGGTGAAGTAAACCGTCCAACAGTTATTTTTGCATTAGAATAACTGCTTGTGTCGCAGTCCTTGGCATTGCGAGTAATAAAAGAGGGTCGAAATTCACAAAGCTACTTGGTCGTGCGATATAGAAGGCAGCTTTGGTTAGCCGGTGCCTCAGCTGTCATATCGTTCTTTTTGAAGTGAACAAACCGCGCACAGGCAGACGTCAATCACTAACTATTTTTACTATGTCATTACGTGCAAACAGTTTTGTGTATATCTGCTCAGTATTTTTCACCTCGCTGCACATTGAGGATCGAATTGTAAAATTGGTCCAAAAGTGTACGTCAGCTTCCACAGCTAAATGACGCACCAAAATACGGAAAACGTCGCTTATCTACCGCTGTTTTCTACTTTCACTAGAGGCATGTACAGTTGATAACATTTTACTTTTAAGTAAACTAAATCTAGCACTCTACAAAAGCAAATACTTTATTTCAGATTGGAAAAAAATGAAGGTTATTCTTTAGGGGAGGAGCAGTTTTGTTACCTTTCGCTCTTTGCGAAGACAATGGCCGATGTTTGTGCGGATGTATTTGACCACAACCAAGGCTGATTGTGGTTCACCTAGTGAGTGTGGCTAAAGTCGCACAAATGTTTAGACTCGCGCGTAAAACAACTCTAGTTAGGTTGTCAAACTTTGGGAAAGGTCTAAAGGGTAGAGGTGGCATTGGGCCAGCCCAAATACGGCCAGTATTAGATGCAAAAGTGCAAGTAGTCAAGAATTTATAAAAGGTCATTTTTTCTGTGACAGATGCAGTAGGAGTGATAAGTGTACACACAAGTGCGGGTTTCGCGCTATTTTTTGGAGCAAGAATGTTATTGTCGAGTAAAAGAAGTCTCGCTAACTTCAGAACCATTGTAAACGTGTGTATAGTTTGTAGTCTTCTAATCTCTTTTGCTACCTATGTGGTTAGTTTTAAGCATGGGGTGCCGACGGTGATACAGCTTGGTGGTGTAGCATAGAGACCACTGGCGAACGCATCCCTGCACCCGGCAGAGTGCCGTGCAAGTCGTCAGAGAAGCGCGAACTCCACGAGACAGGTTCTGCTTCTTCATCACAGGCCGCTCGGAACTTGTTTCGGTGACTCTTCACCAGGGTAAATGTCTGCTCTGAGCTGCTTTGAACAATGGTAGTGTGCTCTGTGTTTACGAGGCTTAGGATATTCGCCATAGTCATTTCAAGAGCATAAACTACTTACTTGGATCAAATTTGGAGAAAGAAAAATTTGAGTGCAGTTGGCCTTTAACGCTGTTGCGACGAGGAGGGAGCGTTGTGGACTTTGCTTTTTCTTAGCTTGCATGTTCAGGCAAGTGTGAGGGATGTAGCATGTTTTGTGACACGTTTTTGTGACGCGCTTTTGTAATGTGTCACAGCATCCTCGCGGCAGTTTTTTTAAGCTTCCTGTTTTGTTTTGCAACGTATTTATGCTTCAGCACGTGCAAGGGTCCCCACAAGGATTGATTTTATTTTTTAGCGGAATGTCGTGCTATCACAACAGTTGTGACATGTTTTGCGATACGTTTTTCTGACGTGACGCTGTTGTGACTGCGCTCTGTGATGCAGGTTGAATTTTTGTTTTCTCTTTGCTGTTCTGTGTTTTTCTTGGGCAGAGGTCACACGTGACATGTTTTGTGACGAATTTTTCTTTTTTTTCTTTTTGCCCGATGATTTTTTTGGGGTCCCGCAGCTCGCTGGCTCTCACACTACCCCGCAGCACGTGCGATGATGAAAGCGAAAGCGCCGGCGTCGTTCTCTGAACCGAGGGTCGTGCCGGGTTTTGCGCAGAGCTTGCCACGGGAAGGCTCGCAGGGCGCAGACATCAGCATGGTGTCCTGCAACTGCACCACGGCGCGCAACTAGCCGGGCAGCCGGCCGTAGCCGAATCCGACACGTCTTCGGATAGTTTTCTTGTTGTTCTCCCTTTTTGTGAACTGTGTTTTTGTGCTTTTGCTTGTAAGCTTGACAAAAAGCAAGCAGAAAGAAAAAAAAATTTAAAGTACTTTTCACCTATGCGGGTGGCCGTAGCCGAATCCAACGTTTCAGCCAATTTGTTGTCACTCTTTGTATCGCTGTGTTTTCAGTGCTTTGTGAGCTTGGCAAAAAATAAAAAGCAAAACTAGATTTCCACACCAGCCTACTGCATTCAACCATCTTATGTTTATTTTTTAAATTTTTGTCTGAGTTCATTCTCTTATTGTTTTCTTGCCTTTGCTATTGCAGTCAACAATCTTAAGTTGTGAGCTTGACAAAAAGTGAGAAGAAATTTCTGTCTCGGCTTATTGCAATCAACCACGGCTGGCCGTAGTCTAATCCGACGCTCCTTTGGCCGGTCTGTTTATTGTTGTCTCTACTTGTGCTCCTTTGGACTGTCTGTTTATGGTTGTCTCTGCGTGTGAAATGTGTTTTCATGAATTTACTTTGTGAACTCGACAAAACGCAAGAAGAAAATTCAAGAAATTTTCACCTCTGCAGTCAGGAATAGCTGAACCAATTTTTTTTTTCCAGTTTGTTGTTCTCGTTCTTTCAGTCGGTGTGTTTTGATTGCCTTAGTTTGCGAGCTTCTTGGCGAAAAATAAAGTGCAAAACTAGATTTCCACCCCAGGCTATTGCATTCAACCATCTTACGTTTATTTTTAAAATTTTGGTCTGAATTTGCTCTCTTTGTTTTCTTGTTTTTGCAATTGTATTCAACAATCTTAAGTTGTTAGCTTGACGAAAAGTGAAAAGAAAGTTCCATCTCACCTTATTGCGATCAACCATCTTATGTTTTCTCTTATTTTAAATTTTTGTCTGAGTGCATTCTCGTGTTTTTTTTTTTTTTGGAGCTATCAGAGTGTACAGTAACTATACTGGAATGTGTGTTTTTTCTGCTCCGTTAACATTTGGTGTTCTTGCTCTGTAAGCTCTTTGGCTTTAGGGCAGAGAAAAAAACGTTTGTTCATTTGCATTGATTTTCTTGTTTTGTTATTTACTCTGTCTGGTTGCTCCAAATTCTTGTTTAGCAGTGCAGATGTAACATGTTGATACCGCTACATTTCGAAAGCAGGATTTTGAAACTTGCTATTCTTACCCCAGTGTGGTAAATAAAGCCTGCACAATATGGGGGCATCGATTTGGCAAAATTAGTACCCTTTCTCTTCGAGGTGCTATTTACCGGGGCCTGTTTTTCTTATTTTTCGAAAGGATACCAAGTCTGATTTGGTTGCGATTTGGAGAGCGAATGGATGCTAATGATAAAAGAACCAGGCTGGTATCGAACGTGTTGGTAATAAAAAGTTTTGTCATTGCTGTTGTGAGTCCGTTTCACCACCCAATTCCTTTCATAGCGCAGCGCCATTGCATTTATCATGAAATTCCTCTTTTCTTAAATTTACCCACACTACATGGCCTGTAACAACTCTTCAGGTGTACTCTGCCATTTGTTTTGGGAAGGCCAGCACTTTGCTGTTTGAATTTTTGCAAGTTGCACTGGTGTAGATTTGTGTGCAGACTGGTGCATGCTAGTGCCGAACTGGTGGACAACTTTTTCTAGCGACAACGGTCAGCACTGTGATAGTTGCGTTCGAGATGTGCAGCATAATTGACGTTTAGAGAAAAAAATATATTTAGTGCTGAACAACCAGGGAACGAATTTGTGTATGGTTCCGTGAAAGATTGACAAAGAGGGGAGTCGAGGCGCGATGAGCCGCTCTTCGACCGGGTTCAGATCGGGAAGATGTGCCGGCCGAGGAGGATAATGGTAGCCAAAACTCACGCAGCCCTCCTCTTCGCAGCTTTGTCTTCTCCTTCTTCAGCGGTTCCCCTACGGGAAGATGACGATGGTGGTTGAACGCGAAGCTATCTCGTGATGGATTGTTTGGTTGGCCAATCCCTAGGGGCATCATGCCACAATCATCAGACGCGCTGCGCCGCTCTTCGACCGGGTTCAGATCGGGAAGATGCGCCGGCCGAGGAGGATAACGGTAGCCAAAACTCACGCAGCCCTCCTCTTCGCAGCTTTGTCTTCTTCTTCTTCAGCGGTTCCCCTACGGGAAGATGACGATGGTGGTTGAACGCGAAGCTATCTCGTGATGGATTGTTTGGTTGGCCAATCCCTAGGGGCATCATGCCACAATCATCAGACGCGCTGCGCCGCTCTTCGACCGGGTTCAGATAGGGAAGATGCGCCGGCCGAGGAGGATAACGGTAGCCAAAACTCACGCAGCCCTCCTCTTCGCAGCTTTGTCTTCTCCTTCTTCTTCTTCAGCGGTTCCCCTACGGGAAGATGACGATGGTGGTTGAACGCGAAGCTATCTCGTGATGGATTGTTTGGTTGGCCAATCCCTAGGGGCATCATGCCACAATCATCAGACGCGCTGCGCCGCTCTTCGACCGGGTTCAGATCGGGAAGATGCGCCGGCCGAGGAGGATAACGGTAGCCAAAACTCACGCAGCCCTCCTCTTCGCAGCTTTGTCTTCTTCTCCTTCTTCTTCGGCGGTTCCCCTACGGGAAAATGACGATGGTGGTTGAACGCGAAGCTGTCTCGTGATGGATTGTTTGGTTGGCCAATCCCTAGGGGCACCATGCCACAATCATCAGACGCGCTGCACCGCTCTTCGACCGGGTTCAGATCGGGAAGATGTGCCGGCCGAGGAGGATAACGGTAGCCAAAACTCACGCAGCCCTCCTCTTCGCAGCTTTGTCTTCGTCTCCTTCTTCTTCAGCGGTTCCCCTGCGGGAAGATGACGATGGTGGTTGAACGCGAAGCTATCTCGTGATGGATTGTTTGGTTGGCCAATCCCTAGGGGCATCATGCCACAATCATCAGACGCGCTGCGCCGCTCTTCGACCGGGTTCAGATCGGGAAGATGCCCCGGCCGAGGACAAAACTCACGCAGCCCTCCTCTTCGCAGCTTTGTCTTCTTCCTTTTCTTTAGCGGTTCCCCTACGGGAATATGACGATGGTGGTTGAACGCGAACCTATCTCGTGATGGATTGTTTGGTTGGCCAATCCCTAGGGGCATCATGCCACAATCATCATCAGACGCGCTGCGCACGCCGGCCAAGGCAACGTTACTAGATAGGAATAATCTAGTAACGTTGGGCCAAGGGACGCACGACAACCCCCGACTATAATGCATTTCTGCATAAAACAAAGAAATGGCAGACAACGATCCACATCATGATGATGATCAAGGACCTCCCTTTGTATCGGAACGTCGGTTGTCGCCAACCAACTTGCCTATGTTATTCTACTTGTGTGCCTATACCCTTCCCTAACTTAATGGTTTATCCCCACCCCCCTCCCGGTTTTAAACTGCCATCACTTCCCCCCCTTCCTGCCCTTGCACCCGTTTACCTCCCCCTCATCCTACGTCCCACTCATCCTACGTCCGCGGCTCAGTATGTAGCGCCATCTGGGAGGACTGACGGTAAGCAAGGCTGCAGAGCCACGGCCGGACTCGACTCTCCTCCTCCCGCGCTGAAAAGAGTCAAATGCGGCCGTGGCAGAGCCCAATGACGCACTGGAACTTTGTTCGAATACCCGCTCTCGTGATTTCATGGCAGACGTCACGAAAACACCCAATTTGGCGGGGCAATCAAAATTTTAACCCAAATTGATTAATTTCTCAGTGAATACAGCATTGTTTGTTGCCGGGAAAGGGCTGGGGGCACTACAAAACACGTACTCTTTCGAATAAAACAAACTTCTGTTTTGTCTGCATGGCCGCTTTAAGGGGAAAGCCTTATAAGTTCATCAAACGCAAGAAGTGACCTTCGTCGTCAACACTGGTGGTACCTAGATGGCTGCCGCTGTAAGAACAACAAAATAAAAGCAGATTAGGATTCTCGTGGACATCAACCCGTGTCTTCAGTAAAGAAGCCAAGTGCGTCGCCGCTGCTCTAACTCTGCAACCTGCCCGAGGGGAAACACGAATTATCCTGGTGCGTGCCGTGTGACATGGGAACGTGACGGCGCGTGAGTAGAACAGGTGCGCCCGGAGGAGAGGTATGGCCGTGGGGAAGCTGCTGCTTTAATTAGGCTGTCTACCGCAGTAATGGGCGTGGAAATATGACGAAACGAGAGCGAAGAGACACATATAAACGCTGTCTGATAATCAGTCGCTAATATACAGGGTGTCCCATGCAGCTATCATGCACCAAGATTTAAAAAAAGAGAAATTGCGTAACTCGAAGAAAACCTAGTGCATAATGTTTGCAGTACTGTGAAGAAGCGGAGAGTAATTTTTTAGTTAATGAGACTTACTTAATTAATTGTAATTAATTATCTAACTCGAGAAATACTGTCCTAATCACTAAAGTGTCAATGAGGCACTTGTAGGTAATTACGAGGGGCATCTAACTGCGCTATTTTCAGCGACGAACTAATTGCGTACTCATTTATTCTGACTGATAAAGGAAACCCGCGAAATATGAAAAATACCACGTGATGATCGCTTACGCGCGCATTGTAAAGCAGCGTCCCCAAACAAAGCTGATTGAAAGCAACTGCTTCGCGTGTTACCCGCCCGAAGATACAGCGCATCAATAGCACGCATGGAAGGAGCAGCAGCAGCAAGATTCGCGCGACGCGTGTGCAAATAAAGAACAAACTCGGTCGCGATTTCTTCTTTCTTTTGTCTATTTCATTCTGGATAACTCAGAGGCAGCCTGTTTGAGGGCGTTGCTTTACGGTGCGCGCGGAGGCGCCGTCACGTGGTATTTTTCGTATTTCGCGGGTTTCCTTTATCAGTCAGAATAAATGTGTACGCAATTAGTTCGTCGCTGAAAATACCGCAGTTAGGTGCCCCTCGTGGTTACCTACAAGTGCCTCATTGACACTTTAGGGATTAGGACAGTATTTCTCGAGTTAGATAATTAATTACAATTAGTTAATTAAGTCTCATTAAAGAAAAAAATACTGTCCGCTTCTTCACAGTACTGCAAACATTATGCACCTGGTTTCTTTTGAGCTACGCCTTTACTCTTTTTTTAAATCTTGGTGCATGATAGCTGGGACACCCTGTATAAGGTATCAAAGTACGCAAATTTAACTTCCCGAGAGTTCGGAATAGCCAAGTAATTATTGATTGGTTAATAAGGTCGATTAAGACGAATTAAGAAGGATCAGGGTAAACTTTGTGGGGAATAAGATGATGGAATAATGACTGGTGTGTGCTTGGTAGCAAAAATTACAAAGGTGGATTTATAAGATTGAATGAGATGGATTAAGGTAAAGTAGGGCGGATTAAGATAAATTAAGGTGGTGTTAAAGTGTGTTGAAGGGGTGATTAAAAGGAACGGCGAAACAGCGTGGTTGCTGCACGTATGAACGCGTGGACGTATAAAAAGGTAGCCATCAAAATATATCCCTCAAGGATTTCGCCGCCCCTTCGGTCACCTACAGTTCTTGTGAGTATGATAAAAGTTGCTTCATAGTTTCAACACAGACTGTGGCTACGACCGCATTTCCACGAGAAAACCGACAGATCAGATATTGTCGACAGGTACACCGTACATTCGGCTACTCCCCTTTTGGTACGAAAGGTAGGACACTGAAGGGAATGGGCGGCCTCTCTTCCTAACAAAAAATTGCGCAGCCTGACGGCGCGCAGAATGGTTTTTTTTTTGTTTTTGTCATTGTTAGCTTCTAGTAAATCAAATAACCCTTCCGGGTAGTGCGAACACTGCAAGGGGTTCAATAAAGCAATGGACCTTTTTCAATAAAGTAATGGACCTTAAATGGGTTCAATAAAGCAATGGACCTTAAAGCAATGCGCAGATTGATCTGCGCATGCGCGGGCTGCCGGCACGCCATTCTTGGCAGGCGCCTCGGGCAAAATAAACAAAAGGGCGCCCCTCAGTTTTCTGCTTAGGGAGCGGCTATCCCAGTGAACGCAAGCACGTCTTGTAGAAGTCTCAAACGTATCTTGTGTAGCTGTCCAATACATCTTGATCTGCACATTAGGACAGCTACCACACTTCTATACGACATCTTGGCAAGACCTCCAAGATGTCTACGCAATACCTGATCAAGATTTTTATAGACATTGCCAAGACTGGAGATAGCCATCCTGTAGCTCGGCTAACGCGTCTTGTAGCTCGGCTAACGCGCCTGAGCTACAAGACGTCTTGCAAGATATTCTTGATGATATCTCCGAGACTGCTAAAAATTCCAACAAGACGTTTACAGGACGAATACTAAACACCTCATAGCTATCTGGATTGAAAGCAACAAAACGTTTATTCTCTGTTTTGACGACGTTCTCAAAAATTTTGAATAGCAATCTACGAGACGACTTCTAAGCATGCCAGATAGAGACATAATGTCTTGTGAAGATGTTTTCTAATAGTTGTGGAGACATAAAGGAAAACCTCTTACAGCAGTTTACGCCAGCGTCATTGTAGTCATCTTGCTATCATCTTAAGATGTCATCAAGGCGACTCTTATAGCTCTCTTCCTGTTTTACACCCAGGGGTGTATAGAAATGCGGTCATCAGATTAAGAGTGCACATATATAATTGATTTCATCTAAAACAACTTTGATATTGCATGGATGAGATAGCATAACCACATTTTACTGCATTTCGTGAGGCCTGACAAATTTGATTGAGCTAAAGCATCTAGACACACCTTAAATGCAGCAATAAGCACACTGAGCAACTTTTGTAAGACTAGCAATTTTATTATTCAAAATAAACATGACAAGTCAGAATTGAATAAAAGGTGACCAAAAGATGTCGGAGTAAATAAAAACTTGATATGCATAAAAGGCAAAAATTAGAAACAACCCATCCTATTTGGCTGCCATAGCAATTAAAACATGCTTATAAAAAATGACTAGATACTGAACGCCTTTCAGCCTTTCAATGTTAAAGCGGAAAAAAAGTCAATTGCAAGAACTAAAAAGAATGATTATAAAAAATAAGTTAGGGATCACAGAAAATATATCAAAACATGTGCATTACAGTGAAAACCTATTTAAAGTGGCCGAGTCTTGATGATGTTTGAAGTGCTGGAAATCCAGGTAGGCTGATCCAATGACGGAGGGTTAACCTTCCTGCGATGAGATAAACACACTAATCTGAGTATACACAAATACGCACCCAAATGTAACACAAGATGGACACATTTTTGTTAAGGAGACTTTTTAGACCACAAGGAAGGGCAAAGGTAAATGCTTAAGGTAGCTACTATTTTACAGGTAACCAGTGATCACTGGTTACCTGTATTTTTCAGCAAGAGTTCGAACTCTTGCTGAAAATTTTTTTATGAACCATTCTTTCCTTTTGATACACGGAAGGCCATGGGTAGGGGAAGTCAACAGCGACTGATGATAGGGGAGGGGGAAGTGGGTATACATTTAAGAGGCTTCAGAGTGCCACTTATGCACTCTGCATCCTGCGGCTGGCACTGCGGCGTAGCTGTCTTACCGTGAGATGGTTGAAAGACAGCTGTCGCCTTCGTGCCATCCTGCGGCTGGCACTGCGGCGTAGCTGTCTTACCGTGAGATGGTTGAAAGACAGCTGTCGCCTTCGTGCCATCCTGCGGCTGGCACTGCGGCGTAGCTGTCTTACTGTGAGATGGTTGAAAGACAGCTGTCGCCTTCGTGCCATCCTGCGGCTGGCACTGCGGCGTAGCTGTCTTACTGTGAGATGGTTGAAAGACAGCGCTGTCGCCTTCATGCCATCCTGCGGCTGGCACTGCGTCTTCTAGTCATCTTAGTAAAGATGACTTATCAACATCTCACGGATCTCAAGACGTCGGAGGTCTTGCACAGGTGTCCTGTAGATATCTCTCTTAAGACATCTTCGAGACATAAAAATAGACGTCTTATAGCTGACTCGCATAGCGCAAGATGTCTAAGATCTTGCAAGACCATAGTAGACATCTATAAGACGTTTTGTGTTCAGTGGGATACTGCCTAGCGCTGCACGTTTTCTTTTTTTTTTTCCTTCCCTTTCGACACCTCGCGGTGGGTTGGTACGTCCACACAATAATGGCTTTCTAAGGAAAGGGGCAAGGACGTTTGAGGCTTGTTACGCTGCCAGCGCATTGCTGCCAGTGAGGGGGTAACGAAAACGAAAAAAAAAGAGAAGGGGCGCTTTGAACACTGCAGATTAGTCACGAGAACGCGCGCCTGCTACCGTGACATTCATGTGAGAGGTACGGTTGACGGGACAGTGCGGGAAGGACCGCAGGGCCAGGATATTTCATGCACGGGTTCCCCGAAAGCCAAATATTTCTGGAGACGTGCCCTTACTGCCATTTTTAGTTCGCCGTGGCGGCCGCTAGAGGGACCGGTACTGGAAAAAGGTCCATTGTTTCCGTCGGGGACGCTGTGAAGGAAACGCGCTGCATGGCTTGAATGCTTCGAGCTATGGCTTCGAGCTATTTCTATCCCCCCCTTCCCGCCAAAAACACGCAAGTTTGTGAAATTGGTACGTCAATGTACATATAAGGCGTTTTTTTTTCGAAATGAGCCACATCCACCTAACGCGAATTTGAGAAACAAGCGTAAGTTTGTTACCGAACCAAAATGCAATGCTGTCAAAGCTATATCATATGATCTATTTTACATGTCAGCTAGGGGAAGTGTATGGCCAGAAGTAATTAAAAATTATGACGGGAATATGAGCAATATTGACGCGATAAGCTTGGATTTGGCTCGTATATTATTGAATCGAAACACTCAAGTTGAAGCGGCATTCTTATGAAAACTTCATTTAAATTGACTTTCAAGCATGGTGGGACTGATCTTTTGGTGGAAAAGGCATTGAAAATATGCAACAGGGCTTCAAGAACAATAAAACTATACATGGAAAGCAGGTGAGTCCTCTTGGCACCATTAGCGCCTCTTTTCTTCTCTACGATAATTTTCTTGAGCACGCCCGAAGGCACTCAAGAAGTAAGCAAGCTCTTCATTGCCTTGCCATGAATTTTCAGAACGCTTCACGAGAAGGCTGCTCATACCGTCTTGTTCACCTTAATGAACTGGTTCGCACTATCAGGGGGGGGGGGGGGGGGGGGGGGGATTTACTAGGGCTTGTAAGCGGCGGCTATTTAGTTAAGTACTGAAATGGTAAATATGGGAGTAAAAATTCAATATAATCAGAATTATTTCGTAGGACAGGGTGAGACGAATTAAAATGATTGTTCCACATCGCTGTTTCATTTCGTTGACATCTTCCGTTCACTTCGCCGTTGACAACTCGTGACAGATCTTTTGCTGATCTCCTAATTGCCGTCTGAATTGTAGCCAGCTCCAACCCCCCCACCCCCTCCCTTCCAAAAAAAGGCACTTCCGAAAACGGCCACGAAACCGTCTGAACAGTCAGCAAATGAATTTGGATTTGGAAAATGGATTTGGCTCATTTTCGGCCCGAACTGCGATCTGTGTACGCGTTTTCAGGGCGTTAGCTCAACTACTTTCGTGCCACCCCTTTTTAGGGGAAAGTTGTTGAGTTTTTCTTGTCACTGCAGTTTTATTTGACTCAGTTTCGGTTTCTGAATCTGGCTCATTTCGAAAAAAAAAAAAACGAAAAAAAAAACGCCTTATATATTCGCGCATACCCGCACAGGCCTCTCACTGCTCCAGAATAAGCTCAGCCTTGGTTTATATTTTCTACGGAGGCTGGTGGAAGCATTAATTCTCCAAAGCTAGATGATTGGACATGGTTGGCATCCCACGCGTCATCTAAACGCATGAGTGCACCTACCGGCATTGTTTAGCAATGAAAAAGACATTCTGCGCTCACCTACCTTTGTGAAAACGATCAAGCTGGCCAGATATTTTATCTTCGTGCAATCAACCAATGCTGCCGTGGCAAATTTTAACGTCGTATGGAGCAAGGTTTCGGCGGTAAAGGCTCAGTGGGACACAAGAATGTAAAATCGTTATTTTTATT
This sequence comes from Haemaphysalis longicornis, assembly GCF_048455015.1. Classification (NCBI taxonomy): domain Eukaryota; kingdom Metazoa; phylum Arthropoda; class Arachnida; order Ixodida; family Ixodidae; genus Haemaphysalis; species Haemaphysalis longicornis. Next base: position 39,038,719 of record NW_027526385.1, on the reverse strand, counting down.
AGCGATGCCAGCACCAGATCAACTGGCTGTGGGGATTTGATAACCAATCTTTAAGTGCATCTTCATCAGAAGCGCCAGAACCTCCCAACCAACACGGACTTCTCTGTGAAGAGGAGGAAACAATTGAACAACTCCTGTTGTTTTGCCAATCGTTACCCCTCCGGCGCCTGGGTCTCCATTTGTCGGTGGCTAATTTATTGTCATTTGGGGCAGTGGAGCTTGGCTGGTGATACGGGGATGGATGTTTGTCGCGCTCTTCACTCTTTTATTGCCGAATCAGGTCGCTTGCCTTGTTAGTCGATCGCATCAACCAATTTTTAACCGTTTACTAAAATACCTGGAGTTACAGCAGTACTGAATTCTTCTATTTTTTGGTTCACAAATTGTTAGCATCACGTTACGCACTATTACCCCTCTTCTATTTTCTCTATAAGCTTCTTCAACAATGAAACCACAGAGTTGGCCAATCCCCCAGAGTGGGTACGTGTCATTCTTGTTATGGCTCTAACCAACCAACCAGCCAACCAACGCTGACTTCCTCACCATCGATCATCATCAGCGACAGCACGAGCGGCCTGGCACGAGCAGCCACAGCGGCGGCAGGCAGCACAGACCACTCAGCTCGGTAGCGACGCAGTCTCTTTTCTTGCGTAAGTACCACAATGATCTACTGTTTCCTCCCTCAATGCAAGTTTATTTCGCCTCAACATTACAATGTCCTCGACCAGCGGTTTACTACCTTTTTTTATTGCTTCTAAAACGCTTGCAGAGACGGAAGCCATTGCTAGGCCTAACTCCTTTCTCGCGTGTACCGAACTTGGGAAGAACTCGGAGAAGGTTCACACATGGAAGCGAGGATAGGAGGAGGCACAGTTTTAAACATTAGAAACCGCACACGGAGGCATACTTGCCGTTGTAGTTATCGAACATTTCGTTGGTTTTGGATTTGTGAACTCGTATCATGCCGAACTAAACCCGGCGACATTGTTTTCTACCTCTTTCTCTACATCTCTACGTAATGCCTCCGAATTTCGACTGGACACAAGAGAGAAAAGCCTCGCATCATCCACGACAACATGCTTGGGCAGAGTACTCTTCAAACGGCGCCTAAGACGACGACGTCTCTCATCGTGCCGTCGTCTCTGACAACCCGTAAGTGTCTGGCCTCTGCGATTACGCCCATGGAGTGTCTTAAACACTCGAGGTAAAGGGGGAAAACGTGTAGGCCTCCGAATTAACTGCACCCGCACGTCTTGTGAAAATACATGTCCCGTATAAAAGTTGTTTAAAGCGATGCGTTTTGCTCCGCAGCTTCAGTGAAGAAATACTCGTCTGTACGTATGTTTGTTCGCGGGTGTTTCACGGAATCGGGTCTTCGTCACACAGGCTCATTACCGTCCCTCAAAAGGTCGCGAGTTCTTTCGAACGGTGCGTCAATACTTATTAGGGTTTCCACCTTTTCCCTAAAAAAAAACCGACCCTTCGGGGGAAGAAGGGGGGGGGGGCGTGGTATTTAGAAGCCAAAATTTGCGGTGCGAAAAAAAAGTGCATATTTTATGACATGCAATGTCATATGCATTGTAGCGTTTTCCTAGAGAGGAATCAACATAATGTTTGTACTGAAAGTTACTGAAATTTTGGTTATTTCTCTGAATGTGCTGCACTGAAAAAAAAATTCCCTCGCACTTCCCCGAAGGGGAGAGTGTGTAAGTGCGAATGCACGGTTGTTGATTGCGCGATTACGGTGGATATCGTGATCTTAATGAGTAGTCGAAAGATTACACACACGCACACAACTACAAAGAAAGATATTTCACTCCTTATTGCTGGTACCGTTGCCCGGTCCGCCATCATCGTTATAGAGATGCAGGACCAGCGACCGCTCTCGACGACGGCGTGCGCTCGACTAATACCCTCCCGCGCCACGCGGCCGCTACACGAGCGCCCTCACGCGTCGGAATGCGGAGCGCCCGCTACGCGAGCGAGAGCTCTCCCGCCCGAAGTGGAAAGGAGGCGCCCAACACCCGCAGTCACTGAGCGGAGAGAGGAGGAGGAGAGTAGCGCGCGCCCATCTCCCCCCGTTGCTAGGGAAGACGAGGAGCGCGTGCACCCGCAGCTGTTGCTATGCGGACGACGGCGGCGGACGATTCAGGCTCGCTTAAGAAGTGCATTCGCACTTAAAAAAAACCCGTACATACTTCGTCCAAGACAAGCTCTTCTTTGCATCTCGCCCGCGCTCGCCCGCATATTTTCTCTGCTCGCGTGTCGTTGCACAGCTTGCCGACACCTATTTATCGTCGTAGTTGCTGAATTAACGCTTATAAAATGCCAAAAAGGGAATAAATTATCGCGGCACAATGGTAAAAAAACCGGCCAATGAAGGCCGGTTTTAACTAAGGACCGGCAACCGGCCCGCTGTCTAAAAAACCGGGCGGGCCGGTCAAAAACCGGGTGGGTGGCAACCCTAATACTTATCGAAATGCCGTGGGTGTCTTGTCTTACAAGAAAAAAGAAACGATTGCTGTCACAGGCCACTACTTATATTTTCAGTTTGGCGGGACGCCGGTGAAATTGTTTGTATTTTTTTTTTGCTTTTCAGAGCGATAAAGGAAATGTTATACGGAGCATGTTCTTCAATTAGCGATTTCGCTGGCAGGAAACGTCACCTTAGCAAGAACTGCAGTTTAAAGCGGCAACTCCCTTGTAAAATTTTGCATTTATATATCGAAACGGCCTTCTCCCTTGACTGTTTTCCTTTAGCAACTTCACAGTGTGATGGCATGTATCGTGGGATTTGAACTCGTGATGGCTTAAATAATGGTGCCACCCGGCCGGACATTGCCTGAAGCTTTCAGCCTGTTCGCTAACTGCAAAGTCTTCTTCCACCTAACGCAAAAGATAACAAAACGAAATAGCCCTCGTAGAATAATCGACTGCGATTTAATTCCGTGTGTGTAAATATAGCATATATTAACTACTATGGTTTGTTTGCTTTTTAAACCGACATTTCCGGGCAGGGGTCTCGCGACGTTGGCTTGTTTGGCGCTGAGTTTGTTCAGCATATGTTGTTTCGTTGAGTAATAAAGAGTCCGTGCCTAAAGAGGATACTGATCAGCCGCGTTTAAAACGCAATTATACGTGCGTTGTGCGAATAGTTTATTTCCGTATACCGTCCGAGCCTCTATGCTCTGCGTGAGGACGTACTGAATAACGTCGGCGCTTACAAAAGAATATTTAATGGAGCGTTGGTAATAAAACCAAATACAAAGGTACATATAACGTAGCTTAATTATCTTCAGCTTTATCGCTCAAAGGGGTTACCATTAAGGGGCCAAGTAAAACCATTGGGAATAAATGATATTTTCTTACAGGAAGAAGTCAACTTGGTGAAAATACTTCGAAGACAGTAATTTCCTCGCCATGTCTTGCCTAAATTTGCTGCCCATTAATTTTAATGATTGTTTCCGTGGGTGAGGAGCCCGGTAGACAACGTGCTGAACATGAAAAGGGTGTCTTTTCCTTCAATATGAGCCGCGCGAAAACAGTTTGTGTTGAACTCAATTGCTTCAGAGTAATAACTTTCAAACAACTGCAATGAGCCGGGAAAGGTGCGCTTGTGGAATTTCGCATCCTCGACGAACATTTCTGGTGGCGAGCTTGATTGAAATATCGTTTTAGAATAGTGGCGTGCGAAACGTGCTCAATGCCCATCTGTAGTAGGTGTACGAGTTTGGGGTAACGGCCTTCTTGGCGACACTCTTCTTTGCAGAAGGTGAAAAAAAGGAGTAAGTATGGACCTTCTTCTTCCCCCCGCAAGAAGAAAGGAAGGAAAACTGTAGGCTTACCCAATCGGAGTGCCTACGGTTGTGCATCGTCTGTCAAAAGGGTCGTCTGCAATAGCATGGCGGATAGCGCCATCTTGGTTCAGTCGAATCTCACATTAATTCGAACTCTCTTAATTCGATCTGACGCCGTGGCACCGCCAAATTTGTGTGTATTTTAATAGATTTCGTTTATTCGAACAAATTTGCGGGCCCGTTCAAGTTCGACTTTACCAGGTTCGACTGTATTCGACTTCATGAGCTTTTAAGTGCGCTTTAATGCTTAAATTGCATCCGCTATCTGTGCCAGGGCCACTACAGTTTATATCGAAACTGTATATGCCTAGAGGTTTTATACAATGTTTAGAATTCATATAACCACATAATTTTTATGTCCGCTCAGAAACTTTCTCTGCTCTACTGTCTTTAAAGCGAGAGGTTTTTATAGCCCGCGCTTTAACTCGGCAGTAGGCTGAGGTGGCACTTCCAGCCAGCACTCCGCAGGTGAAGTAAGAGAGCAAAAAAAAAAAAAAAAAAAAAGAAGAAACCAACCGAGCGAACATATATGCAGCGAAACCGAATATCGTTCTCGACTCTTCTAATGCAACTGGGCCGGAACGAGTGCGGCGCCGCCTGTAGGAAACAGATAGAAGCGATTCGAAAGCAATTCTGGCGAAGCGGTAAAATGAACGAATCTCTTCAAGAACGCCAAGCGGAAGCAGATCACTTACGTTGTTCAGCGGGAGAACCTGAAGCGTTTGAATGTGTACTATGATCGTAGGTTAGTTGCCCTGACACTACACATGCGGTCGTAGTCTGTGGTTTGATTGTAGACATGTGGAGATTAAAAAGGGAGAGGCTTTCGTGTTTCGTGGATACATTTTATTTATTTCAATACCTTCAATTCCCAGAGGGTGACAGAGGAGAGTGGTCATTGGCATTAACATCAGAAAAACAAAAGTGAACAAATCATTGGGAACAACAACAACAAAAAACAAAAGTGAACAAAAAAAAAGAAAATGCGAGTAGCATACACAACAGAGCCAATAGCATAAATGCAATCATAAGAAACAAAATTAATTTTCAATGGCAATCTTAAATGAAGGTACATGATTATACTAGCTATTGCAGCGGGCAGGCGATTCCATTCGTTAGCAGTTTTGGGAATGAAAGAGGCAAAAAATAAGTTAGTGTTGCAGTGGGGAATGCATATACCTTATGGCGATGGTCAATGCGGGATGATGACGGTGCAGAAAGAAGTTCAGTTTTGAGGTGTGCGTTTGAAAAACAATTTTTATGAAAGGCTGACTAACGGGAAGTTTTTCTGGGTAGGGCTAGGTTGGAAAGGTTTAAATTTCGTTTCATAGCAGAAACACTAGATGTCCGTGCATCTTTGGCCTGCGGTGACACACTAATCCGCCTAAAGTGACCAGTCAGCGGCGTACGTGCATAGATTCGACATTATCGAAGAATGTGCACGCAATTGCGAGTATTCCGATCAGTGTATATTAAAGCGACAACATATTGTTATGGTAAGTGGCAATGAGAGATGCAATCAAGTTTTCACAAGTTTTCTTGCCACGATGTTAAACAACGCCGCTGGTCATACACCCGCACTGGGCGGGATGTCATTAATTTTTTGTGAAGTCACGCTAAAACCGATTATACTGCCGTAACTGTGTTTACAAACGCTGGTTCTTTAAGTTGAACAAAGTTGCGTTTTGTATTTGTGGCCCCTCTAATGCCCACGAAGCCGATGGCTCGCTTGATTGGTTTTGCAGTGGGTCGCTCCTTTTTTTGTTTTCACCAGGGTTGTTCAACGGGCCAGAACTGTACTCCTCGTCGCAAGCATGATCCTGGCGCTCGTTGTGCTTACTGCCGGAGCTCTGCTTGTGAGCAAGTCAAGTGCGTACTTTTTTTTTCTACTTAACGTACTTTTTGCTGCTGTCACCAGTGGGGATACCAAGAACATAATTAGTACTTTGCAGCAGGTTTGCCAACCGCACTTTATTACCGGACAGAAAAACATTTGTCCCGACGACAATTTGTGCTGCTCGTATCGGGCTGTTTTGTCATAGTACGGGACTTCATGACGTAACGTCTGCTATCCCATTATCGCCGATTATCGCCGATTATCGCTGTGTCCTCTATGCCGAAATTTCGCTGTTACTTGCAACCCCAGCTTTTGGGACATACAGAACCTTTTCGTCGTAAAAGGGCAGCAAACTTGTTTACCTTATGGTCTACACTCAACCCCTGCACGAGGCAAATTTTTGGATTATGGGCACTTAACCGGAACCAAAAAAATAAAATCCTCTACCTTCAAGTGTTGAGTTATGTCTTTTCACCAAGGTCTCATATTGGTTCTGACACTTACTTGGCAGAATACTGGAGTAATTGGTGAATGAGTTTCGTTACAAAAACACTTGGTACCCACCGAGCAGTGCGAACACACAATAAGAGAAAGCCAGCTCTCACAAGACCAACCTTACACCGAACCCTTTAAAGACGGCGTCACTGTTACATTCAAGGGCATTACTGGGACGACGATATTACCGTGTGATGCAAAAGTAACACGCAGGCATAAAGGGTCTAGGGCCTTTTACTAAACTACGAAGGCTTCCGGGCTTCTACAGCAAAACGTGCTAAGCTAGCTCAGAAGACGCTTCATACAGACAGGCGAAACCCAAGTGGTAAGCTAGTACTGCGTTCGCACTGAAAATCGCCCCTAAAACCATACAGGGTTCATAAAAATAACCTTTGCATATAAATGACAGCTTTCTTGAGGTGGCCTCGTGTCAGCTGTGTTTTGAGTAGCACATTATGACACAAAATAAAGAATGCAATGCCACATGAGGCCTGGGGCTGCTACTTCCGCAGGAGATAAACCAGACGAGGACGAGTTGACGACTGTAAGGTCACATGCCCCTTCGAAAAGCACTAGCATCAAGGCGACGACGACAACGTCGACAAAGACTACCCAGACAACAACCCAGAAGACAATCCAGACGACAACCAGTACCACCACCACCACAACGACGACTACCACCACCACGACGAGTAAGGAGTGTGTAACTTTAAAGGGGACATGAAGACAAAATGCCAGTTGAGTTCGTTGGAAAGATTGCTTAGTCCCAATAACTAAGATACGAATTTTACCGTAGACCTGGAATGGAGTAGTAACAAAAATCATGTGATGCCGCGGCGACTCCGTAGCCACTTCCCGGCAGCATTTCTATGACGTCACAGAATTTGATGTGTGACTGGAAGGACTAAAAAGTGTTTTTTTTTGTGTCGCTAAGGTTTCATAAATCTGTAAAGTCAATTCGTGTTCGTGTGAAAGCGAAGGAAATAACTTGTTTTAAGAAGCATGGTTATTACTTCTGGATTTGCGGGTGGGGTTACAGTAAACGATCCTTCGATATCACGAGTAGGTATTCGTCAAGCCGGCCGAAGTTGCAACCATACTGAGAATACGATTTCCTATGAATGATAGAATTTTGTTCCGCCTGCCCGATTTTCACAAAACCTGCGTATGCGCAACAACGTATAGTTTTATTGGTGCAAGATGTGCTTGTTTTGTCTCAGTGAACGCTTAATAAACGACAGCGGTGAAATATATCCTTGCGATTTTTTATTATACGGCTTGTTTTCTGCGCCATCTATCTCCAACCTCACTTAGATGAGAAATACTCAACCGTCTCATTAAACCACCGCCGTCGTTAGGCGGAAGAAATTTTTATATTCGTTTGGTCTACAGGCAGCCCCGGACCAGGATCTTCTTGGTTCGAATCAGTGGCGTTAAAGGGCTGCTCCCCAAATGCAAAAAAGGAAGTAACAAAAAAAAAAAAACTGAGGTTGATTCCTCTGTCATAGGAATCGGTAAAACACGAAAGTGAAATGTGCAGCGAAATCTGCAGCGAAATCTGCAGCGAAATCTGCAGCTGAGCATGATTTGCGGGTAGGCGGCTGTCTGGTGCTTGGCGAGCGATGTCCTGCTGCCGGGTCACTTCTGCAAAGGTGAACTGGCGTCATTTCCGTGACGGATATGACGTCAGTGAAATCTTAGTGTATACCGGCATAAAACATTTCGTGTTGAAATATAAAGCTGAAAACGAACAACCCGAAGTATAACGTACTCTTTAGTACTAAAGGTTGCTTCCCCGCAAGAAGATGCCGTGTGCAGAGATGTACCCTTTACAGGCCGCTTGCTTCGTTGTGCTGGGTAACTTCCGTGACGGATATGACGTCAGATAAATCTTCGTGAATCCCGGAATAAAACACTTTCGTGTTTAAAAAACGTGAATTGATTGAGCATAAAAGTGAGTGGCTCGCTCAGCTTATAAACCCTCGAGCCAGTGCAGCAGTCTGGACGCGTGGGATGAGGCGTTCCTAGTAGACTTGTACCAGTGCATAGTGCCTCTATCGGGTCTGTAGAAGAATGATAGTTATTCTGACGAAAAGAACGCTACCTTTTGCTAAGCATGAATCAGCGCTTTATTGCGCAGATGTAAGCTCAACCGCCGTGCAAACCCGGTTTTACTTTGCTCTTCCAGGAAAGCCCCTGGATTCGCAGCCTCTGTTCTGCACCTACGGCTTGCAAACGAACCTGAGCACGATGATGCCAGAGGACGGCCTCTGCGACCTCATCTTCTTCGACTCACTCTACAAGGAGCACAGGAACCGCCTTGCGCACCCGTCCAGATTCGGCGACAATCTCCGGAGGATTATGACCGCAGCCGCGCAGTATCAGCAGACCGAATTCGGCGTTGCCTTCGGGTTCGAGTAAGTGCACCCAATTCTTGAAAGAGTGGCCTGTTTGCAGTTGTGACACAATGACCTGCAGAAGGTCTCGAATGTTCTTACGGGAAACACTTTAGAGGAACATTTTTTAACCCGAAAGTGTTTTAGGCCCGAGTACACCAAGATCTGACGGGCGTCATATCCATGACGGAAATGATGTCGCCAGAAAAAAGTTCCATTGACGTGGCTGCGCCCGGATTTGAGCCACGAATTCCCTCGCCGCAACGGGTGGTACACAGAGCTCTGCCCACTGCGCTACGAATTCAAGCTGAAGGTCGTCTAGGAACACGCGTTATATCTTTCCCACTACTTTCTTCATTCAGAGGCCGTCTAAGAGATGCTGCTGTCTAGTAGTGTCACAATGATATTAATGAGCGCCGAAAGTTGATGCCTCGATGCCAGTCTTCGTGTGCGCGGAACGCGGGTGAATTGAGGCACCCTCTTCCACCTACTGCTTTCGGTTTCGGTTTCGGTTCTGTTTCGTTCACACGGTTTTCAAGGTCAGCCGGATTTACGCAATGTTCGAGCGCGTGCAATCCAGTCTCTAACATTGATGCGCCCAAGGGTGCCATACCGACGTATTATAAATAGCGATGTGCCAGTTCATACGGATAAACAATAAATGCTCCTTTGGAGGCACATTTCACTTTCGTGCTTTACCGATTCCTATGATAGAGGGATCAACTAAATTTTTTTTGAACCTTAGCCTGTGCTTCGATAGCTCCGTGCGGAAAAGAAAAAAGAACACTGGAACAACGACCCACAGAAGAGCTGTTGCGTGTCATTTGCTTTATTCGTTCGAGCATCGCGCTCTAATGTAGATCGCCCCAGCGCTCACAAGAATAAAAAAAATTCTTCACAGTGACTATGAAGAACTGACCATGAAGATGGTAGTCGTATCTTTAATTCCCCTCTTTCTAATAAATTATCCTCTCAACTCTGACAATGTGTTTGATTTTCCTGCAATGAAAGTATTACTAGTAGTTTCAGCCCTTCGGCACGCTGGAGAAGAAAGAGCCGTTACCCTGTATATATATTCGCACTTGTAAGACGTTTGAGGGACATGCTTTGGTAATTTAATAAGAAAAACACAAGTGGCGCCTCGAACCTGCCACAAAGTGATTGTTAGAAAACATGTCAGCCGACTAGAATTTTGCTCTTTTGCGGGGCTTCAGAAAAAAGGCGGAACTTGGACGCATTAAAATCATGGTACCAGAAGGTTAAAATGGCCGCGTGTCTGCTCCTTTTCGACAAAAGACGATAGTCGATGGCGCACCTGCCAATTAAATGCTTCCCTTCTCCTTTCGCTCACCTCCCATGCTGTTCTCTCCAGTCTTGTTCCTCCCAAGGTTTGGCCAATCCAATTTAAAAATACCGCGTTCCATGTCTCCAAGTCGGTGCCCGGATTCCAGCTCTGCCGTACGGCGGAGACGCGCGTGAATTGAGGCACCCTACTACAACGTTTATAGAACCACGTTGCCCTAATCCACGGGCGTTCCAAGCGGAAAGTGGAACCTATCCAGTGGGACCTTTCGTTACTGTTGCCGTTTGATTTCTTAGATTCCGCCAGGAGCTATAGTGGCGCGGGCAACAGCAGGCGACGGTGTTCTGCAGTTGATGTAATATTTTTTTTTTGCTGTCGCAATAACCAAGCATTCATAATTTTTTTAAATAAAAGAACATTGCAAGTATTACTTATGTATTTATTTTCTGCCTTATATTTGCACAATGTCTTGTTCTTCTTCAACAATGTTGACAAGTATGTACAGGTTAGTAGACTTTTAGATTTGGCTGTGGGTATATAAGACTATTGCGCAGCTCGTGTTTCAGTCTGGCCGGGTGGCTGAATCGAGTCAGACAGACATGCAGACAGACTAAAATACTTGCGTTTAACTAGCCCAAGAAAGACTATCGTCTTTAAAATATGTGTAATGTTGCACTGAAGGAGCCTGCTAATGTGCGCAGCACCCGCTTAGGTGTCCATGTGGCCAAGGCCGAGTTCAGACTGTTGCTGCAACTGTCGTAATAGCTTCAAAGAATGGCGTCATTTCACGTGTCAGCCAACGGATCTGCGTGACACGGCGTTTTTTTACGTCAATAGATAACGATACGGCTTTTGCGTCGGTAGTCTGAACATAGCCTAAGGCGTCGTGCTGCTCAGCCGAAGGACGCGGGCTCGACCCCTGCCGTGGCGGCTGTTGTGATGGAGGCGAATCCTGTGCGTCGATATTTCGGTGCACGGTAAAGATATTAAAGATCGCCATGTGGTCGAAATTAATCCAAGAGGGCCCTCCTCTACGGCGCGCCTCATCGCGCAGGTGTAGCTTCGACGTGTTAAACCCCACAATCAATCAATCAATCAATCAATCAATCAATCAATCAATCAATCAATCAATCAATCAATCAATCAATCAATCAATCAATCAATCAATCAATCAATCAATCAATCAATCAATCAATCAATCAATCAATCACATAGGCGTTAGTAGATAATAAATAAATAAATAAATAAATAAATAAATAAATAAATAAATAAAAAATAAAAAAAACAAAAAATAAATAAATAAAGTTGATTAATCAGTCTAATGTACGCAGCCTGTGCATGCGTGGCTATTCTCACCTTCGTAGTCATCTCGGCTACTACTCCACAAAATATCGTAACGTTACAGTATTTACTTACTTCTCAGACAGATTTCGTGGCCTGTTTAATCGTGGTGTAGTAGGAGTTTATTTGCTTAGCCATCTTTTTTAATACCCTGAAGCCACGTACAGTGCCGGGCAATTGAAATGCGAACACGAAAATATGAAACAGAACTCGCAAATAGCGTGATTTCTTTCTATGCTGTTGAAATTCATGCGTGGCCTAATTACAGTAACAAAGTTGGGAAAGAAGATATACCAATAGCGCGCCATTCTCTGGCATCCACAGACAGTATTTTTTAAATTTCCGTGTTTTGATTCCTATTTTCATGCTCGTATTTGATTTGTCCATGACTGTACACACACCATCATGCGCTCCTATGCTGCTGACAAGATGGTGTACGTAACGTAAACGTCGTTAGCGTAATCAACCACGCCATGGAGATCTGAAAAACTGGCTCTAATGGTTTAGATGGCTCTAATGGCTTATATACTGGCTCTAATGGCTTATATTAGGAGCTTTACTGTATTGAAAGGATATAAAGAGCAGTGACGCCGGAACTATATTTTCAGTGGGGGGGCTGAAGCAATTTTTTTATTTTTTTATGTACTTCGAAATTTTTACGCGATTAAAATCAGAGTTTTGCTAGAAAGAAAAAAAATCGACTTCTTTTCTATTAACCACGTGCAAAAATCTTTTTTTACCCACTGGTTATTCTTAACTTTAAATTGTGCTTATTATACGTTCATTGAATAAAAAATAAACGGGATGGGGAAGGGGGAAGAAAGAGAATGTGTTGCGAGTGGCCATCTTAGTCAAGATAGGCCGCGTACTATTAAGCAGAAAATAGAGTGAATTTTCAGTGACCACATATTTATTCGCATTTGACATATTATTTAAGCAACAGAATGTTTGGTACGTTTATACAATGGCGCAGAAAACAAGCGTAATACAAATACAAAAATTGCAATACCACAGTACAAACAGCCACGCTATAATACATACATACAATTGGAAATATTGCACACAAGCATCACACTTATCAGTCAGTGGTGTTATTGCTATAGGGGCTTAGGTGGAACCAAAGGTTGCTGCTATCTCCAAAGTTCTTTGATGCCATCCTGTAAAGTTAGGTCTGTTTCTATTTGTATATTGACGCATATAAAAACATGACATAAAAATAATGGAAATGCAACAATACGAACAAGCACGCTATAATACATGTATGTATAGTCACGGACAAATGAAACGCGACCAGGATAATATAAACCAGAACACATAAATAGCACGATTTCTCTCCATGCAAGTCACATTAATGTGTGGCCTAATAACAATAACAAAGATGGAAAATGTGGCTTTCAAAATATACCAACAGTGTGCCATTTTTGGACCTCCAAGAACAGCATTTTTCAATTTTGCGTGTTCTTGTTCATAATTTTGTGTTCGCACTTCATGTGACCATGACTGTACATGAATGTCAAAAATGCACAAAAGCAGCAGGCATTTCGGACAGCTAGACGGGACCAAAGGTTGCTACTCGCTCCGCTGTTCTGCTCACAAATTCTTTGATGATGTCCTCTAACCTGAGGGCCGCCGTTCTTTCCTTATGAATGTTCAAAATCAGAAGATGCGACAACCTCTTCTGGGTCATTCGGTTGCGCAAATAAGTTTTTACTCGGCGCAGAGCACTAAAAGAGCGCTCCCCAGAAGCGACCGATGCAGGTATGGACAGCAAAAGCTGAACATACCGCACGACCTGGTCCATTAGCTCGCGAATGTTTTCCGGTTTGCTTTGCAGCATCTTCAAAATGCCCAGGGATGTGGTGGAATCGGCATCGTGTAGAAGAGTTGGTAGAAGCAGAAACTGCGCCGAGAGTCTGCACAGGTCAAAATCTACTGCATGCACTCCCAAAGACGCCTTTAGCCCATCAGCTGTGAACTGAGTTCCCCTTGCAGCGCTGGCTAAAATGCCTTCCAGTTTTACGAGCTGTAACATGCCCGGCTGCTCAAAACGCCGTTGCGTTTCATTCATAATCCGATCGGCAGCAGCGAAATACTCCTTGCGCAGTGCTGCTTTAACGTCGAGTGTAACTGGCTGAACAGGCCTGTCAGTCGCCTCGTACCGCCTAGGCGGTTTTGCCGGCCTGGACACTCGAGGCTCTTTCAGGCATAGGCGTGCTGAAGTTGTGCTCGTGTGCTGCCACAGCTCCTCAAACGCGGCATCAGAGCGCAGCCGAGAGATCGCCTCGCGGAGAGCCTCTGCAGCCTCTTTTGCACCCGCCGCTCGACATGTTGAGCTCTGGAAAGCCCTTGCCAATTCTTCACAAGGGCCGAAAAAAGCTATGGAAATGTTGATCCCTAACAACGTTTCAAATTTCTGCAAAAGGGTGTAGTAACCCCTGAAAATGGCCTTGCTGCCATCTGTCACTGAACCTGGTGTCTCCAAAAGCTCCTTGAGCGTCTCCTGTACCCTAGCGTAGTTGTCAAGAAACCTTTGCATGGACTTAACTCTAACGGTCCATCGCGTAGGGCAAAGCGGCAGTAAATTGTTTGGTCTGGAACCGTTCTCCAAATCTACTTCGCCCCCTGTAGAAACTACTATGTTGGCGTAAGCACTTTTGCGCTTTTTGGAGTCGAGGATTACGTTGGAAATATCTTTAACAGTGCTAAGAGCGTCTCCAATTATGTCGCAGCTCCTGCTAGCCTCCTGCAGTACAAGATCTGAACAGTGATTACTGCAGTGGACATACAAAGAACGCGGTTCGCAATCGCTAATTCTTTTTTGTACACCCGAAAAACGACCGGACATATTTGCCGCCCCATCAAAGCAGTGGCCACGGACGCAGTGAAAGTCTAGGCCCAGGCGCAAAAGCATGTCCTTGATGGCAGAGTATAGAGTTTCAGCTCTGCTGTCGGGCGCGTTGTACATGCCAATATACTCTTCCCGAAGCTCAAGGGTCTTGCTCTGCACCCACCGCACGCAAAAGGTGAACTGCTCGTCACCATTCACATCCGTTGTTCCATCAGCGATGATACCGTAGAACGGGCTGGATTTCACGTCCTCCACAATCTCTCGCTGTACGGTATGCGCCATAATTTCTATAAGCTCATTCTGCACGTCCCCGCTCACCCATTTGTCCCTCTTAGCCATCCACGTCTTAAGGACCGGGACATCCTCTGATCTCTCATGAAGCAAATCGAGAAAATTTCCATCCAGTTTACCTTGTCCTCTAAGAGCTTGCCCTGTGCGGCAGAGATAGCGCACAGAGCTAACTATGACGCGAAGTACTGCCCTGGCATCCTCCTGATGTTTGTTGCATTGCTGCGAAAGGAGACTCAAAACAGGAATGCCTCTCTGGTATGACAAGTTTAGGCTCACGGAGTCAACGTGAAATTGGCTCTTTTCGTGCGATTTGAACCTTTCGATAGCCTTTTTCCAGTTGTTAAAACCAGTCTTAACAAAAGCTCGCTCCACATTTCTAGTGTTGTCCCCTTTTTTCTTGAAATGTCGACGGCACTCTTGACAAAAGACTAAGTCGCTCTTGCTTTGGTAGGACAGCCAAGAAAATCGCTCAAACCAGCCACGTTGACATGATCTACCTCCTTGGTTTTTTGGGAACCTGTAGTTTTTTGCCGGAAGTGACGGATGGTCGTTCAGCGCTGACTCGTCCTCGCTTGAACTCTCTCTCGAATTCTTGAAGGCGAGCGATTGCAGATTGCTCATTTCGTCCGAGCTGGTTGCTTCTTCCGTCCGGCTAGCAGGCCGCGATGTTTGGGCTTGTACAAATGAAATAAAAGGCATTCATTGCTTCTTCTGTTCCTATTCGGTTTTTAAATCAAGTTTACACTTTTCCCTAGCCTATGTCTAACAAAAAAGTATTATTGGCATAACCGATAGGCATGACCTTAATTTGGATATACTGAAACTACTTACCCGCTGAGCAATCAGTCGACAGTGGTGACAGGTCCGGAGGACGGGCGCTGTCGTCAGGTAATGGTTGTGCAACAACGGCGTTCGTGTTGTCGGTACGGGATGGACCAATTTCTGCAAAATTCGCACCGTCCTTAACTGTCTCAAAATGCCACTTTTAAAATGCAAAAATGTATCAATGAAATATCAATTATTACCATCATGGCCTGTGCCTTGCTCTGCGCGATGACACTGTAGGCCGGGTCTTTCAGAAGAAATATCTGGTAGCGACAGAGAAAAGCGTAGAAGCAAAGAGAATTGTTGAACGGAGGCATTCACACAAACAGAACTCGTGATTATATACAAAAATCTGTGCATTATTATACCTTGACAATCTCTGCTTCCAAGGCATGCACGCTTTGGAGCTGGTAGAAAGAAACCACTGATCTTTCTTTGGGAGCCGGGCATTGCGTGAGGGCTGGGATCAAATAAAAGAGCCGTTAGTTGACGCTGCCCACACCTAACACACGTCGGCATGATCAATGCCCCAGTTCGTTTGGTTTTGTTGCACTAACAGTGCAACATGGATCGAGCTGAACAAAACTCAGCGTTGATAGACCTCTGTCCTGTTTCTTTTTCTGTTTTGAACAGTTTGTGACCAGTACGAAAGAAAATATAGAGGCCAAATATTTTATTGTATAGAAAAGCGGTGATCCGTAATCCGAGGGCTATATCAATTTGAATAATGGGAACTTAAATTGCATTTGTATTAGGAAATGTCGAGCAACATGTGGCTGTTATAATATGAGAGCTAGGAAGTATTTTTAATTCGGTAATTCGGGTTCGGGATATTTTATGGCCTATTTAAAAAAATCTGAAAGACAGCCCAAAGGCCCCGAGACCCCCCAAGTGGTGGCTGTCATAGACGTCGACATAGAAACGTTATTTAATGTTTGCAAATAGAAACATTCGTAGCTTGACATTGCTCCCCTCCCCCCGCCCTATTACGAGGTCAGCAGCTACATAGTTGTAATACCACATGAGAAAACGTATTAAAAACATTAACATAAAAACACATATGTGAGAAAATCACGGGATGCTTCGGTGACAAACCAAACTGTTAAAGTTCTCCCACTCGGAGAAAAGAAAATGGCGTACAACAGTGAAATCATAAATAATTCAAGCAAAGCTATTCACATCAGAGAAAAACCAAAATTTGCATGCTACAAACACCTATACAACACTTGCATGGGAGATGTACAACTCGCAAACAATGGAAACGGAAAAAAATAAGAAAGGTGGTAAAGTTAAAAACAAACGCTACATTAGCGACAATGGCGCTCAAACACTACGCTATACATACAAATCAAGCCCATCTTTGAATGTAAGTCGATTTCCACTGCTCATCCAAAGTTTCGGGACAATGTTTTGCATCAAGTGGTCGTCATAATTTGTTCTAGTGGGACGGAGAGTCTAATAATCAGGTCGTCTCGTGGTGTAGGAATGCTCTTTAACGGTTAGGTTGGACATAGTACAAATAGAAAACGTTTCCCTTATTCTTTCAGCAACCCACGCCTTCCATAAACGGTAATTATAGTAATTGTTCGTGTTGACTAAACCAAACTATTTGAACAAAGATCTAGTTGGCTTGTCTGCTGCAACGTTGGGTGTAAATCGAACAGCTTTATTTTGCACCTAGATATTGTAGGAATATTTGTAACCGTTGTTGGGCCCCAAACAAGAAAACAACAGTTTAAGTACGACAGGAACAGCCAATAATAAATGAGTAGCTTTGTATTCGTCCGCAATAGGTCACTATTTTTGTAAAGCAATCTCGTTACTCTCGACAGTTTGTTGACAACTTGGTCAACGTGCAATTCCCAAAGCATGTGTTCCCAAACTACTCCTAAGATTTTTAAAGCTGGCTACAATCTCTACAGGACACGCATTTAAAACTAAATATTGGTTTTTATTGACATATTCACCTTTTGCACCAAAAATAACTGCCTTAGATTTTTCAGTGTTATTCTTGAACCCACTGCAACAAGCCCATACGGCTAATTTTTCAACGACCTCATTACCTCGTTGGAGTAATCTCTCGCTAGCCTCTTCTGCGATAAACAAACTCGTGTCGTCGGCGTAAATTACGAACTTCACTGACGGGTCTATCTGCACAATGTCATTAATATAAATATGAAATAAGAGCAGTCCTAGAATACTGCCCTGGGGAACACCAGAACATGTTTCCTGAATATCCGACTTGCAATTGTATTATTGTCACAAACTGGGAACGATGACTAAATTATAATGTAATAAGGCTGAAAGCCATACCTCGAATAGCATAGAATTCCAGTTCATGTGCAAGAAGATTACGATCAAGATTTACGATCAAAAGGAAACAGTCTTCTTTTTCTACATCAAGCGTAAATATCAAATCGTCAAAAGAAATAAAAACAAACATCAAGTAAAATTCATGACCTAGCTAAATAACGTTCGACTTTCTTACCGGGTACCAGCAATGCTCTTTAATGAGAACTTTATATCATAACTTCTTTTCGTTCTCCGTTCACGTCCATCAAGGTATTAGCGCGGATGCATCTTGCTTCTAAAAGCCTACAGTATCTCACCGATCTTTATGTAGTAAACTCGGTCTAAAAGTACTGCCAAAGCCGTTACATGCTGATTGGAGGAAGTAGAACATAAGATCAGAACAGGCTGTCGCGTCTCAAGAATTAAGGGCAACATGTGGATAAATTCATAAGAACGTCCTTTCCAACGCCTAAATGGAAAATGACGACTATTTTGCTCACAAACTGCGCCAACGGGCCTAGTGAATTTGTAGCGTAGCGTGTATAAGTGACTGATTGTCTATGTCCAAAAAAGGAAGACTAAACAGGCCTACCGAACTGATAATAATTGTAAAGGACGGTACATACCGTAGCGAGCGCAGTCTGCCGGTCCGGTAGTAGGGCCGGTCGCCGTCGTGCCTCCTGTGCGAAGGACTAGTGCAGCTTCGCACAAGCTGAACTTGCTTATTTAAACACCTTGTGACCCGCCGCAGGGCCTTTTAATCTGCCCATCGTTTCGTGGTTTCCAACGTCAGAAAGTCTCCGCAAACAATGCTGTCCCATCGGAAAAGTGACAGGTCCCCTCTCTGCTGCACCACCCTCAAAAGAGGGACACGCCTTGGGCGCACTGCAAGACTGCATACCCACAACAAACTTACGCTCAATGCCCTTGCCGGTTAGAAAAAAACGCAGGAAATAGGTGAGGAAGGGGGGGGACACACTGCAGCACTTTACAGGATGTTCAACGCCGCCGCGGCATCGTTCGCGCTATTTTCGCGCTATTCTTTAAAGCTAAAGGACCTGGCCCACGTGCGAGCCCTTCCGCCGCCACAATACGCATGCCGCTGGATGCGTTGAGCTAAAGTGCCGCCATACGCGTTTTACATAGAAACACTCCGTTCCTCCCCATTTCAGAGAGCTAACACGCCGTGCACGAACGTGAGGACTGCACACCTATAATGTACACAGAACGCTCCTGCGGTTTCGACAAAGACGTGGAATAGAGGGGAGAAACGGGTGGCACAGAACAACTGTTGTTGGCGCTTCTGCACGGCGGCGCGGCATCGTTTGGCGGCTTATCTTGCCGCCAAACCACCACACATGCCGGTGGGTGCGTTAACCTAAGGTCTTCCACGTGGCTTTTACGATGACGCGCCGAATTCTCCGTACTTTCGAGAGCTATGGTCATCCATCGCAAGAATGGTCGTCTGTCTGCCGCCTCGGCTTCTGGTGCATGGTAACATTGTCCGCTCCGTCGCCCCTTCCGGTGCAACACAAATACGAAATCCTGCTCGCCGGTTTCTCTTCAGTTTCACCCATCAAAAGCTGGTGTACCTCGCTTGCCGCCGTCACTTACTGACAAGCATTACTGATAAGACAGAAAAAGCTCGGCGTCGCCTTTCAGCCTCGGTAGCACTCCTCAAGGATCAATAGCAGTCGTTTCTAGTTTGTCTCCTCCACTCACTCTCAAGCCTTGCTTCCCCCGCCACGGCGTGACGAGTCAATCCCCTTTTCCGACCAGACTGACTTGGAGCTGCGCGCCCCTCTGCCGCTTTCTCGCGCGGGGAGAATGACCCCACCAGGCAATTATCGTCTCTTTGCTGCCGCCTCCTGTGTCTGCGCTACCGTAACCTCGCCACTGGCAGTTAAAGTAAGACACCATTAGCTATTGTATTTCATGCGTTTCCCGCAACACGCCGATGGGGAACGGTGAGTGCTTCTTCGTGGAAAAATACAGAGAAAGAGCCCGGATTGATTTAAATACCCGATTAAAACAGAAAAGCCGCCAGAAGAAGGGGTCAGTTCGCGACCCAAAGGTTCAAACGGCTCGTCTCGTCTCTCTGCTGCCGCCGCCTGTGTCTGCGCTACCGCAGCCTCGCCACTGGCAGGTAAAGTAAGACACAATTAGCCATTGTACTTCATGTTTTCCCTCGACACGCCGTTGGGGAACGGGAGGGCGCTTGTTCGTGGAAAAATACGGAGAAAGAGCGTGGATGGATTTGAATACCGGATTAAAACAGAAAAGCCGCCAGAAGAAGGGGTCAGTTCGCATAGTTATAACCCGACCCGAAGGTTCAATGCACTCGTCTCTTTGCTGCCGCCGCCTCCCTACAAGCAGGTAATGTAAAGCACCATTAGCAGTGGCGCAGCGCACCTACGGGGGGGGGGGGGTTCTTATCCACAAGAAGGGAGATCAGCCTCCTCTCGGTGGTGTGTTGGTTGTTTACCAAGGTAATAGTTAACCGCATAAGCGACAGCCTAGATTTCCAACAACCGAGGGAACAAGCCGGCTTTAGAAAAGGACGACAGATCACATCCATGTCATCAATGAAGCAATTGAAAAATCAGCGGAGTATAATAAACCCCTTCACATGGCATTCATAGACTATGAAAAAGCGTTCGATTAGCTAGACACCGCAGCAGTGCTGGAAGCATTAAAAGACCAGGGAATCGAGGAGACTTACATAAGACTCCTAGACGACATATATAAGGGGTGTACGGGCAGGAAAATCCTCCACACGAAAAGCGAAAAGTTTACGATCAGAAAGGCAGCACCAAAATTGTTCACAGCATGTCTGGAAAATATATTTAGGAAGCTTAACTGGGAAGAGGTGGGATTACGGGCAAACGGAGAATTCTTGAGCCATTTGAGGTTTGCGGACGACATAGTCTTGTTCAGTGAGACTGCAGAACACCTGTAAAAAATGCTTCAAGACCTAGTCAGAAAGCTGGGCCATCGGATTAAAGATAAACATGAATACGTCTAAAGTAATGCTAAATAAACATGCTGGAAGCACTCTCTTCCGCCTAGGTACCGAAATACTAGAAGAAGTAGAAGATTATATCCATCTTGGACAGGTTGTCAGTGCTGACCCTAACCACGAGAAAGAAATCTGGCCCAGATAGGAATGGGACGGGGTGCATTCGGCAAGCACCCCCAAATATTCAAAATTAAGCTACCTCTATCACTAAAAAGAATAGTATACAACCAATGCGTACTACCGGTGTTGACATATGGGGCGGAAACTTGGCGCCTTACTAAACAATTGGAAAGAAAACTTAGGTCGGCTCAACGAGCCATGGAACGAATAATGATAGGAGTAACACTTAGGGACAGGAAACGAAGCCTCCTGGATCAGGGAACACGCTCGAGTAGAAGATATCATAATTCAAAATAAGGAGAAATGGACTTGGGCAGGCCATGTAATGAGACGAAATGACAACCGGTGGACCACCAGGGTAACTGAGTGGCTACCGAGAGACGGGACCAGAAGGAGGGGAAGGCCGGTAACTCGATGGAGGGACGAAATACGAAAGTTCGGAAGCAAAGAATGGACTCGAACAGCGCAGGACAGGAGCGGATGGAAGTCAATGGGAGAAGCCTTCGTCCTGCAGTGGACTTAAATAGGCCGATGATGATGATGATGATGTTGTTGGTAGTGGTGGTGGTGGCAATTATTCCACGTCGCGATGCTGAGTCAGTACAATACCTATTGTAACCCCGCACAAGAAACGTCTGAGACTGCAGGCCTAGGGAGACGAGAAAACAGCTCCCGCTTTTTTTTACCTCAGCGCAAGTTGCAGCCACGCAGACCAGTGTCAGCGTGTCGGTTCGGTAATCCGTGGCTGCAGCTGTCACGTTTTGCGAGTATTATCAACGCAAAATTGGCTACTCTCACGTCAGTGATGGAGCCAAATTTATAGAAACCTGGAGACCGTAAGTTGCGCAAAAAAATGTCAATGAGGCAGGAAGTAGGGGGGGCCGAGCCCTGACATAAAAATGCTTGGGGGGGCTCTGGCCCCCCTTGCCCCCCCGGTTCCGGCGTCCCTGATAAAGAGCCTTTTAAATCATTGCTGTGGTATAAAAGGGCCATAACCATATCCACAGCGAGTAAATTGGGGACAATTAAAACTTCGAGGGTTTAACGCGTCGAAGCTCTGCCTGGGCTATGGCACCGTAGTAGAGTGCTATAAATTAGTGTTGACCACCTAGGAACAGTAAAGGCGTGCCGAAATCCCTACATGCGATCGTTTTCACGTCTTATATACGTCTGAAAAGCAGCCACCACGTACTGGGTGGAAACCGCGTCCTTGGGCTCAGCAGTGTAGCGCCTAAGCCAATGAGCAGCCGCAGTTGATAATTGACAGGACGTGGAAATACCGGATTAGCCCCAATGTTGACTCCTTTTCTTATTGCACTGATCATCTAAAAAGGTTACTGCAAACTGAAAAAGTGTTAGCGCCTATTTCGAAGGTAGCTACGTGTAGATTTCTCCTGTTCTATAACCAGTGACACTTCTAATAAAACAGTGCAAATGTTCTGTAGTCGAGGAGAGATGGGCGGGGAGGTTTCCGTTGTTCATTCAAGGTTTAAGGAGCCTTGCTTGAGCCAAGTTCAACTACCGCGTTTGGGTTAAGGGGGTTTGAAACGGAAGTGCCATGGAGGCCATTCACGCACTTGTTGTGATGATGCGGGTTCACCTATCGTTACAGGCAAAAATCAAGCTTGTCTGCGGACCTGAGAAACACAAACCCGAACCCGCTGAAGATTTTCTGGGACTCAAACATCTATCACTTCGGCATCATCGACATGCCATCCACTGTTACGGAGCTCGAGGAAATTACTGCTGTTTTTGACGTTCTACGGGTAAGCTTGGAAGGTGGTTTTGCTGACGGACGGATGCGGGGATGGATGGACGGACAGATTTATGGACGGATGGATGGATGGATGGATGGATGGATGGATGGATGGATGGATGGATGGATGGATGGATGGATGGATGGACGGATGGACGGATGGATGGATGGATGGATGGATGGATGGATGGATGGATGGATGGATGGATGGATGGATGGATGGATGGATGGATGGATGGGAAGGACGGATGGATGAATCGATGGATGGGTAGATGCGTGGATGGATGGATGGATCGATGCATGCATAGGTGCATGGATAGGAAAGACAGATGGATTATTGTACATGATTTAGCGGGGTGAATAGGCTGCCTCTGCCTTGGCAACTTCTCAAAGCCCTCAGGATGTGGACCATAATTTGCCGTTGTTCCTGGAGACTTGTCCCGACAGCCACCTGTATAAGGTGACATTGCGTGATTCTGTAGGGTTTTGGGGACCGGGCCATTTGAGGCAGAAAGGGTAAGACGGCGGGGACTGAGTGCGCTGAGGTGTCTGCGGCGCTGCAAGGTAGGTCGATGGGGGTGTCTGTTGGCAGTGTACATAATTGTGCCTGCAAGCCCTGCGTCGGGGCGAGGGAAGATGCAACGGGTGCGGCGTCAGCTGTACTGTAGTAAGTGGGCAGGAGGAACATAGGTGTTATTATCGAGGGCGTCTTTCGAGAGGAGACTTTAGTAAAGTCGATGAACCGTTGAACCGTTCATTCGCTTCAACGCCTACGGGGGCAGGGATGCGGCGTGCATGGAAAGGTCCTGGAACTGTTTGGGAGATGGAGTTGGGAGATGACAATGAGACCCTGAGTTAGGTGATGGCATGCCGACCCAGAGTCAATGTATAAATGGGTAATGGAGGCGGCAGAAGAGTTTTCAGCAACGGTAAAAACGACGGCGGAAAGGTCCTCTTCGTCTGGGGAAGTTTACGGTAAAATGTAGTGGCGAGAAAAAAGGTCATAAACCTCCCTAGGGGGTCAAGGGAAGTGTACCAACGTTATTTTGAGATGCCGCATGCCACCAGACACGAAGGCAGGGGCTGGAATGTCGTTCCTCGGCAAAGTAAGGGGGTGTATACCGCGGCTACGGTATTATACGTGAGAATTTCGCGCACCACAGAAGTCGGTACCGGCTGAAGAGAATGGTGTAGGTAACCACTGGTGAATTCGAACATCAAATCGGGAGCGGATGCCGTGCTTTGCCGCAGAGAACGCTGCTCCCTCGAAGAGCACGAGCTCCGAAACTGCCTTTAGAACGCACCCGCTCCCGCCGGAGCAAAAGGCCAAAGATGACGGGAGGAGAGAGAGAGAGAGAGAGAGAGAGAGAGAGAGAGAGAGAGAAAAAGAGAGAGAGAGAGAGAGAGAGAGAGAGAGAGAGAGAGAGAGAGAGAGAGAGAGAGAGAGAACGTTTATTTGACACAATAGGGAAGGGGCAGGGGCGCAAAAAAATTGGGCCCATCTCCCCACGAGGGGGGGCCTCGAGTAAATGCGTCGCGTAGGGGGTGGGTGTCAAGCAGGGGTCAAGTCAAGCGAAATTCAAGCAAAGACGCGCTTGACTGATTTCCGCACCGCGCTCCTCCACTTTATATACCCGCCACGCGCGTTCGAGGGAGAGGAGCACGGGGAGAGACGCGCATGCGCACACTTCCGTATACATGCACTCGACCCTCCGCGCCGCTGTCGCGCAGCTGTCACGTTGCTCGCACGCCCCTATCACGTGTACAGCACGCCGCTAGCACGTCTCTATCACGCAGCTGGCACGCCGCTAGCGCGCCGCTATCACGTGCACACCTGTTACTCAGCACGCCGAGCGCGGGGTACAGGTGCGCATGCGCGCGCAGACGCGCTCCTCACGCACCGCTGCTGAGAGCGAGGAGGGTACGGGGGAGAGACGCACACCTGCGCCTCGCCGCGACGCGCATGCGCAGTGAGCGTGTGGACGCCGCCGCCGACGGTCGAGGGACATCGTGCGACTAAGAAACGCTCCGCGTTTAAAAATGACGGAAGCTCACACTAACGCGTAAGACTTGAAGGTAGCGTAGCTGGACGCAACAGTAGCGTGTTTCCTCTTTTTCGCCTTACAGAGTTGTTTAAGCGTCACCGCTGTACGAGTGACCACAGCGGTATGTTCGTCCTACTCAATCGCGCACGGCTCGGCGCGCACGTCACCTTCCTTCGTCGCGCGTACTTATCGCTGCGGCGGCGGTGTCCTCGCCTTTCTCCGCCAGGTGGCGGCACGGAGCACCCGCACTTCTCCGTTCAATCCTCGTATATCTCTCCTATCATCGGGCGCTGCTCCAATCCGGGCGCTTGCGGAAGGGGGTTTAGTTTGACCTCTACCTCTCAAGGTCAAAACTGGTCACCCCGCGAAGACTGCCCAAAGTAGCGAACTGCAGCTTTCGCTACGAAAGACTTAGGAACAGTGGATGGCCATCCTAGTCCGGTAGACCGCATGCCGCGGCTGCCATCCTCGCCCGGTAGATCAGGGGCTTCTGGTCTTCGAGCTCGCAGCTCTGCAACGTGCACTCCCACTGCATCAGGTAGGGAAACTGAGTTGTGGAGGATTGGCGGGGCACGTCCAGACAAGATGAGCGGTGGTGGTAGGCGCATCGCATTGGGGGCACTTGGGTGGGAAGGTAGTTGGACAGATGTGGTGGAGACGGAGGGGATTGTAATAATTGTTAGTTTGAAGTCGGCGCCAAATGCGGGCGGCTTCGATAGGAAGGGAAGGGTGAGGAGGAGGATAGATGCGTCGGGTTGCTGTATAGTGGCAGAGGATGTCAGTGTAGGTTTGGGAGATGGGCGTAAGGGAGTTTTCATTAACAGGTGAATTGTTCGCCTCTGCTGGGAATGCCCGGTGAGGAAGAGATTGGGCGGTGGCGTCCGCCACCTTATTCCCAGAGAGGGCAATGTGGCTGGGTGTCCCCACTATGCGGGCATGAGGGAGCGCGGGGCATCGAGAGAGGATGGCCAAGGTAAGAGCCGAGACTCGTCCGAGTGGAAAAAATGGTGGCAGGCAGCTTGGAAGTCAGAGAGAATTGTTTTGCAGGGACTTGCGGCTTAGGTCACTGCGACGGCATTGGCTTCTTCTTCTGCTGTTTTAGTAGAGGTTTTGCAGACAGTTACCGAGGTGAGGAAGGCAAAAGGACGGGAGTGAGGGGTTGTGGTCAGCTTCCTACATCCATGAGGCCGCGAACATTTGCTGATTTCAGGGCTCATCGCACAAGTGCTCTTTCATACGACGGGGCCGAGCTGGTCAGCGCAGACTCCCACTGCTCAGGGGAAGAGGAGTGGAAAGGGTAAAGGTTGCGTTGGTGGGAGTAGACGAGGTGATACGTTGTGAACAAGAATTTCCTGGACGCCTTTACGTCGATCCCTTAAAAAAGCGTCTGCTTGTATGCAGGCGTCTGCTCCCTACCCGGTCTCAGTTAAGGTCCCTTCATCTTTTTTACGATGCGGGGAGTTTGGTCTCGACGGCATCCAACGTCGCCGTGACGAAAGTTTCGTCGGCCTTTCGGCAAGCAAGCGAGAAAAAAAAGCAAGCATCTGTAAATTTTAATTAGGAATACTGCAAATATCAATCATGTGTTGATTTTGTGCGTTATATTTGTGTAATGCCTCGTTCTGGTTCAACAATGTTGACAAGTGGGAACATTAACACCGGACTTAGACGTTTAGATTTGACTGTGAGTATATAAGACTATTTCGCAGCATCTGGTTTACTTTGGCCGGCTGGCTGAATCGAGTGAGAGTGACAGACAGACCAGAATTTTTCCGTTCAAGTAGCTTAAGAACGACTATCGGCTTTAAATACGCCGAAGGAGCGGTGTCTATCCAGTCGTAGTTGGCGCTGGGCTTATCGCTGCCTGATTTTAAGCTTTAGCTGTTTGAGCCGCCCTCGCTTTCCTCGTGTAGCAACCACGAGAGCGACATGGCGCGCTGCATCTGTTGCCATCTTTGGATACTGCTGGCATTTGCTGGAGCGGACGCCATGGCGGCTCGAGGAGGAGAGTAGACGGGAGGAAAACACGACGACGTCACGAGAGACGAGAAAGCGCCAAGCGAGTTCCGGTCCATTCCGCCGATTTTGGAGGAGCAACTGTTCTTGCTTCACGTCGCGACCTTGGCTCCAACGGCCATCGGAACACGATTCGGTTGCTCCCGATGGGACAGTGGAATGCGTTTGCTCCAAATGGAGTGAATACATTGCTCCGAAAGTGCTGCAGATCTTCCATTGGAATGCAGCACTAGGTTGTGCAAGATGGAGCAACCTGTTGAAGTGTCCAAGAGGGTTGACGTTGATGGCTGCCGCGAACGTAAGGAATGTCGGAAACCATGGCAAAAACCGCGAGTAGGGCGAGTGGGGGCGCTAGTGCTGATCGGCACTCATTCTATGGGAATCTTTCTTTACGGATAAGAGAATAAATCATGCCATCAAAGGTGTGTGTGAATGAGGATGACGTACGTTGTTAATAGCAAACGCTGCATCGCGAAGTCGTAGGAGGTTCTGTTGTTGCATGCTTATGGAGTGTAAAGATACACTCAAAATGTTAAGGATAAGGTCATTAAAAGGTCATTAAAGATCATTAAAAAGGTCATTAAAGGTCATTAAAAGTCAGTAAAGATAAGGTCATAATGTTAAGGATAAGGTCGGTCTTACAGAGGTTGTATTGTGTGGGGCAATATTGTGTTGTGGGAGGACGATGTACTTCTTCCTACATCAGATTGCATAAGAATGCCGGAAACTATTAAAAAGGTTTGTGGGTGAATACTGCGAGTATTGTGATGGGTACATTCTTCAGGGCGAAAGCCCAGTCATGGAAGCGTCCTGTTTCAAGTTCAGTGATTCATCATGATTGGTTGTGGGGTTTAACGCGCGGACGCTACACAGGGGATGAGGCGCGCCGTATTTGAGGGCTCCAAGTTAATTTTGATGACTTGGGGATCTTTAACGTGCGCCGAAATCTCGAACACACAGGTGTTTTCGCTTTTCGCCTCCATCTTAAAAGCGGCGGCCGTGGCCGGCAATCGAACCTGAGTGCTTGGGTTTAACAGCACAACGCCTCAGACACTGAGCCCCAGTGGTGGCTCATCATGTATTCGATGATAATCTGATGATAATCTTGAAGCACCGTGCTTCAAAAGGAAATGGTCCTCCGTTATACCACAGAGTTATATGGGCACTACCGCGTTGCTTCTTGAGAGAACAAATGCGTCTATCTGGTTAAGAACTTTTTTGAATATAGAAAGTACTGATTCAGTAGCAAGCGTAAGCTAGGCTTGCGTCTTGGTTCGTTTCTTGAACAGGATCTGCACAAAGTGGCCAACCAGAAGCCCAACCCCGACAGGCCACCCTACATCGTGCTGGGCGCAGTGGCTTCGACACATGGTGACCACTTCGGCTCCCAAATGAGGTCGGTTCATGACTGATTCTTGACAGTCTTTGATATGACAGACTTCTTGACAACGATGATATGACAGACTTCTTAACAACGAAGCATTAACATGCAGTGTCAGTAACAACAGCGTTAAGGGAGGAATGTGGTCGCTGGTTACACTGGTTGTACTTCGTGTAGCCTCGGCATGGCTAGATCAATGCATCTCACCCTTACGCGTAGGCAGTCGCGGAGATAAAAAAAAAAAACCCAGTGCAGCTGTTCCTCAGTATAACCAGCATCATCCAGCGGCATCCCTATTCTCATTTTATTTCAGGTACATCTACAGGCCCACGTTGCTCATCTCGCAAGGTCACTACGCATTCGGGGACAACGAGATTGCAGACTGCACGGTTGTGCCGCCAACCCTCCGTTACAAGCCGATAGGATCCACGGGCTACACGTATGATCTGGTGAGCTATGCTAAGAGTCACCAATTCGGTCCTTTTTCCGACGAATTAGGTATACAGTGAAACCCGGTTATAGCGAACTGCAATATGCGCCACGATTAGCTCGCTATATCCAATAGTTTTAAATTGCCGAACCCACCTATAACGATTATTTTGTTACAAGTTCGCGATGCGTGGAACCTCCTCACCCCACCACCTCTCCTCCTGCCATTCCCGCATGCCGAAACGAACACAATAAAGTATGCCATCACCATACGCAAAACTATCTATTTAATGCAAGGGATAAAGGTACTTCCCGCTGTAACTACCTGCTTTCCCAAAAAGCGGTGATTCTTGTTTTAACTTTCGTTTTGGCGGCATAAACTAGTACAGCATTCTTTACATGAGACGTCATTTGCATCAATAGAAGTACGTGCCCTTCAATATCGAACCAATAGTGGTGGAGCATATTGACTGCCAAAAGCGCTTCATTAAGCATCAGACGGCTTTCATTCGCAACATGCTCCGCCTCTTCGGTTGCTCCAGCAGCGCCAGCAGCTATGGCATCGGTGACGGTGTTGGCGTCCGAGGGGCTCACAGCGAAGTCAACGTCGTCGTCGACACTCCGGCAATCCTCGAAGGGCACTACGTTGGCGGGCTCTTCTCACAATTCATCGATGCTTACGTCTTGGTCCGGACTCGCTGACTGGGAGGGTTTAACCGTCAGTCAGGCGCGTCGGAAACAGTTGCGGGAAGTGCCGGGAGTCACGTCGCTCCATGGGAGGCTCAACATCTCAATCGCCGCTCCGAGACCATGCATTTGGGCGGCAATTCTAGGCGCGCCGAGTTCGATATATCCGATGTGAACTTCGTTATACGGAATATGTTTCGCGTGTATTTTCGTAACTGATTTTTTGTTGTTCGATATATATCATAATTCGCTATATCCGGGTTCGTTATAATGGGGTTTGACTGTAATTGCTTTGGCTCTTTCCCTGCCTCCAGGAAGGTGCTACTGCTGTCAAGCTTCCTTGCAGTGCACCAAGTTTTGTCTTACACCCAGATAACGCTGTCCTCGGCTTATCGCTAATATTAGCAGGTCAGGGGAAAGCGACTTGCTAGGGAGGGGGGGTGTCGTCCGGTGATGTCAAACACGGTAACGCTGCCCCATCCCCTGTTCGCCAATCGTGATATCCGCTTATGTCTGCTGCTTGCCCGATGTTAGGAGATCACCCGTTCTGACGACGGTGCTTCAGGGCTTGCGGTCAGCCCTCGTGTATAAGCTTTGTTCAGAGCGCTTGCCAAACCTGCAGAGCCCTGCTTACCCTTTCCACAGCTTGTTCAATCATGTTAAATGGGTATAGCAACTACGGGAAGTTCCTCAGCTGCCCTATTATCACCGCATTAACCGGCGGAACAGTTCTCAATTTATGCGCTTGTGCGAATCAGTTTCAATATGCTTGCCAGCCTTTGAACTACTGTAACACAGCTAAACTAAGAATAACCAAGAACTATCTCAGGGGCAGCACTCCGCTCTCAGGCTAATCTCAAATTCACCGCGTTAAACGACGCCAACGTTTTAGTTATTATTGACCAAAGTTAGTTTGTCATGCTGTATTTAGCAGGAGTGTTTCCCCTAACTAGTCTACTATGTCCGTCGCAAAGCGCGATTTTCAGGCTAGTTTGGACCACCCGTTTGAAATGAATGCGTTTCATCACACTGCAGTCAACGGCGGCAAGAGCGCTAAGAAAGGCCCAGGCGGCTGGTGGGAATACCACGTGGTTGATCTCGGTGGGCATGAAGGGCCGCTGGTCGATTCCCCGTTCTAACCAGCCACTGGGAATGCGGTCAAAGTGCAAGCATGACCCTCTGGCCAAGTCCTTTGGACCGTACACTGAGGTGAGAATAACGTCTATCAACTTCACTCAAGTAAGCTTTAAGGAATGTGAGCTGCGTCATGGTGTAGTAATTGATGTATGCATAACTGTATGGACGAGTAATTGATGTATGCGTAACTGACCATGTTTAAAAGATAATAGCAGTGTTCAAATTGGTTCGGAGCATTTATGCTGCTACGTCCCGGTGCATTTATATGGAGGATAAGAGTGCACGAAAAAGTTACCATTCCTTCTTTAAGAAAACTGAAAGATACGGGAACGATTTCTCGCATCAAAACTGCGTCAAAACCTTCACTGAAAATGCATCAAATCGATCGCCAAACCTTCAAAGACCTATATCAAACGATGGAAGAACCTATGCGACGATTTTTCACACACAAACGCATCCACGAACGGTCTAAATGTATCCCAATACGTGGTATTCCGATATATATATAGCATTGATAATTGTGAGAAAGCATTTGACCCGGTCGAAACCTCAGCAGTCATTAAGACACTACGGAACCAGGGTGTAGACGAGCATTATGTAAGAATACTAGAGGATATTTAAACTGGGTCCCCAGCTACCATCATCCTCCATAGGGACAGCAGAAAAATACCTAGAAGAAAGGGAGTCAGACAAGGAGACACAATCTCTCTAATGTTACAGCATGTTTACAAGAAATATTCAGAACATTGGATTGGGAACAGGTGGGAGTAAGGGTTAATGGAGGATGCCTCAGTAACCTGAGATTTTCTGATGACGTTGCGTTGCTAAGTAACTCGGGGAACGAATTGCAAAGCATGCTTACCGCGCTTGAAAAACAAAGTAGAGCCATTGGCCTGAAAATAAATATGCAGAAAACTAAAGTAATGATCAATAACCTCGGGACAGCACAGCAGTTTGAGATAGGTGGCGAGGCAGTCGAATTGGTAAGCGAATATATCTACTTAGGCCAAGTTGTGACCCCGGATCCCAACCTTAAGGCAGAGATAATCAGAAGGATAAGAATGGGGTGGAGTGCATTCGGCAGGCATTCTCAGACCATGAATGGCAGCCTACCGTTGTCCCTGAAGAAGAAAGTGTATGACAGATGCATCTTTTCGGTACTCACCTACGGGGCAGAAACGGGGAGGCTCACTAAGAGGGTTCAACTTAAATTGAGAACGACTCAGCGAGCAATGGAACGGAAGAAGATAGGCCTAACATTAGGTTACAAGAAGAGAGCGGGGTGGTGAGGGAACAAACGCGTGTTAAGGACATACCAGTAGAAATTAAGAAGAAGAAATGGATGTGGGCAGGGCATGTAATGCGCAGGCAAGACAACCGTTGGTCATTAAGGGTAACAGAGTGAATCCCTAGAGAAGGCAAGCGTTGCAGGGAGCGGCAGAAAGTTACATGGGCAGATGAGATCAAGAAGTTTGCGGGGATGAATTGGTCACAGTTGGCACAGAACCGGGGTAGCTGGAGATTAATTGGAGAGGCCCTTGCCCTGCAGTGGGCGTAGATAGGATGGTGATGATGATGATGATGATCACGACGTGATTTATGAGATAAAGGTATGCTGTTGTGGTTCTTCTTGCTGATCGATGCATGTATTGTCTAATCCGGAAGTGTTTCGTTCTCGCGGCTTTCAACTAATCGTTTTGACACGACGAAAGTCCGGTTTCTCACACGCGCCGGGTGCCCAGTGAACTTGTCAAATTTTTCCGGCCGACCAACTAATCTACGGTGAAATGCGCTCGGTTTTTGACAAGGCTCCATCAGGGCCATAATTAAGATTTACCTTCAGAAAGCATCATAATCTTTCAGGTATCAACACAAGACCGTAATTTGAGGTGTACTGTGTCTGCAAACCTATTTATGCTGAGTTAAGATGGCAAGTTGGGCTTGTTGGTGCAGATTTAGGTTCATGGTAAAAAGAACAGCGTAAGAAACACAGAGACAAAAAAACAAAACAAAACAGGGGACGACGCACAGCGCATCACAGCGCATCAGCGCTGTGCGTCGTCTCCTATTTTTGTCCCTGTGTTTCTTGCGCTGTTTTTTCACCATGGATCTGATTATGCCGAGTTGACGTTTGCTTTGTGTAGGTATAGTAATGGGGAATGGGTGAGAAAGTGCGCTTCATAAGTCGGGGAGCAAACTATGGTGGTAGACATCCCAGCTTAAAGTAACAGAAAGAAGCAGAGTCGTGCTGGTCTTGAGATGCGGAGAACTGGTTGCCGGTGGACTACCACGGTAATGAAGGTGCTATCAGGAGAAGACTGAGGTACAAGTGGGATCGAGGTATGGTGTCATATTTGGTTGGAAATAGTGCATTCAGTCAGCCCAGTATAATAGCAGTGGGAAGTTAATAGTTGACATTCCGGGGATATAAACAGAACTGAGACAGCATTCACAAACTACTCTTGACACAAATTAGAGCTTGCACCTTCTGGGTGGTGCCGCATTCGGACTTGTCAAAAATCTCCAGAAAAACAGAGAATTGCCTAAGAGTGGTAGCATTCCTATGCCGCTTGGCGAAAGTGCGAATTCTTGACAGCCGAATAAGGCGTAGTATCAAAAGATGTATTATTTTATTCTTTTTCTTTTCGCCAGTGATGCAAATTTATACAATTATTATAGCAATGAAATGATTTCACTTCGCTAATTAGGTTTTTTAACCGAAGATTGAAGGCATACTCCAGAGTTGGTCCGTTTACGATATTTTCACTCGTATTTCCAACGTTGTTCTTCGGACTTTTTTCGTTAAATTTTAGGTTTTGGGGGGAGATCAGAATTTGCTCATTCCGAATGGTGCCACACTGTGACTTTTTGACAAATTCGTCTCATTAAGGAAGAAGATGTGGCTTGTGCTACATAAAAGGGGTCAATGTCATTGCAGGTGGTATGTTTTCTAACCCTGGAGCAGGATTCGCACGATAACCATTAAGATGATGCATACACAGAGAAACAGTTTAGGGTTGCGTGTGATGTAATTCTTTCCGACAACGTTTGAGAAGAAGAATCATTATTTCTACGTGGATAGTAATTGACCAAACTACCAGCAGGAATTTTCAACCGTACGAAATTGTACAACTATTGAATGCTTACCAGTATTAGAACGCCTGATATCAAAGGAAAAAGAAACCTTTCTTTGCGGCTTATACATACAGTAGAGGTAATTATTAAAAGATTAAGTTGGATAGGCCAATCTTTGAATCAGTGCATAATATCTGACAGGAACAATATGGTGACTACATCTCTTGCCTGTGGAAACATTCGCGACTTATGACGGCGCTGCCTCAAGCACTCTGATTTTTCAGCAAGATTGGTGCCTTCTCCCCTTGCTGAGGATGGTTTTAGTTAGAGGGAACAGTAGTTTAGGGCATAGGAGGGAACTGAAGGTCGTTAACACGGATTGCTTTCAAGTCAACGTCGGCTCACGTGCCACGTGTGTTGTCGCCCCATTGCGTCGCGAATGTTGCAGTCAATGTTGCTATTACTGTCCGTCGAGACCAAAGCGATTCTCCTTAACGTAACTTCTGGTTTGCGTGTTTGGCACGCAGGTGTGCACGGACTCCGACTTCAGCTCTAAGCTTCAGTACGACGAGGCCAGCCGGGCTATGTATACGTACGACGGGTTGCGCAACCTCGTGTTCGTGTACGACGACGAAAAAGGAATCTGCGTAAAGGTGCGCTTTCAGTAAACGTCAAATATAAGTGTGTTTAAGAGATTCCAAAGCGTTGCTTCACGGGAGAGGTGTTAGGCAAGAAGAAATTTTTTAGATGTTGCGACACTCCATACGCTTCTTGGCGATTTCCCGATGACGTCAAGGCATCGTGTTTGTGCAATTAGCGGCAACTCGACCTAGGGCACCGCCAAGAAACATAATTGGACGATTGTAGTGGGACCTGTGGTTCTTTTTCATCGTGTCACTTGAATGTTTTCGTGCAGTTAACGCACTTATAGCTACTTTTAATTCCTGACCTTTATTACATCACTCCTTCCTTATTACGTCACATGTAGAGAATTATAAAATTAGTCAACATTTCTTAAATTTTCGCTCTTAAAACTGCATTTGGTGGCTGGAATGAAGCGGAGTGAGTTTCCAAAGTCTAGTTGTTTCAACTTCGAGAAAGTTGCATCCTGTCTTAATGTCCTCTTGACTGCACGCTGTGCAAGTTCGCTTGCGATTTTGTTTCCCTGTTGTGATGCCTTGCAAACATGCTTCGTGCTTCATACCCACAGCTCTGTGACATCAAGGAGGAGAACGCGTTGCTCCGATTCGGCATCGCCGCATACGACCTCGAGTACGAAGATTACGAAAATAGCTGCTCGAGACTCAACAAGTTCGGAGCCTTCAGCCGGTTGAAGATGGTACGGAAGATAGTAGAGTACTTCAGGACTGTGACCAACGATGCCAGAGACTGTGTGGACTACGTGCCGTGCCCGTCATAACAGTGGACGTCTCGCAACACGTATTTTCCGCGTAGGGCTAGTCGATTTTGATCAATGCCCTCAGTGAATTGGCCAATACATGTGTGTAGCCTGCTCAGGAATTCGTTCATTAGACTTTTGTGCAGCGTGCACAGGTCATAATTTCGGAAGTTCTGTTGTTTGTGTGCCGAGGAGGAAGCCAAGGCGTGCACGGTATGAACTTCAACAAGTGAAACTACAATATTTGTGATCGGCATTGGTTCAAAAACATTAGTTTTAGTGGTCCCAGAAACATGTTCGCGAGCTCTTGTTGTGGATGTAACTGTTGTGGTGAGCGTCCGGGAGCAAATACTGGACGGCACTTGCGATATAATAAGTAGAAGTGGTGTCATTAATAACAGCATGTCCCGACCTTATGTGTAAAGTCGAGTGCAGGAAATATACATCTCTGGTGGGTGCATGCGTTTGCCACCTCGCAAGCGCAACAGGAAACCAGTTTCCGGTATCATGCAGGGTTAAAAATGTGCAATGGTGTTGATCACGGTGTTAACAAACAGAGGCGAGGGATAGGGAGCACAAATAACAAGGAGAGTGGGGTTCTTAATGCGACATTAGATAAGCTGTCTCTTTGTATCTTGAATTTTGACGGTTTTAGCGGCGGCAGTATGGATAGCTGTGCGGTAGCTGCGGATAGTACGCGGATAGTATGGATAGCACTATGGATAGCCGTAGTGAAAACCCAGTATACTGGATCTTCATTGTGCGGTGCTAACTGCTAACCAAGTTGTGCTCCAGCCATCCAGATACTGTACAGTACGTGTATTGGTTGAGGGGATTCGGCACCACGTCCAGTGCGCTGTCTTATCCAGTAGCTCTCACGAACTAATTTTAGAGTGGGACTTTCTCTTATCAGCATCCACGGTCATCTGTACGTGCCAGTACTAGGACATTGATGTCACCGCTACAGACCAGAGTTACTTGATATAGGAGTTGCGAAACTCCCCATAGGCCCCATGCATCAAAAAGTGGCCCTACGATTGGTCCATTGCTTTGGAACTTGTTTTACAGTGGCGCCATCTTATACAACTTGCTTCGCCGCTCGACGACCTGGGCGGAAAAAGGTATTTGAGTGCTTACGTAAATTTGTTATGCCAAAGTAGCCCAATGTGGTCAACTATGTAAGTGTTTTGTATACATGCGAAGCA
The DNA here is from genome assembly GCF_048455015.1 of Haemaphysalis longicornis. Taxonomy (NCBI): domain Eukaryota; kingdom Metazoa; phylum Arthropoda; class Arachnida; order Ixodida; family Ixodidae; genus Haemaphysalis; species Haemaphysalis longicornis. The sequence goes on along the minus strand of NW_027526385.1, from coordinate 39,002,965 downwards.
AAAGTAGCAAAAAGAAATGCGACCATGGGGTCAACCGTCGCTTGCGCACTGGGGTCTGCTGCGCATTCTTTTCGGTCTTCTGGCGGCAAAAAAATAAATAGGTCGCTTCGAAATCTTTATGCAAGCTGAAACTGATTATTTAGAGCCGATTGATCGTCTACTAGGTTAGTTTTGGCATACAATGCGCTGTAGGCCAAACGATAACTGCAGATTTAGTACTTCTGTTCGGACCTATGTTGTGCCGGAGTGCGCGCACCGGCGCCAATTGGTTGAGGCCGATGCGCGGCCGCAGAAACAATCGCAACCTTAAAACCAGAGTTAAGATAGCAATTATTAAGTTGCGAAAGCACATAAATAAAAAATTATGCACTTTAAAACAGAGTTTAACGTAAAATTGTCAGTTTGAATAATTAGTTTGTTTTTGGGATAGTGCATGCGCCGGCCGCTGTGGCGCCATGGTACGCATGATTCAAAGCAGGGAGTGTCCAGGTGCGGGCCGTTTTTTGAGGCGGAGTTTCGCAACTGCCTACATCGAAGAGCTCTGCTACAGACCGTATGGAAACTTCAGATGTCCAGCAGCAGTGCTTGGTGGCTAGTGAGGATTACGTTCTGAACCCTGGATATGAAAGGACAATTTTTCTTCGTGGCGTCCTGACCTGACAATTGTCAGGGCAACTGTCCTGACCACCATCACCATCACCTGATCACCATCAGGTACTGATCACCTGATTACTATCAGGACAAGTGTCCTGATGGTCACGTGCTTATCATGCCTCGCCTCGGCTTCTCCCAAGAGGTATGACAATGGACACCTGTCTTGTCCGCTTTGCGAAGGGTCATGGCGCGCTCGTTGCCATTAACACTAGCCCTGAGCCAATACTCTTACGGCACGGCACTACTATGATTACCACTGCTTAATCTGAAGCTGTCTCGGTTGTTCCCCTCTGCTCTGTTCCGTCACTCTTGAATTTGCCCTCTGACGCTCCACACCCTGCTTTTTCCGCCACTATCAGCTTCGACCTCTCCCCGGAACAAGCCGATTCTTTCCGGGACCTCCTACACAAGCACAAATCACTGATTCTCAGAGTACCACACTCGGGCAAACATCTGAAGTCACTTCCCGCATTTAAACAGACGGTTCACAGATCATTCGCAGCAGGCCATACCGTGTCGCTTCTTCCGAGCTGAAAATCTTTAATGGAAACGTCGCTAACATGATCCAGCGCGAAATCATTCGTCCTTCAAACAGTCCTTGGTCATCTTCTGTTGTCTTCGCGCAGAAAAAATACAGATCCGTTCGATTTTGTATTGGTTACTCCGCACTGAATGGAATCGCACGGAAAGATGTTGATCCGATACCCCGCATCGATGATGCCTTGGACTGTTTACAAGAAGCGGAATTATTTTTAGTATCGATCTTCGATCTGGTTATTGCCAAATTCCAGTGCAAAAGGCAGATGAAGAAGACAGCGTTTGCCACCCCTGATGTACTATGGAATTTTAACGGGATGCCTTTTAGCTATGCAACTGCTATATATCGGTACGCTATGGACTGGGCTAGGGTGCCTAGGGTGCACGTGCCCACGAAAGACGAAGACGAAGTCCCGGCGTGCCAGAGCGTGCAGCTGACTGACGCCATGTTTTAGCCGCAGCCAGCGGCTGGATTCTTTTCTGGTTCCTGCAATAAACGGCCTCGAGACTTGACACTGGTGACGAGGGTGACCAGTTTTAAGTGCGAATGCACTTCTTAAGCGAGCCTGAAGCGTCCGCCGCCGTCCGCATAGCAACAGCTGCGGGTGCGCGCGCTCCACGTCTTCCTTGGCAACGGGGGGAGATGGGCGCGCGCTGCCTGGCCACTGACATGAAACATACCCACGTGGGGGATTGGCCAGGAATCTCCTCGTCTTCCTTGGCAACGGGGGGAGATGGGCACGCGCTGCCTGGCTGCTGACATGGCACATACCCACGTGGGGGATTGGCCAGGAATCTCCTCGTCTTCCTTGGCAACGGGGGGAGATGGGCGCGTGCTGCCTGGCCGCTGACATGGCACATACCCACGTGGGGGATTGGCCAAGAATCGGGCGTGAGAAGGGCTAATGCACCCGCTTAAAGGAGTACTGACACGAAATTTCAAAGCTGAGATCCGCCCTAGCAATCAACTACAACGACAACACAAATAGGTGTCTGTGAATAAATGCATCTTTCTTTCTTTGTAGTTGTGTGTGTGTGTGTGTGTGTGATCTCTCTTTCGCGAACATTACCGAACCGCGCAAATTCAACTCCTGCATTCGCACTTTCACATTCTTCCCCTCGGGGAAATGCGGGGAATTTTTAGAACTGATGCATCGTACTACAGTGACATGGCTACGCACGGCTACATCGAAGAGTTTTCGGGTACGGGCTGGGCTTCGTGGTCGGAGCGGCTTCAGTTCTACTTCGAAGCCAACGGCATCTCGGAGGACGCTCGGAAACGTGCCGTTTTAGATGCAGAGCATCTGATTCACTCGCCTTGTCCCTCTGGCGTCGTCGTCGTCGTCGTCGTCGTCGGCGTTGTCCACCTCTCCCCCATTCTCCTCGCCGCGCCATCTGCGCTCTCCGCCGCTCACCCCCTCTCCTCTCCGATAGCGAACACTCTCCCGCGAGGGGCATTGGATAGGATTGGATTGGATTGGCTTAGATTGGCTTGGCTAGGATTAGATTGGGATTGGATTGGATTAAAGGGAATTGTGTTGGATTGTGTTGCGTCATAGCCGCGGCACGTTGCGTCATAGCCGCGGCAGACGCGCTGGGGCCGGCGCATGTGCAGTACTCTCTCTTCCGCGGTTTCCTCTCCTTCGGCCGCGCTGCGCATATAACCGGTGTGCCGTTCTCCGGCGAAGCAACATCCACGCTTGGCTCAAACACCTATAGTTCATCTCAGAAGCTAGCTGCAGCACTGTGGAGGCTACATTGTTGTCCCCCTCAGGGCGCCTAACTCACCGCGAAGGAAGCGACAAAAGGCGCCGGGGCCGTGCGGTGCCACTTGCCGAGAGGGGAGAAGGGAATGTCCTTTCAGGACCCCCTTCACGGCGGATTAGGCGCCCTCAGTGGGCGCACTATTGATAACAATGTAGCCTCCACAGTGCTGCAGGTAGCTTGTGAGATGAACTATAGAGTCCACGTCGCTTTACAAGTACGCCAACGTCGTCATCGACTGGGACCGGCTTACGCAGTCCCCTCAACGTTATGCGCGCTATAAAACGCGGTCGCTTCGCCGCTCCGCCTATGCGTCGCACCTACACAGGGGTTCCCGCTAGGGGAGGTGGGAGTTTTTTCTGACGCTTTGCGGCAGTCTACGTACGAGACGGTAAAAGCACTGGTGGTGCCTCAGAGACCGAGTGAAGTTCCTTTCGAGAAGATCGTATCCCGCCTGAGAGACCACTTCGACCCCAGGCCTTCTGAACTCTACAGTCGCCGTCGTTTCCAACAACGCGACCAGCTACCAGGCGGGTCGATCACGGCTTACGTCGCCACCCTAAAAACGTTAGCGGCGCAGTGCAATTTTGGCACACCGGTGTTGGCGGACGCAGCGCAGGGAGACGGATCGGGGCCGCAGGCAACAATGCTCCCCCTCGACGTCATGTTATGCGACAGATTCGTTTGGGGTTTGCAAGATGCCTATCTGCAACAACGTCTCTTCGCCGAGAAAGATTTGACATTCCAAAAGGCGCTGGACATATCGCTATGCGCGGAAAGTGCTAAAACTTGCAACAGCAGAGCATCAAAGGCAGCGTCTCAGAGGTGAACAAAACCGGCGCGAAGGTGCCTGGGAGGAATTCAGCGGCGCACCAGACAACGGACAAACGCTGCTACTGCTGTGACGAGCAGCACAGCCCAGATTCCTGCGTTCATCGATCATCACGTTGTCGTTTTTGCAGGAAGGTTGGTCACATTGAGAAGGCGTGCATAAAGAAAAAGGCAAGACACCACAAGGCTAGACCTCACAGTGGTTAGCTACACGCCGTCCTTCCACCTTGTACTTGCGATACCGAGCCATGTCATCAAGCCCAATGCTACGACCTCAACCATGTCTTCACTTCGTCTGTGCCTCAAAAGCACCTGGTCGAACTTCAAGTTCACGATGTGAACCTGGTTTCCGAAGTGGATTCGGAAGCATCGCACTCCATCGTCAGCGAAGACACATTCCGCCGTGCTTGGCCAAACAAGGAACCTTTTCTTCTGGACACGCCTGTGGCTCTGCGCACATGGTCAGGGGAAGGTCTCCAAGCACTGAGAACGGTTGTTGTCGAGGTGCAGTACAAGAATGCGACCCAAAGCTTACCTTTGGTGATTGTGAAGACACCTGGATGCAATCTTTTAGGCCGCAAGTGGTTCGAGCCGCTAGGCAAAGCATCCGTGGCATTAACCTCCTAGCCTGTGACAGCAGCATCAAGGCCATTCTGGAGCGGTTTGGTTCGGTTTTCGACAACCTGAATGAGTACAAGGGGCCATTGGTTAAGCTGGAGCTCAAGGACTCGGTATCACCGAAGTTTCTCCGTGCTCGTCCTGTGCCGTTTGCACTTAAAGAGCGTGTCGAGGAAGAAATTGATCGGCTAACCAGGCAAGGCATTATGGAACCGATACAACACTCTGAATGGGCCACTCCCGTTGTCACCATTCTGAAGAAGGATGGGAGCATTCGTCTTTGTGGCGACTATCGGAGCACTGTCAACGAGGCATCGAGAAAAGCTTCGTATCCGCTACCCACTGTAAGTGAGGTGCTGGCAAAGCCCGAAGGCGGGAAGATTTTCTCGACATTGGAACTGACCCAAGCCTACCAGCAGCTCAAGGTCACGGATGAAGCCGCCGCAATTTTGACGATTAATACGTCCAAGGGCCTGTACCGTGTCAAGAGGTTGCCGTTTGGCATCTTGGCTGCTCCTGCCATTTTCCAGCGATGTATGTTAACCACCCTGGCTGGAATCAAATGCGTGTGCACGCACCTGGATGACATCACAGTTACCGGTTCGACGCAAAAGGCGGACAATGAGCGCCTGGGTTTAGTCCTTGCAAGACTACAGGCTCAGGGTCTGTGAGCCAAAATGTCGAAGTGCCGTTTCGGGCTGCCGGAGGTTGTTTACCTCGGACGCAGGATTGACGCCAAGGGGATTTCAGCGACGGACGAGAAGAATAAGGCTATTAAGGAGTTGCCGAAACCTACATCAAAGGCTACACTGCAATCGTTTCTTGGCATGATTTCCTTTTATGACCGGTTCCTGGAGCATCGCGCCACCATTGCCAACGAGCTCTGCCAGTTACTCGCCAAGAATGTGCCTTGGAGATTGGAAGCCAAGCATGCCGCAGCCTTCAAACGGCTCAAACAGCTTGTGCTGCAGAAAACTGTGCTGGCCATTACGATTCATCGAAACCATTGATCTTCTCCTGCGATGCTTCTCCGTACGGCATTGGCGCAGTTCTTGCCCAGAAAGACAGTCAAAGCCGGGAAGCCCCCATTGCTTTTGCGTCCAGAACTCTAGGGACAGCCGAAAGGAACTATTCGCAACTGGACAAAGAAGGTCTTGCTGTCGTTTTTGGGGCCGTTCACCTCTACCAGTACCTGGAAGGCCGGCACGTTATTATCTACACGGATCACCAGCCTCTACTTGGGCTTCTGAGTCCCGGGAAACCGGTACCGGCGGTTGTGTCTCCGCGCATGAAGCGCTGGTGCATCAAGCTGGCTGCGTACGACTATGAGCTGGCGTACCGCCCCGGCAACTTCCATCAAAATGCTGATGTCCTTAGTCGGCTTCCTCTAGGTGTCATCCACCGATGACGAACTATGGCCTCCCGCTGACGTGCTCATGACGGAAGCCCTTCCGAATTCCCCACTATCTGCTCAAACGATAGCCTTATTGACACAGGAAGACCCGACGCTTCGTCAAGTCTGCAATACGGTCCAAAAGGGCAGAATTCGTGACCTAACTGCGGACACCTTCAAACCTTTTCGTTAAAAGGACGCCGAGTTGTCGACACTGCGTGGTTGCCTGCTTTGAGGCTTACGGGTTGTGATACCAACGGTGGTTGGACCTGAAGCTTATTCATGCCGGTCACAGAGGTGTGGTAGCGATGAAGGCGGTCGCACGCAATTACGTGTGGTGGCCTGCTATAGACCTAGAAATCGAGCGAACGGCGGCTGAATGTATTCAGTGCCAACAGTCCCGGAGAGACGACGCTAGAACTCCTTTGCCTACTTGGGAACACCCATCGCGCCCTTGGCAGACGCTACATTTGGACTTTGCTGGACCGCTCGAAGGTGGAATGTTCTTGGTCATCGTAGGCGCGTACACCAAACGGTTGGAAGTGCGGTGCGTCCGAAAGCCTACTTCGGCAACGGTCATTCTGGAGCTTCGTCGACTGTTTGCTACTTTCGGAATTCCGGAGAAGCTCGTTACTGGCAACGGCACTGCGTTCGTTCCAGCCGAGATGGCCACCTTTTGCCAGTGGAACGGAATTCGGAAAATCACAGTGCTCCATACCATGCGGCAACTAACGGCCAAGCGGAACGCATGGTGTACGAACTAAAACTGGCGCTGGCTGGCGCGAGATAAGAGTACGGACATCAACCTTCGCTTGGCCAGGTTTCTTCTTAAACAACACTCCACTGTCAGTTCGTCAACAGGGAAAAACCCAGCACAACTGATGCTTGGTCGGGAGTTTCAGACAAATCTACAGCTGCTAGTGCCTACCAGGCCCAACCTCCATCCTGAACACTCCGAAATTTTGAAAAAGGATTGGCAGCCACAGCAGCAAGTTTCTACAAGGAACTTCGGCAATGGGCCTCTTCGTGGACGCGGCCAAGTGTCGCGGAAAGCGACACGCCTTCACGACGGTGGCCATTCGAGCATCCACCGGGGAACTGCTAACAGCCAGCATGGTGCGCACCCGGGCGGCAAGCCGAGCGGAGGAGGCTGCAATTTCAGCAGCCCTCCGCATCCCGGGAACGACCACAATCCTCAGCGACTCGAAGACCGCCATCCGCAACTTCGCCCGCGGCGTGGTGTGGAAGACAGCGGCCAAGATCGCAGAAACAGGGACGGCACCCATCCGATCCACCGTTGCCCTGAAATGGTTCCCGGCCCACGCAGGCAGGGAGCTGGCAACCAACATCGGCAATCGCAACGAAGAGGCGGATGCCGCGGCTCGCGAACTCGCAAAGTGCCGAGCCGTGGCGGAAGCCCCGTCGGACCCCAGCGAACAAGACCACAACGAGGAAGAAGACGCAGAACCCATCACCGACTACGGCGAGGTCCTGCGATGGTACCGCGACCAGAGGCAAGCCTTTCCGCCCCCGCACAGGGAACTATCCAGGGCGGAGGCAGTCAGGTTCCGACAACTACAGACGGAAACCGTGCTGACACCGGCGCTGGCGCGCCACATGTGCCCGGACCTGTTCGAGGACGCTACGTGTAGTGTGTGCAAACGCGAGACAGCGACGCTATCCCATCTCATGTGGGGGTGTGAAAGTGAAGTGCGCGACGGGGTGGACAATGTGCAGTGCTCGAGAGACACGCACCCACCGGATGTGCGCGAGTGTGTGTGTTCGACGGACATCAACCACCAAAGAAGGGTCATCCAGCGGCTCCAAGCGGCCTTAGCCAAGCAAAGGCGAAAGAGCGACCCAAACACGACCGACCCCAGACAGGGGAGGAAGTGGACGGGGAGCTCAAGTAGCCCGAGCAAGGCGGGCACGAAGCCTCGAGGTCTACACCCGGACTTATAGAAATCTATAAGTTAGACTAGGGAGCAGCTACGATCCCTGCGCGGTCGAGCCGGCTCCTAACACGCAGGATGTGTTTCAATAAAGTCTTTCTCTCTCTCTCTCTCTCTCTCGGTGGATTCCTGGCGTGCTCCTCGAGAGGAAAGGCCTTCGCTCGTGGTTAGTCCAGACGTCTACTGGACCGGTTCGCAGACACCTGAACCATTTACGCGTAAGGCGGATGGAGTACCCTGGTCAGCCGTCTTCTTTACTGATGCCGTTAGCCCTGGACACATCGAATCCAGAGCTAACTCGGAACGAGAGGCTTGATGCTAAAGATCGCACAACCGCTGGGAGCACTTCTGGAGAACAGCTATCGCCCGGCAAAGCAGCATGTCCTCAGACAGCATTTCAACGGCGCACAAATCCACCGAGGAATAGACGTCGACTTGCAAGATACAGACTCCAACTAGCAGGGGGAGGAGTGCTATATATCGGTACCCTATATACCGGGTAGGGTGCACGTGCCCACGAAAGACGAAGACGAAGTCCCGGCGCGCCAGAGCGTGCAGCTGACTGACGCCATGTTTTAGCCGCAGCCAGCGGCTGGGTTCTTTTCTGGTTCCTGCAATAAGCGGCATCGAGACTTGACAGCAACGCTCCGCCTACTTTTGAGCGGATGATCGACACTGTTCTTCGAGGCCTTAAATGGAAAACGTGCCCATGTTATCTCGATGACATAGTGTTTTTTCATTCATTCAATAGCCGCAAGGATTAGTAGACATTAGAGAGTCCGATCTATATCCAGGAAACTCGGTTGGCCTCCCGGACACAGTTCACCAAGGAACGGTAGGCAGGACCATGGAGCCACCGATAGTAATGTGTGCCTTGCCGCAAATTTGGGCCTGCTGCCATCAAACATTTCCGTCGAATGTTCTTAGTTCCAGGGCATGTTCATTTTAGTTGAAGGTCTACCGGAACCGTTTCCCAAGAGTAGGTCGATGACATAGGTAATTTTTCTTCAATCTTTTCTGAACACTTGCAGCGGCTGGATACGGTACTAATATGTCACCAACGCTAGCCTTCAGGTCAACATCAAAAGGTGCCCTTTTGCCTCTTGAAGCAGACAAGATTGGCCCGACCCAGACAAGATTGCGGCGGTCGTTAACTTCCCGCGGCCTCAGCAGCAAAATCTCTGCGTATCGTTCTTGGTCTGGAGTCTTATTTCCACACTTTGTTCAGAATTTTGCTTCAATAGCTTTGCTCTTCAACAAACTTTTTAAAAGAGACACTGAAGTGATTTTAAACATGGCGGGATTACGACAGCAAATTGTAGTATGGAGTCTGTAGGCCATGTTTCGACTGCTCTCGCTGCCTTTACGCGAGTTTAACCAGAAAAATTATTTAGAAAATGCCGTGTTCCTCTCTGCATCCTCACCCATTTTCGGTGGCGTTTTGTATGACGTCAGGAAAAAAAATGGCTTGGCCTGACTGCGCTAGTGCACGGCTCGCCGACCTACCGACCGAGTCAGTGGGCCCAGCGTTTAGTACGCCGGCCACCGACGGGTGGTCGCAATTTGTTCAGTCAGTTGAATCTAAGCCACGTCACGTTTGTGAAAGGAAGAATGTGCCTTTCTTTACTTGGATAGTCTGCACACTGCATCAAGCTCCAAGTCCAGGCCGCTCCACATGAGCGCTGCGAAAGAGCACATGACGCTTCGCTGACTGGTAGGCTAGTAGGAAAATCCAAGCTAAATTAGAGGCGGGAGAAGAGACAGCGAAGTCACTTTAGGTACTAAAACGACCGCACATCTGCTAACGCTTTTCCGTCTAAGAAATGAAATTGCTAGACATGATAATGCAATTTTGGGGAGCGCTTACTGCAAGCGCTATAGAACAAATAGTCATCCAAGCTTCTTGATATGCTGAAACGAAATAAAAATATAAACTGGGTAAACATTCATATTCCAGCAGTGTTGGTTCGTGGCCGAGTGGTCTCTGGCGATAGGTATGTTATTTTGCGAACCGCAAGTTCAAATCCCCGAGAGCCAATTATTTTCTTTGTAAGTTTATTTCTTCGTTTTCGGCCTATGTTTTTTATACTGAATTCACCATTTTTGCGCTGTTGCGTTCATTGCTCCATGAGCGAGTTCGCAGAAAACGCGGAGACTGACACTGACGCGCTAGCGAGTTCTCGTTGGCGTGCTATTGCCGTAAACAACGACTGCTTGCGGGCAGTGGACTCAGGCCAGAATCAGCAGACCGTTGGCCAAGTCCGAACACGCCTTTTACGATACAGGCATGAGTGAGGCAAGCTTCAAAGATGGTGGAAAAGCTCATGGCATTTCCGCGTCTGCGGTGACGCGGAGGGCGTTCATCCACTGCGTATGCCTCGGCTAGTGATTGCTGCAGTTGCAAGCCATCCTGGTAGGCTTATGTGACGCATTTTGTAGCCGACTACATGGCAGAAGCTTGGTATGCTGAATACTGAGATATCGAGAATGCCAGTTCAACGATGGCCCTTAAGTTCAGTCGTGGCCAGTTCAGTCGTGGCCCTTAATGTGGTAGCGACCCCGAACCTCGGCTTCCAGCACGTTCACGGTGGTCGCCATGCTCACGGCGCACACGTCCACCACCTCGGCCACGTCTCCGGTCAGCACGGTAACCTGAGTGCACAGCAACAGCGTGTCCAGCAGCGAGTACAGTGTGTCCGCAGTGCAGTCGTAGCCCGTAGTCTTTAGGTCGATCGACTTGATATGGTGAGCGTGCATGACAAATAAATAATACACGACCAGGGAAACCCCGTAAGGAGCGTAGTCGTCGCTGGTTGCGGCGGCACTGACGTAATCCTCCTCTACTTTCGAGGCGATGGCAATGAGGTCCGGCGGCGGCTCGCTGGGCACGTTCTTCAGCTTGAGCTCGCCCATGACCCAAGAATCGGGCGGCCGCCGTTTCCAGCCAGCCATCTGGGTCGCGAGCGTACAGATTCTGGAGGCGTCCCTCTCTTCCTTGGTCGCGGACGCGATCCAGGCGTACTGCTCTTGCTCCACGGGAGACGGGAAGTGCGGCTCGATGAACACGTTGGCCATCCGCAACAGCTTGTTCCACGCGCGCATCACCTTGAGCGAACTGCCGGGGGCTCTTCTCCATCCATTCACTCCCAGGTCCTCGATCAGCGAACGCGCCACCTCCCTCACGTGCTGCAAATTTTCGTCCAGTTGCAAATCGTTAAAAGAGTGCGAACACGTGTCCTGATACGACTCCATGTCGGTCATTTCACGAAACAATTTTTGCTGCGGCGAGAGGTAGTAGCCGTTTCTCGAGATTACACTCTCGATGGTCCACGCGGGCTCGTCGAAAGGTGCCTTCTTGTAGACATAGCCGAAGGCGACCTTTATGGAGCGTATCAGGCATGCGATGATGTCGTCCGGTTCTCGGCCTCTTCGCGTTTCGTAGTGGCCACCCTTGAGCTGATCCGCCAATGCGTCCCAGTTGCAGTTGGTCCGCACGGCATGGCGAATGCTCCAGGCGTTAAAGTATGCATCGGTGTACGGCTGTGCAAGTATTCTTTCGTCGTAGGACATGAGGCGCAGCGTGGGTGGCGATTCAATTGGAAAAGGCACGTAGTAGTGCTTGTTGGTGGTCACATTGTGTGGACTCATGCGGTAGATTGGCATCAGCTTCCTCCTTTTCGGCTGCGGCTTGACTCCATCGTCCTCTTCTTCTTCGTACCGGTGATTGTAGGCTTGGGGATGTACAATCTTGGACGGACGCACCAGATACTGCATGTCCTTGCACACGGAAAGGTCTCGAGCCAGAGTGAGGTGCGTCGCGATGGCAACGTCTCGAAGCAAATCGATGCTGTTGTCGAGGGGATGGATGCCCCTCACGTGATGGTCAACAACCCAAGACTCGAGCATGTGGGAAAAGCCCGAATGTGGCACAGCGCAGCGAGGGCGTAATTTCTGGAGGTCAGAGTTGCCATAATGCAACTTGAAAAGAGCCCACTCGTAGGCTATTAACTCTGGATACAGCAACCACGATGTCGCCGGTAATGACGACGACATCTCTTCTTCCTTTACTAAACGCACATGCAGAAAAAGGCACCCCCCCCCTCATTTATAAACGCCCCTATCTATCATGCATTCTTTTTCTCTCCTCCAAGCAGGCAGGCCAGGCAGCCGCCTCCCCCCCCCCGTCAAGATAACGTCTCCACGTTTACGATGCCCCCCTAGTAAAAAGAGCCGCCGCCTGCCGCCGCTGATAAAGTATTGTGCATTCCAACCTCAAGGACGTGCCTGTTGACGAGCTTGCCGACGACGTTAGTTAGCTGACACTGTCCGCTCCGCTTTACCTTATCGGCAAACAAGGCTTCCGTCTTCAGGGAACACCAGCTTGATATACCGTTCGTATCGTCAAAGTGCAGAACGCGCGAGTTTCGCAAGTGCTTAGTCACACGTGAGATTGCGTTGGCGTAATCCCGCACGCCATGCTTTTGCACCAACATCACGTTCTCTATGGCGGCCAGCAGCGCCAAGTCTATATCGGGGTTGCCCGTGCGCAACACCCCCACGTTCACGGAGAGAACGGTTGGCGGGCGCATGCGCAACGTCCACCCACCCGAAACGTTCACGAGATCGTAGCCAAAGGCGTCCTTGTGCACTATGCACATTTTGTTCGGTGCAGACGCCGATTCCACGTACAACAAAGGCACCATTGACTCTGCAATTTTCATTTTGATCGTCTTGAGCGTTTCTTCGCACTGTACAGTGGCCGGCGTCAGCTCGAGTGCAACGTGCGTGGGTGCGTCCTTCCCCGTGACGACGAACCTGTAGTTGAACACCAGTTTAGATTCGTCAATTGCCACCGGCTTGTACGCCTTGACGAGTTTGGCCATGATGCGCTTGGGGACCGAGCTGGGATCGTAGAATACGTGATTGTCTATGATGAATTCTATTCTCATCAGAGTGACGAGGAGTCGTTGCGTGTTGACTCTGCACAGGAGGACCCCATCTTCGAACAATTTGTCGGCGACGCTGGCAATAGCGGCTCTTCCATCACCATCGCCAATATAGGCAAAAACGTCAAAACTGTGCTGGTGGTAACGACTGTTGGCCATCGTTGCTGTTGATATACTGATGATAAAATAAATGGCGTTGCCTCTCACTCCACTAACAGATGGGGATTCCGCTCCTCGGTTTAGTAGTTATTTGCGCCGCCGCGAGAAATCCGACGAGGTTCGCGAAAGTGCCAAGCAACGCGAACTACTCAGGCGTCATTACATGGCACACAGACCGCTTCTGAATAGCAGCGCCGAGTGCGCAGCCTGCGATTTCGAAAAGAATGAACGCGAACGCGAGTTGCGCGAGTCCTCGTGTAATAAGGCACGTGCCAAGGTTATGGCCAGGGAGGGAGGACCTCCGCCAAAGTACAGCGGCTTTCACGGAGACGAAAAGTGCGACGAGTGCGATTGGCGCAGCAGGTACAGAACTATATACGATGATGATGACGATGACGATGACAGTTTACGCTACGTGCCAGACAAAATAACGTCTGCTGCGCTGGCCGGGCGAATATCGTCGCACCGAGCAACACCGCGGTGGCGGCGGCGGCAGCAGCAGCAGCAGCAGCGGGGGCAGAAAGTGTTTTACACACAGGCCGAAATCGATAGGTACGTTAATAGAGTGCTAGTTGCATTCGAAAGACTAATGCGCGACGGAGGCCCTTCGGAAATTCCAAGTCCACCAGACGATATACACGAATATTACGATCCCATACTAGTTAGAAATACGCAGCGGGGGAGAATATATTTTTGGGAGTGGGCACCCGACGTAAGGCCAGACGTCATGAGATACAAAGTGGCAATGGCCGTCCATAATAGGATACGGGAAGAGGCGGCTGCCGCGAATAAAAACACGTTGGATAAAAAACACAATGGCCTTGCGTCCTAGGCGGCCTCCCCCTCCACCACCCCCGTCGTCTCCGTATTCGGCTCGATTATCACAGAGATATCGAAACTTGTCCCACTACACCAACGAACAACCAGCAGCACCGCTGCCGCCGCCGCCGCCATCATACGAAAATTACGACCCCTACCGGTCGCTCAGGACGTATGGTATTGAGCAGCAGCGGGTTGGCGATCTGTCTCGAGCATCTATGCAACGACACTTGGGCCCACAACCTTACTTTAACCATGCGGAACGATACGGGGGTGCCCATAAGTTGCTTTATACGCGAGCCGAACTTGACGCGTTCGTTAGGCGAATGCGAGCCGCAGTCGACAGAATATTGAGTGTAGACACTCTAGATCTTCCGGCCGTTCCAAAACCGCCCGATGACATACATGAGTATTACGATTCCATACTCAATCGAAGCGGATTATATTTCTGGGAGTTTGGACCCGACGTGAGACCCGACATTACCATGTATAAAGTGGCAGTAGTCGCGTATAATAGAAAACTAGAAGAATTGAGGTTGCGGGGCCACCTGACAAAATACGAAGACCGTTATAAAGTATACGATGCTATATGATGCAGCCGCCGCCGCCGCCGCCGCCTCCAATAACTCCACGCGATGAGGATCTCCCGGGTAGCGAATATTTGCGCGAGGAACGCGCTCGCCTCGCCGAGTTGGAACGAGAAATCGCTCGCGAACGTTCTAAACAACGAGAAATACTTAGACGTCCCTACATTTCACACAGACCGCTTTTAAAAAGCACTGCCGAATGTGCCGCGTGCGATTGGGAAAAGAAGGAACGCGAGCGCGAGCTGCTAGGGGCGCGGCGCAATAACACCGGGGGGGGGGGTGGTGCCGCCTCCTCCTCACAGACGACCACCGCCGCCACCACCCCCAACAGCAGCAGCAGCTCGAGTGTCGCAAAGAAAACGGAAATTGTCTCACTATCCAA
>NW_027526385.1:35817926-35925723 GCF_048455015.1 Haemaphysalis longicornis | reverse complement strand
TCAACTCCGTGTTTTTCATCAAGTTTGTTGACCTAGAGCTTTATCTTCACCTTCTTTCGCCTTAACCACTCAGCAACTTTCGCTACACAATCAGATCGGTTATGACAACCGACTTTGGTCACACCGCTCGCGTGCCGGTCGCGCGAAGCCTGGCTTAATGGTTGCCTTGGGCACCCAAGCCTCGCGAGTTCAACTCCTACCATGCCGCAGAGCGCGTTTCTTTGACGCCTTCCAGCTCGCAGGGCTCTTCGTGCGTCACATCTCCGTCGAGAGCTATCCTTCTCGTGCTCACTCTTCGTCTTCTTATTGCTTACTCTTATCTTGGTCCTTCGTCTACTCCTCTTTCTAGCTTCGCCTGTCATCCGGGCCATTGTTCCCCTTAGCCTCACTTTCTTGGTATGGCTACGCTCACGAACTCCAGCCCGCCTGCGCCTCACGCAGTCTTTCTCCCCTTTCTCCGAAAGCTCCCTGTAGGATTCATGCTCTTTCTCGCTGATGTCAGTGCGAGATTGCTTACTGGGGGCTCGCACACCCTTCTTGTCTGCGCCAACTTTCTCCTGCACTACAGCCCTGTCTGGCTCCTTTTTCCGCGGGCTTTGATCGACTTCCAAGCTTTCGGTTTCAGAGAGTGGTCCTGCTTGTTCGGGAAACTCGGCACCTGGCTCTGCACCGCCGACCTCTGTAACAAGCTCAAACCCTGCTCGGACGACTTGACTGTCTAAAGATTATGCGGTTCCCTTTTCAGCGACAATGGTAGCCTCCGTACCAATGGCCGTTTCTGACGGCATACAGCTAAACCCTTCTTGCCAGCCGCCATTCGTACCAGTTCCCAGAGTGGCAGGCACCTCGGACTCAACTAGTGCTCTCTGAGACACCTTTAAATCAAATGAGTCAAAGGCGCTAGGAGTATATAACCGGCCTCTGCCTGGTGCTTTCTCAGCGCGTTCATCTCCTCTCGGAAGGCATGCAACGGTGCACAACTCCAGTTGTTTACCTGCTCGCACTTGGAACGCGTCTCCCTCCACGGCGGTCTTTTGCGCGAGCCCTTCTTTTATTTTTTCATTGATTTCCTCGCTGTGTGCAAAGCGCGTACTTTCAACGCCACGTGCTTTTTGGTCGGGCTTTGTTTTAAAGCGCTCATCTCTAGGCGTCTGTCCCGCGATTCTGCCATATCCTGCCCGTTCACCTCCTCGCGCTTCAAACACGCCTTTCTCCTCAACGGTCTGTCTGAAGGAACCATCTTTTTCTTTTTGTTCGTTTTTACTGGTGGCCTCATCGTGATCTGCGACCTGCGTTCTATCAAGTGCACGTGCTCATCACCGATCTGCGTGCTTTCTTCCTCACGTGCCTCGTGGAGGTCAGCGACCCGCCTGCCTTCAGTCTCACGTGCGGCACGTTCAGCGTTCTTTTCGCGTTCCTTTTCTGCGAGGCGCCGTGTTAGTTCTGCATGCTCTCATTCCAACTCTAAAGTTTTATTTTCAATTCTCCTTTCACAGCTTCCAACCTTCTTTCCTCCGCCTCAAGCCTTTCCCTTGATCTTCACGATTCTTCTATCTTTGCATCCAATCTCTCGTGCACTTTGCGGTTCTCTTCATCGTACAATTCGAGAAACTGCTCTTTGTTTAAACCTCGCGTCTGAACCAGCATCAACAACTTTCCAAAATCCATTCTCGCAGCTGGTAAGACACATGACTGGGCAAGATAGAAATATCCTGGGTGGGGATAAATCAATCCTGGCAGTTGATGTGCCAAGATCCTGGCAGGCTCGCCAATTATTTGTCACGTGAATGGATCTTTACCAGTGGTCTTTACCAGCTCGGAGCAATGGACACGGCGAAGCCGTTGACGTGTTTAACAACATACATTTATTGCACACAAAAAAAACTCCGGCAAAGCACTCAATATTTAAACTACACACAAACGATAAACACTCAAACCTCTACATCCCAAAATACAACTCGCATACAAACCCCTAACTTAACAGGTCAATATACAATTCAAATCAAAACTCAAAACACTCTACAATAAAGTTCTACACCTTCAGTCCAAATTCACTCATTTCGTCAAGTCCTACTTCATCTCTTTCTCACTACAACTCCCCAGTCGTATCATACGAATATGTCCCTAATGGACTGACCTACCCCGCTGTCGTCGGCGCTGACGTGTCGCACCAGTTGCGTGGCCGCGACCCGGTGGTAGCCGTCCTCGTCTCGCTTCGGTGCCGGCGTTCGATAGGCGCGGTCACTCCTTGGACGGCGTGGGCTCCACGCGTCCTGACGTTTCCTCTGCGGCTACTTCCTGGTATCCGCTCCCGCTGGATGTCCTTGATGCCGGCGTTCGATGCGCGCGGTCATCCCTTCGGCGGCGCGCTTCCTCGGTGGCTACCCCCTGGTAGCCGCTGCCGCTGGAGGTCTCAGGTAGGCTTGGCACGAACGTCGCCTTTTGGGGCCATCGATACGAACGTCGACGGAGCGTGGACGCTGGCCGCTGGTGCCCGACCGATGCTGCTGGGGCCTCAAAGACACCGGTTCGTGGTGCACCTAGGATGACGGTGCCGATGCGAAGTCGGCCCGCTCTGCCCAGGCTCGGATGGCGTGGTCGATGGCCTGGCCGCGTCCCGCTGGCTCGTTCGTTTAAGCGCACGTGCTCAGGCCGCCTCCTGGTTTCTTCGGTTTCTTGCCTGCCTTCTCTTTGTGCGCCCCGCTTTTATACCCTCTGGGCTCTCTCGTGGCGCATTAACATTGGCTCTTCGCCTCTTCCATGTCCTTATTTGGCCATCTCGCCACTTGTCCCATGCGCGGCGTTCCCTGATTGGCCGACCAGTGCGCTGCCACCTTTGCCCATGATTCCTCGGTGCGTCGGCGCTGGCGCTTGCTGACTGGCGCTCTCCTGTCGCGCACTTCAAAATTCTCGTTCTTTTGTTCTTTCCTTCTATTTTTGGGGGGCTTTCATGCATCCCCTCTCGGGGGGGGGGGTGCCCTTGATACATGACAACCTCACCCATGTAAAGCTTCTTTCAGCAAAAACTGTAAAACTCGCTTAAGAAAAAACTCAGTCGACAGGTACGCCCAAAAATTGTATGTATACGTTGCGAAATAGAAAAACGTGCATAAAATCCACGCCACAGTTGGCAAGCAATGTGGTTCCACATGTGGGCTTGAATGAAGTGGTTACATACGCCGTGTAAGAACTTGCGAATACCGTGCATGCACAACAAAGTCAGCAATTAAAAATGAGTGTTAACCTCCATAAATCTCTGATAATTGTCCCGATTTCATATGCTTGACTCGCGCAATCTTTGTATACTACCGAACTATATCACCTAATCCTGAAATGGCACTGTGTCGTTCCAGTAAATGTATGCACGGAAGTCAGGGGGCCGGCGAGGCTATACTTAGGACGCTTGCAGCGCTTACCTGAAATGCTGGAGGGGCTCGTTGGCTGAGGCAACAGCTTTCAATCACAGGCGATGGACATTGGGAAACGCGCCGTAGAAAAGGCACTGGGGCCTCAAACTTTCAGCGAGGTGGTAGTGGTGGTGCCACAAGATATGGCTCATACTCACTCAAGGGGATTGACCAGGAAAGGCGCTGTCACCGAGAGAAATTATACAGTCATTAAAAAACAGACTTAAGGAATTAAATTAAAATAGGCGTTTAGACCACCCACCGTAGTGGCTCAGTTGCTGAGGGGTTGCGCTGTTGAGCACGAGGTCACGGACTAGATTCCCGGTCGCGGCTGCCGCTTTTCTGATGGAGGGGAAATGCAAAAACACTCGTGTGTAGGAGATTTCGGCGCACGTTAAAGATCCCTAGGTGGTCAAAATTAATTCCGAACTCTCAACTACGGCGCACCTCATATCGCCTGCGTTGCGGCGGCATGTTAAACCCTACAATCAAAATCGAATCAGGAATTTAGGGCGAAATATGAACGCAGAAAAACTTCCCAAACATGAGATCTAGTACCAGGAAGTGTTGAAACCGAAATAAATGAAGACTTAAAAAAATAAAGGAAACAAAATATGAAAAGTATGTAGAGAAACAAAAGAAGAGGATAAGTCGGTGCAGAAGAGGCAGTGTGAGGGAAGGCACTGATAGCAGTGATCATACACGCTTTGATCCTTTTGAGTGAAGCCGGGACTGACCTGGGGTTAGCACGGGAGACGGCCAGATTCCTAGACGAATACGTGCACGGCGGAGCAAAGATTTGCGCTGCTAAAACCCACTGCCTTCGACCCGAATGATAAGATTAGAAGAACAGACCATGGGACAGCAAATGAGTAAAAGCGGTTTTTCGAATATGTTTTTTCGAATGGAGGAGTACTACCGGCAGGAGAGGAAAATAATATTATCCTGTCTCTCATTCTTTACAAAATGCACAGAGTAGCGAAGGGGCCAGATCACGGCGATAGAGAAATAATTAAAATTTGGGCACCATACCGAAAGCTGGTGAGGGTAAATTCACAAGCTCGTAAATGACAAATCCGGCACTTCCATGAGTACGGAGATGCTCGAGGTCAGAACTTACGTACGCAGATTCAGCCTTGCATTGTAGCAAGCCTTAACTTCGCAGGGGTGCCGAGGTGACAAACTTTATGGGCTGTAGAAACAGCACCCCCGGGTCAGTCAATGCAATGCCCGCCAAAGTGTTTGCCGCTTCGTTGAGCGAGATTCCTTCGTTTTCAGGTACCCACACAAGACGAAGTTTTTGTAAAGATGGAGGCAGTAAATACCCAAGGCTTCGACATAGGACAGATGTATTTGGGCACGATAGGGCAGTGCAAACAGAAGAGAATCTGTAAGCAAAATTGCTTTTTGTATAGCAGAATCCAGCTTTCTAAGGGCCAGAACGATCGCCAAATATTCTGCATTACAAGATGTAGTTAAGTAAGGCAATCGGAGGGAAAAGACAGAATCAAAACGGGAGAAAAAATTCCCACTCTTGCCTTCTTATTCCGGACAGAAGCGTCGGTTGCAATGATAACATGGGAGTGGAAACCGGTAAAGTGATGCTCCAAAACGCCTGATAAGATACTTAATGAGAGTAATTAAGCAGTCGCGAATAAACTTTCATCAAATCCTACCTCTAAAAATGATACAAAATGAATATGAACAAGGGACAGACAAAAGGGATACATGTAAGTGGTCTAGTAAGGGCTGTACAAATATAAACTCCGGCTGTTTGAAACAGGGCCGTGGACTGCTGAAAAACAGCGAAGGCGATTTTACGAAGGCAGTTTGCTGTCTGGGTATGGGCGACGCCATTACTCTTATGAATGCGTCAACAGTGAGGGCATGCATGCGGGAAACTAGTGGGTGAATTCGGGCTTCCATATACAAGATGTTGATCGCAACATATCCGAGAAGAACCAGGCATAGTCTTATTGCGTGCCCTTCCAGCATTACCAGCGGCTGAAGTTGGTACTGAGGGCTTCCTGAAAAACGCACATGTTCGAATTCCAGTATTGGCCGGGCGTGCATACGGTAGATCCTTAATAAAGTGTCACAGCGCATACCAAATCTCTTATTACCTAGGCTTCTCAAAACAGAGACAGGCCGCGCTCCTTTGGTAATAATATAATCCATGTGTAAGCGCAATTCAGATAGTGCTCATAATTTTCCCAGGTACTTTACGAAATTGACCTATGGAATGGTTTCTTGACGCTAGTTGAGAGAAAATAAGAATAGATCCCCAGCCGTAAAAACAACGAGAGCACATTTATGCACATTTAGGGTCAAGCAGAGGCCATCCAGCCAAGTATCTAAGGCGCATAAATAGGTCTGCTGACCAATGTACAACATGTGGATGTTCTTGCCTGACGCGAAAAAAAAGCAATGTCGTTAGCGTAAACGTACGCCTGAATGTCTGGACTTGTAGAAATAGAGCTCATCAAAATAATTAAAAGCACAGGAGACAAAATAGAGCCCCGGAAACCCCTCGGATTTTAGTGTATACTAGAGAGGAGAAGCCATGCTGGGAACAAAATATTTTTCTACTTGAGAGAAAATTTTTGATCCATCAGATGATGTAGTTTGGGAATGGGAAACGTTGAAGTGGGTAAAAAGAATTCTCTAGTCAGCGATATCGTAAGCTTTAGCGACACCGAAGGTTACTGCACTGCAACTTCTTTTTGTGAACATGCCAATTGAATGCGGCACTCGAGATCAATAAGAGCAGACCATATTTCACAGCCCTACCTTAAACATACCTGTTTGGGGCACAAGATGTTTTCGCATTCTGAGATATTTTCAGTTCTACTGAGAAAAATTTTTTCCACCGATTTTACAACATTGGAAGTGAGGGATATATATACGTAATATTGTCTATCACGAACCCCAACCATTTGTTTTTATGTAGAGTAACAATCCTTGGCAGCGCCTCTGAGGTGGGACCGACAAATGACCTAAGGATGGGTAATTACATGTAGAAGAGAGGCGGGGGACTCTCTCAAAAGAAGTTTCAGCATTCTGATTGTGTTCCATCAGGACCTGGAGCCGTGTGGGGGGCTGGACGTAATCCCTCCTCGAGTACTTACAGAGTTATTACTTCAAAGTTGTCCTGTCCATATCCCGTAAGGATGTATGGCGCCATCGATGTGAAACGCGTATGCAATCCCTGTGCAATCCAGGTGAGAAAATCCTGGGTATCATCTGGGGTATTGGAAACCGAATCAACGGTCTGATCTGAAGGAGCTACTTCCCAACTACGTAGCAACTAAAACAGGGTGCTTTTTGTTCGTGGGTCTAAGAGAAAAGGAAACCGTTGTGACTGATATTCCACCTCCGCCTTAGCAATAATTCTTTTTAAAATTGCACGAACGAATTTAAAACTACTCCCATTATCGGGACACTGGTTGGGAAGCAGACACTTCTACGCTGCATTTCTGCGTCTGATCTTGCGTGCCCTCATTGTTCCGCCAGAAACTGCAAGGAACATCCCTAGCCAATGAGACTCTGAATTTCCAGCATTTTGTTACATTGCTAATCACATTTACAACCTCCTTAGCTGTATGCTCTTCGTCAACTTGGTCCATTAAAAAAAAGCTCGCAATTTTTTTCCAAAGCGCGCCTTATCTATGAATGATTGGACTTTCCGGTTCGGAGTTCGGACTGAGCATCAGATTAAAAAAACACTGGAAGGTTTGGGGACCAGGTTCTTACGGCGGCCTAGCTCGATTCTCGAGATTCGGGCGCAAGGCTAGCTACGCTGAACTCAGCCCCGGATCGCCACCTCGGCGTAGCGGCAGCGAACACCAAGGAACACTGCACACAGAATTCGCTCGCTCCGACGTTTATTGCACTGCCATAAAGGATGTCGGGCGCGTCGCTCTCCACCGCCAAGACCACCTTAGCCAGGATGGGAGAAACAGGCGCGAGGGCGTGCAAAGGAGGGCTAAAAATAAGTAAGACGTACTTACGGTCGCTCCCGATGATGGCAGGTATCCAGAGAGGCTCGCCCTACCTCCCCCGCCCCGGACCAGGCCGCGGGAACTTCCGGGCAAAACCTGTCACGTGAGGGGTTCGGCAGCGCACCCCCCCCCCCCTGTTCTCACTGGCGGGGCACCGTCAAAACAGCACACGACGAAAGGGCACGCGACAGAAGAGCACCGACATAACAGCACGGCGTCAAAAGAGCACGCGACAAAACAGCACGCCGTCAAAATCGCGACGAATGCTTCGTATATGTCACGTGTGCGCTGGCCTCTCTACCTTTTCAAGATACGGTATTCCTTAAAATCAGGCTCACGCAGGTTGCAACTTTTCGCATGCTGGACAAACATTGCTGCCAGTTCCGGTCCTTACGAGTTGGTATGTTAGCGCATGCAGTCGCCGTCTCACCTATGTGCGATTTTTTTGCAGGTCAGTGCACTTTTATATAGAACTTGTTAATTTCTTCGTCCTGAGAGCGACCCTATAATTGACGCAGTAGACAGGAAGATGTAACGCCGCATGCGAAACACTGCCCAGACCAAGTCCTGTTGCTATGAAGGAATAATAGATTAAAAGTTTTATACGACTGCCTCACCGAATTTGACGAAGGGTGTTGCGTGGTTCTTAGTACTGCGCCTGCTCCTTTTCTCTTAGTTAACTCCTCTGCACAGCCCAATCAGTTTGTTGGGCGCTGAAAAAGGGAGATCCACACCTGAGCGGACAATCATATCTTCAGGTGGTGGCACGCCATGGACGTAGGACATGACTGTTCATTTTTTGCCCTTTTTCCGGGATTTTATTCAGAACCGTATTGCGGATGTCGCCCAGGAGTTTGTGGGATTCTTTTTAAGGAGAAAGCCTTAAGGCCCCCATAGTGCGGAAAAGTGTCGTTGTGTGATTGTCCGGTCAAGAAAATGGCTACCGATGTAAAAAGTAAACAAAAACACAGTTGTGAATAGATGGGACTTGAACCCCGAAGTGTCACAATAGTAGTAAGACGATGTGTAACAACTACGCCTTCTCTGCACATTGCCAGCACTAGAAAATTGTTGCTTTTTTCTTCGTGGAACATACCCACTTCGGGGACTGAACAGGAATCGAGAGCTTTGACTGAATTGTTAGCCCGCTCCACAAAATGCAGAAAAATATGAATTGACAAAGGGAATGGATAGTACAGCATAAGTATCGCCAGGCGTTTCGCCTTCAAAGTACGTAAGTACACTCAGTGCCTCGAGGAACATTTTTCCTGCGGTCCATTGTAGCCCACTTTACCAATTCTCACGTTCGAGGGGCTGCGGACCGTTCGTCTAAAAACCATTAGTAGTAGAACATTTCGTAAGAGGACAAATGATAGCAGGTTATTGACCCCGTAGAGACTGACAGGCAGCTGTGCTGTTAACATCAGCGTTCGCGACATTAGATCATTGAAGGTGGGTTAATTTGTATTCACTTTTCAGTGACTAAAGCAGTACGGTCTAATCAAAAGGGGGGAATGGAACCTGTATGGGTAAAAAGTAAAGTTTAGACGCCACCTAAGAAAATTACAATCCACCCCTGACGGTACACAAATGGCTAGCGGTTTTCCGGGCAAATTTTGTCATTCCACGCCGAAAGTTAGTGTTTCAATGAGCAAGCCCCTTTCAGTACCAACCTCAAAGACATTCAGGATCAAGTTCCCCATCCTAATGCTCGAAAATAACAGGTCAAAGCGTTTTCACATCCAGGACGAACCCAAGGATTGAGCAATGCACGTACTGCAGATGTCGCATACGAGGGACCTGCAAAGTAAAGACTGTGATTCATGTCCCTAAGGTGAGCGTTGTTAAAGTTTTAAAAACCCACAGAAATGCCCCATCCACGACCGACGTTAGCTGTCAAAAATTTATTCAGTATTGAAGGCCAGCGCAGGTGGGGACGCTTGAATAATTGATTGTGTGTTTTCTCATGAGGGGAATTTGTATTTGATAGGCTACGCCTACGATCTTTTTGTTCACGTTTCTCCGAATTTAGTTACCGTTTTAAAAAAAAACATTAGATGCGTTCATTCTGTGCAAGCGTAAAGGAATTGTCGTTTATGATAAAATACTTGCTTTCTCAATAAAATTACTATGTTAGTCACCTCAGCAGCTTTATTGTTCTTTGCCTCAGTCTGCTGTTCTGCGCAGTAGTGGAAAGAATCAGTGCCAACTAGCCTTTGTGCAGTTTTTTTAGCAAAGTTGTCTATGCGAGAAATCGTCATATTGAAGAATTTCCGTATTACAAAATATCGCATGCGAAGAATTTTTCGAGTAAAAGTTGTTCTACTATTATATCGCATTTCGATTTATCTGGCAAACTGGGCTAGAGCGTGTTTACAGCTTTTGTTGTACCTTTTTATTCCTTCGTTTTTTTTCTGACGTTCTAAGCGAGCAAGGAAAAATGTCAAGCTGCGTGTTGCGCCTTTGAAGCACAGCAACTAAAATGTTACAACTAAAAACGCTAAAGAGTGGAAGGCGGGGGGCGTGGTATTATGGCCGGCGTAAATAAAGACGTTTCCGTTACAACTGAAGGTTCTCAGCTATTTTTACATGAGAAATATCGCTTGAATACAAGTGAGTACATATTTTTGGGCACGCTACTTTTGGGTGCTGTTTAATTAGTTCACAGCGTTGTCGGAAACTGCAAAATCAAGGATCGTCTTACCAGACCGCGATATCTCCTCTGAAATGACGGGTTCGTTTAGACCCAACCCTCCTACACTCAGCTTCGTAAGATGAAAATATAATCGCAGGACAGACACAATGTTGGTAAGCAAAAATCAAACGGGAGTCATCTTTATTGTCTTGGAAGCAGGGTCATTCTGTGTATTCCGTGCATACTTCACTGTTACGACACGAGCGATTCCTTGTACAATGTGAACACGGCTTGCTCGATGCATTTTTCTGTTTTAACAACGGGAAAGGGCAAGCTTTGTGGTATTTCCTTGAATGCTGCGGCACTCGCTGGTGAATCAACTGCCCTTGCACTATGCCAACGCTGGAAAAGCCCGCACGCGGTGCTGTCGGCAGCGCGATGCTGAGGCTCCTGGCGCGTACAGTGCGCCTTTGCTCCGGCCATAGAGTTTCATATTCTGGAGGAAAATCTATCGCTGGAATGACGTGGCATCGTGGCTGCCGCCATAGCAACTTCAAGCGTTCCTCTCCTGCTCGTCGTGGAGAGCTAAATGGCTTCCTACCGATATTGAAGGGGTAAATTGGCACAAAAGGGTAGCGCTTGTTTTAAATGCGAAGCATTTCTTAGGCTCGCGATGTCACTCGTCGATGTTGTCGGCGCCGTCCACACGCTCACTGAGCTTGCGCGTCGCGTCGAGGCGCAGGTGCGCGTCTCTCCCCCGTACCCTCCTCGCTCTCAACAACAGGTGCGGCGGTGCGCGTGGAGCGCGTGTACCCCGTGCGCTCCGTCGCTCTCAACAACAGCTGCGGTGGTGCGGGGAGCTTGTCTGTGCGCGCATGCCTCGTAGCTACCCGTGCGCTGCGTCGCGCTCAACAGTAACGGCGGCAGGGCGTGTACACGTGATAACGGCGTGGTGGGTGCGTGGAAGTTCACGCGCTTGTGTACGGAAGTGTGCGCATGCGCGTCTCTCCCCCGTACTCCTCTCCCTCGAACGCGGGTGGTGTGTATATAAGCGGCGGAGCGCGCGTTCGGGATTCAGTGAAGGGCGTCTTTGCTTGGCTTTCGCTTGACTTGACGCTTTGCTTGACCGCACCAAGCAATAAAGACAGACTTTAACTTTACACTCCTTGCCTTCGCTCCTCCTTCATTCAACAAATAAGAATAATAAAGACGAAATAACAATTAAGCATTCCCAAACTATACCCAATTACGCAACATTCACGCGATACCCCCACCACTCTGCGACGCATTTACTCGAGTTCCCCCGTGGGAAGATGCGGGCGGGTTTTTTTTAGTTCGTCTTGCATAAAGCTTATAATGCATCCCTGATAAATATTTCAGACCTTAATTCTCTGTCAAAAAAGAACTTTAAATATTCATTTAAAATAAAGTTTTTTGCAGCCACAAGTTACTTTCAGCCCGTTGGTGAGCCACGCCAGGTAGCGATGAAACAATTTTCGGCGGTCTATGACAGCACGCTCGCTCAAGCGCGTCTTGCCTAGACACGTTCCCCAGATTTCCCTATAGTATTCGCTACGGTCGCGGACAGATTTTTCGGACGCCCTATTTTCCGGAACTTTCTGAATATCTGGATATTGCAATGGCACTGTCCCGCATTCCACAGAGTCACTGCATCACACCGACCACAATTTCGAACGCTTGAAACCCTTGCCTTTCGATGCTGTGTACCGCGGGAACGTTCCCCTAGCCAATTTGCCGGGTGACCTACTGGTACGGCAACGTAGCGCCACACAGAAACACGTTGCCGAGTTGGTTTTTAATGCCGCTCCACAAATAAATTGGCTTTTGTTGAGTGAATTTGTTTTTTTTTTCGGGCTGCGATTATGCGAACGGTATTTCGGACCCTTGACGGTTTGAAAAATCTTTCGGTGACTGTTGTACGAAACTCTATGGCTCAGAAGTTCGGTCCATGTCCAGAACCTTTTGGCGCTGCTCGACACAATCTGCGCAGACCGTTCCAGCGAAATGGGCATCATAGAAACTTCCTCGGGGCCGTTACCCTAGAGCCAGCTTCATCAGCCTGAGCGGATACAGTTCTTTGCGGCATGGTGTATTGATTGTGTCGGTGTAGTGGTCCCCCTCAATCGGCGGGTGAGCGGGGTGGCCCATGTGACCGCACTTTTTTCCGTCCTCGCAGGAGGGATTGCAGTCGCCCCACAAGTAGTGCCCGTAGCTAGAGCAGGAGCGCGTGGGGTACTGGCAGCTGGAGACCGACTGGGCGTAGTACTCGACCGCCTTGAGGTGGGAGCAGCCTGCGGGGAGGGAGGAGGAGTGCGCCGGATTATCTGCGGGAATTTGCAAAATCGCAAACCATTTCACCGTTCGTAAGGGACTTTTTTTGCCAGCTGGTTTTGACGCCTCTATTCATCGCTAACCGCTTTCATGATGGCTTTTGAAGCTCCCACGGGGCCTTATACCATTGTAAAAAGCATGTCTGATGTAACAAAGATCCCCAACACTGAGTATATGTACGGAAGCTTTTGGTAAACTCTTACACTGATGGCAAAACTTGTACATGTCAAAAGGGAGTATCCCGCTTACACCCCCCACCAAACAAAAATGAGACATAGCTTACAGAAATACATAGGTGTATAGGAGTAACGCTTAATTAAAAAGGCAGAGGAATGCCTTTTATAAAAAACTTGAAAGATGGGGGTTATAAGGCCGCATCAGAAATTGATAGGGCAAAAATGTGCATAAATCCAGAGAATTGTTCAGAAATGCGCAGCTTTCTTATCCTGCTTGCTTCCATTGCGAAGTTTTTATTCCCAAAGCTTATAGACGAGTACATTAGGTTATTTTATTGTTTTAACGCCTGCCTTTGTTTCTTTTCAGTAATGATGTACATTGACACCGCTACGGCGATTACATTGAGGGCCTTGACGTGGACAAATACGATTTTTCTCCAGTAGATAGGCCTTGCGTATACGGCCCATTTTCACAATTTTAATAGGTGGGGCGCCTTAGGGCCCGGCTTTTTTTCGCATCTCGTCCGGGGTCGCGGCGCCATGGCGTCACGCACGCGAACAGAGGCTTTGAAACGAGAACCGCTTCCCTTTCTCGGGATCCAGCCTGAGACCATCGCGTTACGAAGCTGATCGCTATCCCAATGCGCCGCAGAAGCACACGTGACTCGTACACAAAGTTTTGGCGGTGATTTTCGCCATGCGCCGTTGAAACGGAGTCTGTGGTTGCTAGGCCGCAAATACGAACACAACAATACAAAACAAGGAAAACATCGTAAATTACCGCATTATCCCCCAAATGATAAAAGCTCAATTGTGTGTTTTTTATGGGCCTTTCCAAGGGCTGCAGCACCATGGCGGTACAGCTTTTGGTATCAACGCCAGACTGACACTAAAATTATTGAAGAGAGGGTGCAGCTTTGAGTGGAACAGCTTTAGTGGAACAGCTTTAATTTTTTACTGAAGTTTTTGCCGTTTTAACAGCAGAGCTGTGTAAGATCTTGGTTGCGGCGTCCATACGCAAAACAAATACCAAGAAAATGTGCAACGCTCACGCTCGCGTCAGCGATTGGCCAGGAATCTTGCGTAAGAAGGTCTAATGCGGACAATACACAAAACTGTAAAATATAAACTTAACCATTTCAATGAAAAAATTGCCTATAATCAAAAGCAGAATTGTGTAAAAAATTCGCAAGTACAAGATAAAACAAAAAAACTGGGTTTTTGAACTGGAAAAGATTAAGGCCGTGTCTAGAGTCCATCCGGCGGTATTACAAGCATTCCACTATAACTACGCCCTCTGGCGTGTTATAACAAAAATGCCGCGTTAGCACTACATCGCTCTAGATAACGTAAAGGTAGGCGACCAAACCTAAACATAACATAACATACCATAACGCACACAAAGAAAACATTTAAAACATCATAACTAACCTAAGCCATAAAAATTATGGTTCAATATAACGATGAAAAAACAACAACTTACGCCGAGCCGGTTTCGAACCTCTTGTCATGGGGATACGATGCTAAGACGGATCCTCTACACTACAACGACGGACGCTTCGGCCACAGCTTGCCTAGTCTTATATTCTAATGTCGTCGGACGGCACTCTAGCCATGCCTGCAGTGATGAGCTAGAGTGCCGTCGCATGGCACTCCAGACTCTGCGAAAGATTAAAAGCCAACAGGGCCGGCGCCTATTCCCCGATGCGTACCGGGGCTTCCGCGTGGGCTAGAGCTACGTGAGGAGCTCGCAAAAGAAAATCAATCTAGCAAGCGCACTTGGCAGTCAGCGTTTGAGCAAACAGCTTCGCCGGCAAAACGAATGTCGTCTGCTCCTGACGTCACTCGCTCCGCGTTGCAAGGTGCACCTACATGCGCTTATACAACTCTGAAACGCTGCGGCGGCGGCAGCGGCAGAACTCTCTCCGACTCTGTGCAGCCTACATGAGTGATGTGACGACAAAGAATACCCGGACGCCCTAGAAAGAGGCGGCTTGTCAGAAAGCGCGGCTCGATGCTATGCGAGGATGCAATCACCCAGGTGAACAAGAAGGAGTGCGGATCTTCAACGGCGAGGGTGCGCTCTACGTAGACTTTGCGGCGGCGGACGACGAAGTGTACGGAGGCGGAAGTGCGCACTGGACACTATGGTCCCGTCAGCTGGAATGCGCACGCGTTACCTTAAAGTGTAATGAGCAATGATTTAATGCTACAGTAAAAGTTCGTTAACTAGAGCAGCAAGGGGAAGCCACGTAGGTCAGAAGTAAAGAACGTTCGAAGTAATTAAACTGAAAAGTAACAACGGTACATATTGATTGTAAGCAGTAGCTCAAATCAATTATTTAATGCTTCAAAATTTCCGCGAATTGCCTCTTCTTTCTGAAGTCGAAAGCCAGCACTTTTCGTTCTAACGAGTGAATATAGCCGATGGCCTCCGATTCGCCTTCTTCAAAACTGAAGAAGACACCGGCTTCAGTGAATCGGTACAGCCGTGATGTCCGACCAGGGGACCACACGTCCTGCGGCGGTGACCTGGTCCTCTGGCGGTGGTCGTGGGGTTTCTGAACCGATAGATTGCGCACTTTTGACCCGATAAACGATTTCCGAATTTGTCAGTCCTACAGGCACGTGCACATCGAAGTACTCCACAAAGAACGTGCCTTTTAAAACGTTCTTCTGTATTCTTTTAAATTGATTTTATTAGGAGTATCTCAAGTATACCTGATAGTACCACCTTTATTCGTTCTTCTCGACGTTCTGACGGCGACGCAAACTCGTGACTAGGCAGCAGGTGCGTTTATCGGCCGTGGGCCAGGCGTCATACCACTGGGGATAGGTAGCGCGAAGTTCGAAATATCTATGGCGGAACGTACTCGAGTTCAAATAACGCGCTTTTTATACCAAGACTTCTATGAAGCTTGAGCGGACCAAACGGCACTGTTCATATTATGCATAAATTCTAAACATTCAGTGTCGAATCAATGAGCGATCACTAATCTGATGTAAATACAGCACCTCTGATATTTTTTTCTCGTGCATTTTGTTTTCTATCGCGAGTTCTATTCCCGCGTATACCGTCTACGATGGCTGTGTGCTTCTGTCATGTGGCCCATCGCTGTGAAAGTTCCTGTAAGCAGGAGACGTTAGCGCTGTCCAGTTCTTGCCTTTCCCAAAACAGCCCATTGAATGGACTGTTCTTATATATAGCTCCTTCAGTAGTGCGGAACACTCAAAGGATAGCTCCGATCTCGGCTTCATACATGGGTGCTGTTTGTCGCTCGGCACTCTGGCTCGGCTCATACACAAGAAAAAAAAAACATGGAGACCTGTAGAGAGCATTTCACAATCGCCCCATCAAGGACATGGCCGCATGTGGCTGAAATGGCCGCGCCTTTACAAATCAGCAGATTTGCGGCTAAAGGTCCCCATTATTGGGTCTTTTTGGTAGCCCATCAACTGTTTTCATCCAACTGATCTGTTCATAATGCCTCATTAACACAGCGGTATGAAATGGACATCCTATAAAAATTATTGAAGGTGCCCTCATCAGAACACAACTAACAAGCAAAAAAAAAGTTTCCTCTGAGGATGCGAAGCGTACATTTACTGAATCACGTTAATGTGCACTGCACAATCGTTAGTCTAATCCGAAATCCCATGGCAATAGTATAAGTTTACTTTCATTGCGCCCAAAGTACGTCGAGGCCGCCTGGGACCAAACGAATTATGAAAGTAGAAAAATGCGGCCTAATGCGCTCCGTAAAGATGACTACCCAGCGAAGCCGTGACGCTCAGCCGGTGTTTTGCGTATGACTCGGGGCCTATCAGCTTCGAAGTAACGTGAGGACGGTGGCTAGCCATTGCCATGTTGACACCCCTCCCCCCGAACCGGCCATCGTTTTCGCTTGAGCAGCGATTTAAGCCGCAGCTCGTTTCGCGAGGGCTTCGCTGCGATAACCTCATCCAAACTTTCACCCGTCTCTTTTAACTCCTCTCTAAAGTCGCCTTTCTCGAGTATGCGCATGTAATTGCGCCGGAGGAGTCTTCCGAACACGAAAACTTTAGTAGGATTTTTCTTTTGCCTAGCCATATGCAAGTTCTTTTAAAACAGTAGGAGAGACATAAAAAAAATGGGAAGGGGTTCCGGGAGACCTCTAAAGTCGCGGAGCGGTGTGACGTCGTCATTTAAATGGTGGGAAATGCCAGCGCCGCATCTGTTGCGCGCAACAAGTTCTTTGGTTTTTAACACGAAAGTGTTTTATGCCACGTACACCATGATTTAACCGGCGTCATATCCGTCACGGAAATCACATCACCCAAAAAAGTTTCATTGACGCGGCTGCGCCTGGATTCGAGCCACGAACTATCTCGCTGCAAAGGGCGGTGCACAGTACTCTGCGAACAGCGCTATAAATTCAAGCGCAAGTAGGTGTACGAACGCGCCTTATATAATTCCCACTACCACCTTCATTCAGATGGTGCTGCCATCTAGGAAAGGTGGAGCGAAGTAGTTCACCATGACGCTAATGAGCGCCGACAGTTGGCGCCCTGATGCCAGTATCTTCGTGTACGCGGGACGTGGGTGAATTGAAGCAACCTCCGGCACCTACTGCTTTCGTTTTCGACTTCGGTTCGGTTTCGTTCGCACCGTTTTCAAGGGGCTGAGGTTTCGTTGACACGTTGATGCGTCTAACGGGGCTATGCCGACGTAATATAAATAGCGATGTGCAAGTTCATATGAATACCCAATGAAAATTGAAATGCTTCTGTGAATGCACATTTACCGATTCCCTTGAAAGAGGCATCAAAACATTTGTTTTGTATGCAGTTAAACGCTACTGCGCCGATTTTACTCCTCGTGACGCAGCCAGAATAACCATTGCGGCTGGATCTGGCAGCGACCCAATAATATCTCAACGAAAACTAACGCGGGCTACGAAGTTAAAAGCTTGCTGCTGCCAAGCTTCGTAGTCGGCGAATGAGTTGAAAGCGACACCTAATGCACGAGATGACAGTGGGGACCTTCACGCAACATAATGCCGATTGCGGCTTTTGCGTGTTTTACTTTCCCGCAACAGATGCCGCTATCTTAAAGCGAATCAGGTTCCTGGTTACGATTTTTGTAGCCGCCTTACGAAATAAGTTTCCCCTCGTGGTGTCTTGTTTATTACTCCGTACCTCTGGTGTGGGCAGCGCGACAGAACCTTTCTCTTCTATGTAGCAAGCGTCAGTCTGGTGGACTTTATCTTATCTAGGTGGTGGCCAATTAGTTCAACAAATAATTACCATGGTACAGGCATAGCAAAGTTGCTCATTTAAAGTACGCACCTCTGCAGTGGGAGGCCACATAATTCAGCCATGCATGTACACGAACACCTCATGTGTCCAGGGGCATACGTATTCACCGCTTGTATTAAGCATACGCACCGCCCAAGACATCCACGCAGCCGGGCTGATGCTCGCCACCGTTGGGGTAGAAGTCGACGTGTCCACAGCGAGACCTCATGCCCAAGCGGCCCTCAAGGATGTCCAACCACCACGAGCTGCCTCCCATGCTCGTGTGCAAGGCGTCCACGAATTGGCCGTGCTCCCACCTCAAGTGCACGTCTAGGTACTCGAACAGCGGTGCCGCTGGGTCCAAACCTGCGCGTGCATACCCAGCTCTGTGTGCTACCAAATTAACTGCAGTGCCCCATGGCCCCACATTATTGTAGCGATGAGCTCCAGTAAGGATAGTACAAGCGTTTATTAACAGGGCGAACTTGTGCCGTAAAACACTGGCGATTTCCAGATAGAGCAAGCAAGCTTGGACTTCTTTCTCCTATATCCACCAGCGAGCCCATACCCATTACTAGAAACAGCCCAGTTAGCCGGTCGGGGATTGCTCTTACAACAATAAAGTCGCGGCAATATAGATCCCGCTTTGTGCACGTCTTGTTGTACGAATTAGGCGCAGCGAGACTTTTTGTAGCTGTATATTAAAGTCACTCTACAACACTTCCGATAAACCCTTTCTCTCTTCCCTCCACATCTGGAAGAACTGTGAAAGCAGTAGTTATCGCCGGCACGAAGCGGAACTGCATGATTTGTTGCTCGTCAGAGCAGACAAGCCTTCCGGTCCAGTTTCTGTTTTGTAGTTTTCTTTTCAAAGTGGCTATCGAATGAGGTGATTGATGCATCTGAAGGAAAGCCGGTCAATGGCCGCTACACCCCTCTAATGAAGTGATTCAAGCGGTACAAGAACACCAAGACTGGGAAAGAGAGAAACATCTTTTGGGAACGTTTCTAAAGTATCTATAGGGCATTTTCGTAATTTTTGGTTGAGGTACTTTGGACCCCCTAATCTAAATACTGGAGGTGTTGGTTGAATACGTTCTGCATGTATTTAGTATTTCAAAAAACTTCAAGAAGCGTTTCATGGTCTCTCCAATTCTACCGATATTAAAAAAACTTCAAGAAGCGTTTTATGGTCTCTTCAATGCTACCGGTATCCGTAAAACATTACTTGAACAAGCTCGGTGCAGTCACTTTTTGCAACAAAATTGGTTATGCACGTCAAACAACTAACGAGTTCGGGTGTTGATAGCCACAACGTGTCGCTAACAGTAACTCCGGTACAGTTTCTCTTTTCGTCGCCATTCAGTGTATTGTTACCATGATGCAAGCGGAAGTCTGGTGAATCTAGTAAGAATCTCGTTAGCGTTGCAGACGGAAGCTCGTGATCACAAACGGGGTCCTGAGCTTCATGATTTCTGTTTTATCTTCAAAAGGCAGCTTTTTGAATGCTTCTGCGAATTAATAAAACAAATATTTAGACCGATACCCTAACGCTAGTGTCCTGAATAACACAGAATTCAGTTATTGCAAAGCAAAAGAAGACAAAATACACAAAACCAAACTATACAAATCACTTAACCACAGAAAGCTATAGATGTTGGTTATACCAGCAAACCAATTTACATGTCAATAGAAAATTTCTTGCAAGTTTAGGTTTAATTGATATTACATTCCATACTTTTGCAACAAAAAACTCAATAAACCTTTACCTGTACACATTTGTACTAACAGAAAGGTTGAAATAATTTTAGTTTCTAGCTTGTCTAGTTGTTCGAGCCGGTTAAGGAAGCAACGTTAATGCTAAGAGAAATTTAGAACCTAGTTCTAACTTAGAAAGTTAGAAGTGGTGACCCACTTGGTTTTCAAAGTTTGTAAACAGGAAGGGATGCCTAGAGCGAAAGCGACATTTCGATTTTGTGCTTATTCGATGGCTGAAGGTAGCAAAAAAGGTTAGAAATTACTCGCGTATAAACTGTGCGATAGACCGCTAGGTGGCGCAGTCCAGGTTTGTTGGCCGCATATCGCGCTCCGTTTTTCTGTGCCCCTGCTATTGCTGAAGGCCTTGCGCGCCATAGCAGTTATTATCCATAGTTTCACGAAGCCACCAGGATCATCTATCACCATTGGGGTTCCGGTCCGACGAAGTGGTGGCCCCCAGGCCATTCAAAAGTCCAAAGTGGCGCGTCGGCTTGCAAAGACTACAGCGTCGCCCTGGCACTGCGGGAGTGCAAGACAGGAGCAGGCCCCTACAGCCGATCTCCACCGACGCTTCGCCGCTTTTCCACCCTCCTGCCTCCTATGCTGCAGCACCTTCTCCCATCCCACTCAGTGCTACAGACGACCACGCAAGCCAAAATCCTGAAGTCGCCATCGCAAACACCGCGACGCCTGCTCCGACCGCACTCCACCCTTCGAGTGGCGCCAACAGCACTGCCCGACGTTCCTTTAGCGGGCGTCGGCGTTCGTCAGCGCAGATTGCGCCACTATAGCGTCTCCGACCACGACCTTGGGTGCGGACTACGCCAAGAGCCCTCTTGCCCCGCCATCCGCGCCGCCGCTGGTAGCTGCCGCCGCTATTGGCCCTTTCATAGCTACGCATTCTACTGTGTATTCCGTTACCCAGTCCTTCCCCAGTGCTGCACCCTCCAATGGTAGACAAGACCGTACCATTAAGCCCACCCTGCCTCCGACTGAAGACTCGTCGGCCGAAATAGATCTCACTAGGCTGCCAGAAATAACGCAACCACCCTATCTACGGAAAACGCCTTCACCACTGTTTGTACCGCCCGTAAACCGGCCTACATCGCCCGATCCCGCACCGAACTGATTACCGCCGGCATCCAACTTCCTCCAGGCACCCTTACTCCCAAGCTATCTGTTTACGACTTGCTCACCGTCATCGCCTCCGCTGTACAATTTTCCTCCAAGACCAGTGAAGAAATCACCTTCCAGGCGGAGCCTACTCAGAGCTTTGTGTTTCTTGCTCCCCCTCACCGCTCACCTCCTACTCTCTCTCTCTCTCTCTCTCTCTCTCTCTCTGCTTTATGGTAATACCATAGGCATCAAACCTCATGCTCGCAACCCTCGCATCTCCTGCCTTGGTGCCATCTATAACGCCGACGTCCATTTCACTCCTCCTCAAATAATGCCGGAGTCGTATGCCACCGATAGTCTTGCTGCACGCATGATGGGTAGCACACAATTAGTTCTCATTACTTTGGCTGGCACCGTAATCCCACGCTTCGTATATTTCAAATGTGTTCCTTTTCGATGTCGCCCCCACAAGCCTAAACCGCCCACATGCAACGGCTATCTCACTCTGGGACACGGGGCTCACAGCATAGTGATCCGGCCATGTGCCGCGGTTGTACTGCCCTGTACCATCTGACCCTAGCGCCCACGTATGTTCTGAGCACTGGTGCATTCATTGCAAGGGGAACACTCACCCCTCTCTTGACCCTACCTGCCTCTTCCTCCTCGAAAAGCAACGCGCATGTGCTAAAGCAGCGTTTGAATGCCGCATAGCTCAGCGCCGAGCCGCGCAGGATACCCCTTCCCTTCAGTCTTCTAAACCTGCATCTGGCTCACCGATCACATCGCCCCCGGGGTCGTACGCAGCTAAACTGAAAAGACCGTCGGTGCCCCCGCCCGCTTCCTCCAGTGCTACTTGGACGGTGACATCCAAGATTGAGGAGAGCCTTCACTCTTCCGACCTCCGACTCACGAAACTCGAACGCCAGCAGCGTGAGCCGCAGCGCATTTCCCAGGAGTTTGCAACAGCAGCTTCTGTCTCTCATCGAAACACTCCAAACACCCACCACCTTTCTTACCTCCCAACTTGCGCAGCTCAATGCGCACCTTGCCACGTTCTCCACACCTTGCCACATACAACCCAACTCATGCCTTTGGCAGACTAAGTCGAAAGCACGTCCACCACCCAGCACACTCAATTGGTTCAGCTTGAAACCTCCATCCTCAAAGTTATTACGCGCTGAATGCCCAATCCGACCAACTCAAGCGCTTTCGTTCCATTGCGATTTTTTTACAAGAATCACTCCCCCCGGATAAGAAAAAGGACCGTCCTTCCACATCCACCTTTACCTAGATGTCCAGTGCTGAGGATATGAAGGTGGTGTGGTGGAACTGCCGAAACCTACGCAATAATAAGACGCTTCTGCATTGTTATCTCCTTAACCGCCATTTTCTTCCTCATTTTCTTCCGATCCAAAACGCCCGGGCCACCAGCACCATTCCATGTTACCGCGCCTATCATGCCACTGCGAGCACGCCGGTAGCGTCCATTTATATGTGTGGCGACATTCTCGTGGAACCACTGGACATGCCCTGTACCCTCCTCAAACATATAGTCGGCGTGGTCTATAATGATCCTTCTTCTACAATCTCACTGGACCTCTCTTTCTACAACCCCCGGTAACT
The DNA here is from genome assembly GCF_048455015.1 of Haemaphysalis longicornis. Taxonomy (NCBI): domain Eukaryota; kingdom Metazoa; phylum Arthropoda; class Arachnida; order Ixodida; family Ixodidae; genus Haemaphysalis; species Haemaphysalis longicornis. The sequence continues at coordinate 35,903,378 of NW_027526385.1, read as the reverse complement.
TCCTCTTTATTCAGTGCGCTAGCAAATTCCTTCACCAATCTGATCCTTGGGGGTGACTTCAATCCCCGTCACAGTCATTGGGGCTACCCGGAGACCCTAAAACCCGGCCTCCTATTGCACTGTCTTCTACAAGAACACCACCTCACCCTTCTTAACCCTTCTGGCTTTCCTACCAGAGCCGGCACTACCTCACAACGGCCCACGAAACCAGACCTTACTTTCTCTCGCGTGCCCTTTACAGTTCAGGGGCGGGTCACAGCGAAAACGCTTCTCTGAGAAAATTTTCTGATTCATCTTTCCATCTCTGTTTCCCATATCCCGTAATGTCGCCTATCACTCACATTCCCTGGGACGCCTTTAGCACGGCTTTGGTCTCCCACTCCTTTGAGTCGTATGACGATTGGACATGGCAATTGCCGCGGCGGTTTCGAGCAGCAGTCGCCATGCTCGCATCCGTCATCCGATCCAAGACCCTGACCTTCGCATTCTCCGATTATGGCGCCACCGTAAACGACTGCAGCGCTCCTTCCGCTCCCAACCCGAAAATGGTCAGCTCGCTTCCAGAATCGCTTCTCTACGAGACCAGATCATTGTCCAATGCGCTTCTCTTGGACATTCTCGACGGAGGACTCTCTGCGGCAATCTTGACACTGGTTTTCACTCACGATCGACATGGTCTCTTTTTAAATCTCTCCTAGGCACTAAGCCCACGCTTGCTCCCACTTTAGCTAAATGTCGTGCTCAAGGAACAGCCTCCCACCTCTTTAGCCAACTAGCATCTCTATCTCCCACCCCTCCTACTCTTTGCTATATGCACTACTCGGGGAACCTAATTTTGATCTGGACCGCCCCTTCACTTCCCGGGAACGCGAGGGGTCCCTGGTTGCAAATGCTACGCATTCTGCTCCTGGGGAAGGCGCCACCTCATACACGGCCCTCCGCAACCTCTCCGACAATGTGAAAGAGTTACTCCTCCAGACTTTTAATCAAGCCTCAGACAGCGGCTGCCTGCCTAGCTCCTGGACATCTTGCCTTATTACCATGATTCTCAAACCTGGAAAACCTCCTTCCATCGCTAACCTTCGGTTTATATCCTTAACGTCTTGCGTTATTAAGACCCTTGAGTGTTTGGCTCTGACACGCCTCTCTGAATTTCTCGAAAAAAGGGTGTTCTTCCCTAATTCTATCATCGGATTCCATCTCCGTGTCTGTGCTTAGGATATGTTTTTGCTTCTCCAGCCCACCTTTCTATCTTTCACCACCACCCAAATCCACGCTCTGGTGACCGCCCATGTCCGTAAATCCTTTGACGGTGAGTGCCATGAGCATATCCTGGCACAGCTTGCGCAATGTCCTGCCGCTGCCGCATGTACTCCTCTCTCCGCTCCTTCCTCTCTCACCGAGTGGCTGGCTTGCAATTCGGCTCGCATCGTTCGAACCCCGCCGACATCACTCGAGGCACTCCTCAGGGTGCTGTTTTTTCCCCTACCCTTTTCAGTTTTGCTCCCCTTGCTTCCCCACGAGCTGAAATCCCTGATCTTCATCACATCCTTTACGCCAACGACATCACCCTTTGGTGTTCGTCTGGCTCTCCAGGGCGTGTGAAGAGTATCCTGCAACGTGGCTTGGATCTCATCGACTCTTTTCTCGCCACTGTTGGTCTTTCCCCTGCTCCAGAACCGTCCGAGCTTCTCTTTTTGAATCGCTCCTTTTACCGGCGCGCCCATAATTCCCTTATCGCTGTCCATATTTCTGGTTCTTTCATTCCTGTGGTCACCAAGTGCAAGGCTCTTGGCTTTCCTTTGCATGCAGCCAAGAACATACAAGCCCCACACAGCGCCGTCGCGGCCTGCCACTCGGGTAACCCACCTTCTGCATCGTGTGGTCACTCGACGTGCAGGTCTTCACGGAGTTAATGCCGGCAGGGTTGCTCAAGAGCTCACTCTAAACAAGTTCTTTTACTTTATCCCGTACATCTCCTGACCAACACTTGACTGAATACAATTGAGACCACCCTGGTGGGACTCTACAAGGCACCACTGAACCTCTCTCACGACTTCTACAGATAAGCCTTTTGCCACGGGCCTCTTTCATTCCCTTCGCTCCCTACTTAATCTCCATCGTGATTCCGAGCTTTCTCGGCTCTCCCTTACCCGTCGAGGTCAATTGTTACTGTTTCAGGCGGGTATACCTCCGACTCCCGTCTCCCCCATTACCCCTCCCGACGCACTTTGGGCGCCCAACCTTCGTATCCTACCTGCCCCGTGAAACATGTCCGCTGTTCTTCATGAATGTCGTCATCATGCGGCCCCGCAGCATCATTCTCATCTTTTCGCGACCCAGGGAATTTCTCACTCAGATTCTTCTTTTGTGGCGCCTCGATACTCATGCGGTTCGCTCTCTGTACCACCTTCACCTTGCTGAAGCGGAACCCCACACTATCCGCCCGTACACCTTCACTCTCCGGAAGCAATGTCTCTTGAGGTTCTCGCCATTGCCCATTCCCTTCAGTCCTTTGCTTCTCTTCCCCCCATCCCCGAATACAGTCTTTTCTGACTCTCCCGCCGCTATTATACACATACGAAATCACTCACTACCTTCTATCCTTCAACAGAAGGTCGAACTAGCGGCCTTCGCCCAGCAGCCATCCATCGTTTTCCTCCGTTTGTTCCCTGGACATTCCGGGATTGATGGCGATGAGTTGGCGCATCAACTCGCCCGCCACACTCTTTACCTGGCACTTTTGATCCCCTGGCCCGGGCCCTCGGAGGATGGCGGGAGGATCTCCCTGCGCCGTACCATCAAGGAGGTCTACCTTCAGCTCCGTTTAGGGAAACGCCTCTACACGCCTCATCACCCATCACTCACTGTAACGGAGGCTCGACTGCTCCGGCACATCCAAATGATTGCCCTGATCACTCCCTCCCGCCTATTCCTCTATCGCTATAGATCCCACCCCTCTTGTCCCAACTGCGCCTCTGCCTACGCTGATTTACCGCATTGCCTATTCTACTGCCCGGCGGCTCAGCTGTCCGACTCGTATCCCTCCCATTCCCTTTCCATCGCCACCTGGACCGACTGGCTTGGCTATGAAGGGGAAGAACAGCGCAGACTGGTCGCCCAGGTGGTCGACATGCTCGGCGTGTAGCTTCGGCCTTTTCTACTACTGTGCAATGAATAAGCTAAAACATGCAATGCTCATTTTCTATATTGTTTTCCGGTGGAAACACACGTGTCAAAAATATTGGATTAATCGATGCCAGCGTTTTGTACATTGCAGGGTAATCCTTAATGAGCATCGAAGTCTTGACGGTTGGAAACTTCATTTTACAGAGAAGCTGTCTATGCCTAGTTTCCCAAAATTTCTTGCGCGAGGACAGAGAAGCGCAACAGAGACTTTTAATCTTGGGGTGAAGTCAACTTTCTGACAATTGTTCTGTACCTGTTAGTCTAATATTTGTATCTTGTAAAAAAATCCTACTGACGTTTGCCAGTACGATGGCTCCATCATTCCAACGTTTTTATTTACTAGTCATAATCGTTCACAGTTACCTTCTAAACGTTACAGAATTACTACCTGCTGTCAGTACATGGTCATCTCAAGAGGCAGTACGGTTACAAAAAACAACTGTAAATGTTGCCTAAACAAAACTATACCGAAGCTATTATTATGACACATAGCCGCTGAGAACACTAGCGTTACACGCAGATATATTTATTTGTCTTAATTATTTCACGGTGAAGTTAAAACAGTGCTTAATTCACGTCTGCTGTCAATGCATGGCTATCTACCGAGGGAGTAGGGTTACAGAAAACGGCTGTAACTTGCTTTTTTCAAGCATTCTGGAATAAACAAAATGACAATTAGCCGCTAAGATAACTGTAACATTACGACGAATTTTATCTACGTTTCATTATTACGTAGTTGACATTGAAGTTGTAAACATTTTGGATGTCTTGTGTGCTGTCAGTGCATGGGCTTTCACGGGAAGGCAATGGAAAACCCCATGTTTGTTCGTTAGAATAAACCTCATGTCCTCCCAAGTTTCGTTCAGCTGATTGGCTAGGAAGTATTCTCAATGGCAAAAAGTGTTTTGTTTGCAGCACTTTTTCAACTGCGCCAATCTTCGTTGGTCATACTTCTTCACTGAGTGAAAGCGGAACATTTTTTATACATCACTCAAACGGCTCCGGTAGGCGGCGATCGACCACCCGCATTTTTGTGCTCTGCAGCCAACGGTTAAGCCACTGTGCCACCCCTGCAAATCACACATGTTCAGTGTTTACACTTTACCGGTGTGCGACCGTTTTAGTAAATTATGAAATGCACCGAGGAGACACCTTTTGGGTATTGGTCTTTCAACTTGCGCATTGAAACCATTTTACCTCATGATCATTTTTCGCAGCCACGGGGTGGGAAGGGCAGTCTAAGTTTTGAATCGACTGCAGACCGCCGAAAATAACATTTCGTTTTCTAACCTTGCAATCTGCTGTTGAGACCAGTTGCAACATACCATTGCAATACAGGTGTGAACTCATTTCCAGACGTTGATAGTGTTGCAATAGTTGATAGTTGATTGTGTTGCGACTGATCTGAGGGGAAAATGTGCGCGATAGGTTACGATGATTATCTTCAATGACAAAGAAAACGATCTGAACGACATTGACTGCGTACTGTCAACAACAAATGGTAAAACTGTTTCGTGTTGAACCGGTAACCCTGCATTCGTTTTAAGCGTAGGTTTCGGTTCGAGTTCAGTGTGCTGAGGAAGCAACGGGTGGGGTTCGGGTTCAGTTCCGGCAGAAATAACGGCTCAGTTCCACTGCAACGCCCGGCTTCTTCGTAGCTTTTTAAAGGTGTGGAAATGAGTGAGAAGGTTTGTCCGATCCTACGCCCCTCACCGGTGATCCTGCCAACGAGCTGGCCCGTGAGCTCCTTGACGTCCTGTCCGAAGAAGCCGCCCGCCTGCGCGCCCAAACTGTGGCCGACGTAGTGCACGTCTTTGGCGCTGATTGCACCAGCCTTGGTGAGCGTCATCACCAGGAACGCCACCGAGCGAGCCACGGTTCGCGTATTGCCCGCGGCGGAGCAGTAGGTTAACGGATTCCAGCAGCCCCCACTCCAGTCAACTAGCACCACGGACGCATTCGCCTCCTGCATCATCATCATCATCATCATCATAAAAACAACAACAACGACAACAACAACAGAAACAACACCACCACCAGCAGTTACAGCAGATTTGCGGCTTACAGGAGGAACCACTAAGAGAGAGAGAGAGAGAGAAAGAAAGCAGAGCTATTTATAATTTAGTGTGAATTCGTGAGGTCTGCCTTAATAGCGATTAAGTCTTAGTGCATCCGAAGGACTTTGAGGACGACGTGAGGACCATGGGGCCAATCACGCATAACAGCAGTTTTGCTAGAAGCGAAGTTATTTTGAGAAGAACATCTACCAGCATCAGAAATCATTTCATAATATGCTAAAATCTTTTATGACATACTGCTACGCTCAAATGACGAGTGCCACCCATCTCTGCCCCTTCTCCGTGTGTTCCGTTGTTCGTTACGTTCCTGCGAGGCTTGTATACACTGTGGAATGCATTGTTTTACATATCTGCCTCTGCCTGAGGTCTCGTTTCGTTACTGGACATACGTGCCTACTGACATAAGAAAATGATTTGGTCACGCTACTTTGATAGAGTGACGGCGATAGTAACCGCAAAGAGGAAAAAATAAAGTTCGAGGAGGTTGTGACCCGCGCTAAACGTGATAGACTGTTGCACCGCTATAATCGTGAGAAAATAGGTTCCTTGCATACTTGAAGAGACACCTCAAAACCTGGTTCGAACTTTCTTACACAAGACGACGTAACTGGGCTTTCAATCCGTCAATGAGAAAAAGGGCACCCTCAGTTCCTGATATCTGTTCCGAATATGGCAGCGCACTACTGGACGAGTGTGCCTTCATGCCAGAGCTGGTATCCAGGCAGCTAAGCCGGGGTACGGTGAGAGCTCTCGTTTTGCTCCTTAAAGGGGCCATGCAGACAAAATGTATATGTGCTTCATTCGAGAAATTGCCTTGTAAGAATAACACTTCACTTGCCTTGTAAGAAATAACTGCACTCAAATTGGTTATAGAATTAGGAGAAAAAGAGAATGGCCATGCGACCCACTAGCTCATTTCTCGCACTAGAACATAGGAGGCTTTATGGGCAGTTGTGTAATTAGCTGAGCTCGGCAAAAGCCGACGCAAATTATGCAGCCTGCAGAAAGAGCTATTTGATGGGATGCATATACATTTTATAAAAGTAGGGATGGTGCTGTAAACAATGAAAGTTACGAAAATGCACGTAAACCTAGAAAGACTAGTCGTTACTGCTGCTGGTACTGCGCGCACTGTTCTTTTTATTGCTGCACAGCAGTCCAGCGCTTTAGCTTTGCGCCATACGACACTGACCGATTAGCCTAAACGACATTGTCTTATGTGACCCCGTTTATGGAGCATAGCACATGTTTCACAAAACGATTACTTCCAACCGCAACAAGAGCAACGCAGGTGCAAATGCGGTCAAAAACAAAGCCAGGGCGGACAGCAGACCCGCTCAGTATGGTGGCGCCATCTAGGAGGGTGATGGTAAACAAGGCGTTCTGCAGTCCGCTCCAGACTAAACAGCATTCGCTTGAAGACCTGTCATGGCTGCGTCATCGCAGACGTATGAAACACATGATATTGCATACAATCCAAATTTTAACAAATTGATTACTTTCTCTGTGAATAAAGCATTGTTTGCTACCGGACAAGCGCTGTGGCACTATAAAACACCAAATCTTTCGAAAAATAAAACAAACATGTATTTGCCTGCATGGCCTCTTTAACAACTGCCTTAAAGAACCGTCACCAAGTCCTTACCCCGACGGAAATCTCCTTCGTTCTCAAACGGGCCATGAAGACCACCTAGAAGATTAGTTCATGAGAACGACTACTTTGTTTCCACAACATTGGCACCAATATTATCGCAAACTTCAAACAAATATGAGATATTTTAAGCCGGGGAGATGAACCCGTAGGGACTCTCAAGCCACTTTCAGGCGGATTCTTTATGACTTCACAGAATGTTTTGGGTTGATTGGCATGCGTCCCGTGACCTAAGCCGAGTATCACCAAAAAATGAGGCAGAGCGGTGTCGTGGAACCTCTAGTTCCTTTTTGTAGCATCACGTGATGGCTGACGGAATGTTTTCAGTTCACACACTGAAAATTACGTTTCTTGTGCTTGGCCATACTACGGCACTCGAGCCACTATTACGTCACTGAAGCGTGGAACATGAAAGCTTTTTGTATTTTCTACATTTCGTCTGTTAAAAAAGCGCCTTCCATGGCTAGAATAAAGTAGAGTGAGTTACCGAAGGCTAGTTCTATTAAACTGAACAAACATGTTTTTTGTCTTGATGGTTCTATTAAAGGCCACTGGTTGTACCCAGCGTCAATAGAGGACCACTGCAGGAAAGTGCTAGCGAAGCGATAGGAAGAACGAGAAAATGTTCTACATTCGAGAAAACGTTGCGAAAGTATGCACACGTACTTGGTCCAATATTTCGTTCTTCATGTCCAGCATCCAGGGTGCCTCTGCGGAGCTCAGGAAGCCATGCACGATGAAGTAGAGTTTGTGTCCAGGCTGTAACAGTGACCCGAGCTTCTCAAAACCCTCTCGGCTCAAACCGGTCTCGAAAAGCAGTCTGTCTTTTCTTTCAGCCTTATTCGAGTGCAGCATGAAGTAGGGGTTAACCTGCAAAGTATGAACGGGTAAGCATTGACTTGTACACGATGCAAGAGGAACAGATCTTGCGGGATGGTGACTCCGGAGAAAAACAATGGAGTACATAATCAGTTCAATGCGGATATCCTGAGAATACACAATGCGCTTCCTCTGGCTTGTAAATTATCACGACTGTCCCGAGAGGGGGGGGGGGTGTAGAAGGTACTAGGCAAAGAGTGGTAATGATGGACGAGTTAATCGTTGCTGCGCGACAAGGAGAGCAAAGTCATTTTGTGAACGTCCACAACGAACTCTAGAATGATTTTACAGCAATGTATCGCATATGCTCATGACGACGTCGAAAGCCACAACAAACACATAACCACCAAGTACGCTATATTGTGATATGATAATCATGCAGTCTCGGCATATTTAAAACAACGGCCTGTATTTTAGAGAATTCGACTCAGGCAACAGACCAAAAACCCTTTCATCTATGAACGCAGATGCATGGCTGGGTGAAAGCTGTGACAAAATTTCTCAATTGCTACCTTGCATAATAACGTAAATAAATGTGGAACCCAACATGATAGAGGGAAATGCAGCATCCCAAATATTTCCCAAGATATATCCGGTTGTTTCGAACTTTTCAACTACTATTAAAATGGCAGTGGGGTACATCAGTGTTACATCAGTGGGGTACATCAGTGTTACATAAGTAGGGTACATCAGTGGGGCACATAAGGGTATATTAAGGGGGTACATCACTGTTGCGAAACTATAGGACGATTCAAACCTAAACCGTTCCTGATTACGGCATTGCTTGGAATTGTTTGTTTTTTACGGCAAAAAATTTTCCCCCTCTCAAGCTCACATAAATTTCTGAACTCGCACCGATGCCAATCATATTATTTATGGCTTAGGACAAACTGCGCACACAGGAAGGCACATTCAGTGAGCTCTGTGGTGAACACCACAATTCACCCGTTCAGCCCTCCTCACTTTTGCTAAGAGCACTGCACAAGTTCAGGGTCACTTTCTTTCCTGCAAACTGAACGCAACGGCGAATACCAATCCCTGCGGCCTACCCACCCAGTCTGGGCTGCCGGGCAAGAAGTACACGAGGTTTCCCGTCATGTCGAAAGTTCCGGGTAGGTCTGGGAAAGACAGGGATGGGCCTGTAGCCGCTGCCAAGACTTCGCGGGGCGTGTCCAAATGGCGCTTCACCGAATCGGCGATTTTGGCCAAGTCTTCTGACCCCAACTCTTGGTACGTCGTCTTGGCCACCCTTTTATTCACGTGCTCGTCGTCATTGGTGCCATGCACTCTCCGATTGATGCTGGGGCCCGCCATTTTGGCGCGTCCATCGGGAATACACATCCCTGAGGGAACAAAGACATGATTGTTATTTATCATAGTAAATTATCGTATCTTCCTTGCCCCACTGAAAATTTTAAAAATGCGTCAGTGCACTTGAGTCTGCTTATGTGCTTTGTAGGCGAAAGCCAGGCGAACTTTATTCTCCCTCTGCCCCTTGGTTTTTTTTGGCGTGTCCTTCGGAGAGGCTTCTTTTCTTCTACCCACGTGTCATCACGCTCACTTGTTAAGAGCCACGCATTCTTACATTTCTAACCAATTGATTTGGGAATTTTTTGATGCGGCCACATCAGCCCCTCAACGCTCCAGATTCCTGAACAATCCCTTAGGTGGGTATGTGCCACGAAGAAAGGAAGAACAACAACGAAAGAAACTTTTGTTCCTCAGCTGGCAATGCGTGGACACAGAGCAGTAGTATTACATCGGGCTCCTACTGTGGAAACTCAAGTTTAAATCGCATCGGATCACGCATGTTTTTTTATTTACCCTTTACAGCAGCGGCTATTTTCTTTCCCGCACGACAAAGGCTACAACAATAACGGTTTTCCACAGAAGGACGCACTTAAACTTTTCGCCTTAAAACATTCTTCTTCATCACTATCATCATAACACCCAGTGGTCCCGCTCAGTGAGTATGGCGTTGTGCTACTGAGAACGAGTATGCGGATTCTATCCCGGCCCCGGCGTCCGCTTTTATTATTGAGGTGATAGACGTTTCCGCAAAAGTCGCCTAAATATCATAAAAAGACGTTAATATCGTCTTCGGCCACTGCCACGCAACTCTTTCGCTGCTGTCCACTGCCACCAGACGCGCTCTTCTCTGCCTCGCTCCTCTTGTTATGTGTTAATGAAATCGGGATTTGTTCGATGCAATTCAATTTTTCCGCCTTCGTACTTAACGCGCGCCACCTGTTGGGATAACCCGCATCTTTATTATTTGTTTCTTATTCTAACTGAAAAAGCGCCAACGACGGCTTTGTTCTGTTGTGCTTGCTTGTAATGGCGCGCCTGCTGGAGAACTTCTCCGTCATTATTATTATTATTATTATTATTATTATTATTATTATTATTATTATTATTATTATTATTATTATTATTATTATTCTTAACGCTTTGTTGTTTGAATTGCTATCGTAAAAACCAACCCCACGCGTACTCCTAACTAACAGAACACGGGGACTGCCCGTTAAGTACATGCATTTTTGTCTCTACTTCACCTGAGGGTTGCTTTGCACTAAATATTGGGGAGATGTGTCACATACGCCAGCCCTTTTTTACGCCAGCTCGGCCCTGTATACGTGTTCTGAAGCATTGTTTCAACTTTTGGCCAGAAGGCTGAACCGAAGGGCAGTCAGGCATACATACAGGCAGACAGACAGGCACACCAAAAATGTTCTCGTTTGACTAGCCCCAGAGAGAATGTCGTCTTTAAAACAACCAATTGGGATACACAATATGGATCCCTAGGTGGTCGAAATTATTCCGGAGACCACCACTATGGCGTGCCTCATGGCTCAGCGTGTAATTCCCGGAAACTTTTATTTTTATCTCTCCTGCAATGACGGCGTAATGTTATGTGTGATGCCGTCCGCGGTAAGCTGAAATGGTGAGCTACCCGTTCCTGAGACACAGTGACGGGTAATGACATCTACCATGTACTTTGTGGTGCGGAATCCGTCTGATCATGAGGCACTACTCAGCGGAATTCCGTTTATTTTTACACGCAGTGCATGCCGTCATGCTACAACAAAATAGAATCAGATATTGCTCACTCCTTCCAAGAAAAGCGAGATAGTAGACGGTTATTCGACGCCTGTCTTGAAAAACGAACGGAAATGTCTTTACTTTCTCTGGGTGAGAAACGCCATGCAACATTCTTTTTTGAATATTTTACCAGAATGGGTTCACCTTAACGAGGTAGAACGCAGGCACGTCCACATTTGCAGCGCCCCAGTGCTTTCATCACGCAGGTGTCTCTGTTTTTTAACGGCAAAGCTTCGGTAGGGCCTATGCGAACACTGACACTATCATTGAGAGTTTTTGGTTGGCGTCCACCCAGCGCAGAACGCTATTTCAACCGCTGTCCAACCTGCGGCCACTTCTAAATCGCAGATTTCAAGCATTGTTCCGGCGCGAAGGGAACTTGAGTAAGGCCACGGGGCTTGACACTGCGTTTACCACGGCAGGGACAGCGCAGAGTCACTAAATAAGCCTACGCTTTAATTATTTCTACTTGTTTGTTTTCACCCTTTTGGTCCATGTTATTAGTTCTTTTTGGAAGACTCCTTAAGTAATCAAGCGAAGTGGACATTGTAGTGCAACGGCTGTACCCATAGCTGACGCGTATACCTGCTATTTTGGGTCACAGGCATTTCCCATCGAAGTCCATAAAGTCTACAAAAGCCTAACCTCGGCTTATGAAGGAAAGATGCCTACCTGAATGGTTCTAGGTACGTCATCTGTGTGCAGCGTCGTTCGTTCGTCGATTTTGTAAGCTTACCTGCTTATTTATATGCGCCTGTTTTGTTTTGCCCATGTTTTTGTCTTTGTGCTCTTCGCTTCAGCACCATGTTTTTTTTCTCATTTGCTTTCGTATTGTGTTTTTTATTATCTTCCCTTTCTTTCCCTTCAATATCCGTATTCGCAGCCCTACGTGTAGGGTAGACGACGGGTCAGTTGCAGTGGTTAACCACCCTCCCTTTGCTCTACTGCTCATTCCTTCCTTCTCACAGCGCACTATGTCCACCACCGACAGCTACATGCACCGCTATGAAAGCCGGAGGGCTGCTATGGAAACCGTTCGATAAGGTCTTCTTTGGTCCACCATTTTGAGTGTACTAACTTACCGGTCATAACCAGAAGCACAGGGAGAAAGCGCATGGTATCTCCAGGGTTTTCAGGAGCAGGATCGAAGTGTAGACAGTCCAGCCGCCGTAAGAGCAGTCCACCTGCAACTTGTTGAGACACTTGGGTGGGCAAATGTGTCCCCTTCGTATATTACAGCGCCCTTAAAGGGGCCATAAGGCAAAAAAGAGCTTTGTTGATTATGAAAAAACCAGTACTAGGTGTTTTTAACAGCAAATTCGCAAGAAATATTACTGTTTCTTATTGGCGCAGGTAATGCAAGGAGCTGGAGACACTTGTTGTCCCCTCATATGTTTCAGCGCACTACTATTTGGGACGTAACCAACAGTGAGTGGTGAAAACGGTTAGGCCGAGCGTATCTAAGTGTTTTTTCGTCTAGGAAAGACCGTCGGCCAGGGTAAATAAATAGTAAATAAACTTATATGGCGCCTTTTTCTAGGGAATGCGGTTCAACATGCGAATGCTTTAGTTTTAGGCAGTGCTTATAGTTATAACCATGTTCTGGCAGTTTATATCGCGCTTATGTTTCAGTTTCGATTTCCTCCGACTGTTTTGCCCGGTCCTGCAAATGCAGACGAAACGTTTATGAGGGTATATGGGAGAGCTAAATTGTTTCTTTTTGCTTTCAGAGTTTGTTTTTAAATGCAACTAACGCAGAAGAAAGCGAAAACCGGCCTCATTGACTACAGTATACCTGTAGGCCTAGCAGCGTTACTGCAGCCGTGCTGGCTATTCCTGCGGGTATTTCGAACTCAATACACGACGTGGATACACCACTTTTGATTGAAGGATTTTTTTAAGTTGCCTTATTCTACGCCCTGTGAACTATTTTTAGGGGCGAAGCTCCTTAAGGCGTGGGTCTGTCCATCCTCGACGTATGTATGTAGCCACCTCTAGTTTAGTTCTTGGATTGTTTACTAGATGGCGGTACTTGTATATGATGAAAAGATGCGCTTGGATTGTTTACTAGATGGCGTGGCTACCTCTAGTTTAGTTCTTGGATTGTTTACTAGATGGCGGGGAGCGTTGTAATAAAATCCGTTCGCTGTTGGCGCGCGCTCTGAGTCGCCCGATGGATAAGGCTGCAGATGTGCGAGCCCGCGAGGCAGAAGCGCTCCGTGAAGCTGCGCGACGCCGCCGCCAAGATCCTGCCGTACGAGCGCGGGAGGCCGAAGCGTGTCGTCTGGCTGCGCGACGACGCCGCCAAGATCCCAGCGTTCGAGAACGAGAGGCCGAAGCATCACGGCAACGGCGCGAGGACCCTGCCGTACGCGAAGCGGCACGGCTGCGGCGCGAAGAGGATCTCCAAAACGTCAGAGAACGGGAAGCGGCGAGAAAGCGCGCGTATCGGCAGGCAGACCCCGATGCAGTGAGAGCTCGTGAGGCGTCTGCAAAACGCATCAGGCGAGCTCAGCCCCAAGGTGCCGATGCGCGGTTTAAGCGAGACTTTCTAGACCTTACGTTCGGACACAGATGTAGTGGGCGAACTTTCACTGAAGGGTCACGGTTTTACCGATGATTTCCCCTCAGGAGCTTCGCCCACTCATCATCATTCACCCCGTAGATATGCTGTGAATTTTTTTTGTGCGTCGCAGAAAAAATGTGTGCATAAATTCAGAGGATTTTCTGCTACTGCCTAGAGTTATATTGGCGAAGCTCCGTCGCCTCTGTCATGTCGTGGTAGCGTGGTGGGCGAGTGCGAGAAGAAGTGCTGCCTCGGTGATAACGAAGAAGAGCTGAGAGCAAAACGTAACTGTGCTACTGCATGAAAGATGAACAGCGATGATTAAAGGAGCAGCAGTCTGGCGTGCTTACATGACTTGAGACGAGTAACGCCCACACCCAATGCCGGCGACGCTTCCAATAGCGCTCGAGGAGAACGCGTGTTTGTAACCCCGAGCGCTAACGGTTTTTCAGTCTTTCAGTGGTTGGCGCACGTTACTAAAAAAGTACAGGCATAAAACAACTCCTGTGATGCCATCCACACGGCCGGTGCATGCTGTTTCCAGAGTGAGGGAGTAAAAGGGGGAGTCTTTTGCAGTGCAGGTTGGGATAAGTCAGCCGCTCCCGCTCACAACGGCCATGCGACGAGCTCTGCCCAAGCATTTTCGGATTACTATGATCAGCGTAAGTGGCCATCCCCTCCCCGCATAAATGTTATGTGGAAAAGCATCTCGGCGAGCTCTTGTGCTGCAAAATACTGAAGCTCGCGTACATTAGGTTCGTAACAGTAGCAATCTTAAGCTGCTTGTCTTCATCGTGCGTTTTAACGGCAGCGCTGTTTAGGAATTTAGTTCCGCCTTGGAGTGCTCCCTGAAAACTGAGTCCAGCCGAGCACGCATGACCGGGCGGCTAGTGATGAGCGCCCGAAGTCGGTCAGCTCGACTTTCGGGAACACTCTTCCTAGCGTTTGTGGCGCGATCTCTCGCATGTCGTTCTTCTCGGTGTTTCCCCTGCGTTCGCGCTTCAGGCAGGGAGCATAGACTTTGAGTCCGTGCTACAGACGCCGACTTCCCGAAGCCGGTTCTATCCAACGTGGACTGCTAACGTGGACCCTTTCACATCTATCCAACGTGGACTGCTAACGCAGTCCACGTTGGATAGATGTGAAAGGGTGCGGACAAAACGATCCGTCCATGACAGTCACGAAAACCTGAATCGGAAAGTTCGGAAATCCATGTGCTGTGCAACAGCCATGTGACCGACGAAGGGGGAGGGCCGCCAGATCTTCTGTCTCTCCAGCCTTGCAACATTAGTGCAATCTGCGCCAATTGTCTTATAGCCAGATCTTGATATTAGCAGAAAAATACGTTTGAAGATTTCATTGTTTTATGGTTTTCCAATTTATTTTCGCCGATGATGTATGTTTACACTGTTATAACGATTAAATGTGGTAACTCCTCCAATTATGCACTTCTGCGCAGAAGCAGGTCGTTGTACGGTTGCTCCGCTTTCCCCATTTATTTATTCGTGTTTCCTTCTTACTTTAACGCGCTGTTTTTTTTATTTTGGTGTTCATTTTCTGGGAGATTTTTATGATGCATATCATCGATTGTCTAGGGTTGTTTCTGTGACATCGAAAATTTTTTCATGACTCACTTCCTTGTTCTTGTCAGAATTCCATTGGGCAAATCATCTTAATTTACGGTAAAAAATAGATTATTACGTTGTTACTGAGCCAATGCATTTTTATGCGAATGCAAGGTATTGCTTGCTTTGTCTCTTTTCGCGATTTCTTAGTGCGCCGCACTGTGCCGCCCTCTACTCTGGTTTGGCGGCGGCGGCGGCGGTGATGGTGATATGCACGTAACCGAGCTATAGTGAACACTCGGCGCGACGCGTGCTTTGATGTTACCTCTCAGAATATCCCCCTTACTCTTTCGCCATGCGTCGCCGCAGGAGAGGCCCTCCTCCTCACACTTTCGCCAGACTCTCCTCCTCAGTTCATGGCTCATCTAAACCATGCGACATTTGCGCGGGAAATTCAAACACGATTTGCAAAAAGGGCCCATCTCCCTGCGAGGGGGACTCGAGTAAATGCGTCGCATAGGGGGTGGGTGTATTGCGTAAACGTTTAGTGTTTGGGGAGTTGGTGGTAGTGAATGCGTTGTATCAGCAGCTTCTTGACGTAGTTTGAATGAGTCAAGGATATAAGGCGCGTTCGTAGCCTTTGATTCTGTGTCGGTTTTGTGGCGCAGTGGGAAGATCACCATGTACCTCGCGTTCCGCCCACAGGTAGTGAATGCGTTGTATCAGCAGCTTCTTGACGTAGTTTGAATGAGTCAAGGATATAAGGCGCGTTCGTAGCCTTAGATTCTGTGTCGGCTTTGTGGCGCAGTGGGAGGAGCACCATGTACCTTGCGTTCCGCCCGCAGGGTCGTGGGATCGAAACCAGGCGCCGGTAAGTATTACAGTCGAACACGGATATATCGAACACGGATATATCGAATTTTCGGCTATATCGAACTCGTAAATTATCCCCTTGAAAACACTTTGTAAAAGTATAGAAATTCGCACGTTTATATCGAACGTTATTTTTACCCGACATCGGATATATCGAACGCCGCGCGAGCTGGAAGGTGCGCTTCGGACCCCGCTGCGCTCCGCGACCTTCGCCACCTACGCTGCACAGCGCCTCCGCCGACACCCGAAACGCTTGAAAAACGTGAGGGCTCGGGGGCTCGGACTGCGCTGTTGAGCGCCGGCGGCCTCCTCCTTTCGCCTTTTCTTTCTGTTTTGTTGTTGATGTTTGGTGAGTTTTGAATCTTTTGATCAGCGTGGGACGTGGAGCTGGGCAAGTCGGGGCGTCGCGCTTGCCTTCTTGTGGACAACTGCTCGGCCCACCACACCACTTGCGAGCTCGAAAACCTCGGACTGAAGTTTCTGCCGGCCAACATGACAGCGAAGCTGCAACCGCTCGACCAGGACATCATCAAGTCGTACAAGGTGGGCTACAGGAGGCGACTCCTTGATAGGCTGCTGCTCAACGTCCGCATGGGCACCGAGCTGAAGGTTGACCTGCTTGGTGCCATTCAAATGCTAACGGGCGCCTGGCGAGACGTGAAGACGCACGCAGTGGCCAACTGCTTCCGGAAGGCAGGCTTCGGGACGGCGGAACTTGCGGAAACCGGTGAAGACGGCGACGAAGAGCGCATAGACGACGCCTTTCGCGAGTTGTCGACACTCTTCCCGGCTGCCGTTCCACCCGAAGTGTCTGCGGACGATTTCGTGGAAGTGGACGGCAATGTTCAGGCTGTTGCGAGCCTCGCTGACGAGGACATTGTAGCTGCGGTCGCAGGGACCCAGGATGCCCAGGCCGACAGCTCAAGTGGCGACGAAGATTGTTCGAACAAGGCGGTGGCTACACGCACGTACTCCGCCGCCGAAGTGGCGGCAGCGTTCGGCTTGATTCGCCGTTGTTGTGGCGACATGGAGGGAACCGGGCAGTCGCACCTGGACAGCCTCGATAAGATCGAAGCCAGCGTCTTCAACTTCATTTGGAAGACGAAGAAGCAGGCCAAGATAAGCGATTTTTTTCACGGAAATAAAACATTCCGTTGCATCGTGTGTGCGGAATTAGTTGTCATTCTTGAATGCGCCGATTATAGGTGATCGTCCGCCACAGGTAAGGTCTCGGGGCCTTTATTCTTTTATATCGAATTTTTTATATATCGAACTAATTCGCGATCCCCTTCGAGTTCGATATATCCGTGTTCGACTGTATTTTTATATATAGTGTAGGGGGAGGGGTGCGGACCTGTTGTTGGGAGCGAGAAGGGTAGCGTGATGCAGGAGAGGAGGAGTGAGGGAGAGGGTGCACCTGCACGCTGAGCTGTTGCGGACGCACGGCGGACGCTACATGTGAGGAGTGCTCTGCATTTAAAACATGCTCGGGGGTGGCTACGCGCTGCGGCATAACGGAAGAGTATCGCGCGCCACCATGTGTTCGCTGATCACGCGATCACTTCGTGATACGCAGCAGCTATGCGGCGTGACTGAGAAGACTGCCGTTTACGCTGCGCATAAATTTGGTATTAGACAGTATAGTAATCGTCAGCTGCTTTTTTTGTATGATCCGTCGATCTTTTCCGGTATTTCTTTTGAAACTTCGTTCTCCCGTTTTGGAGGAGCTGTCTATGATCCATATCATTGATTTCGTACGTTCGCTGTTATAGGTTTGTATAATTTTTAAATTTTCTGCATTTGATGTGTTTTTAGTGGTCTGACTGATCGATTAGCTCCCTATACGACATTACAATAACTAAATGTGCCAACTCCGCCCCTTCGGTGCAAATTAGGGATTTTACATGATTGGCACGTTTTGGTATTGTTTGTTCTTCGTTTCGTCGCTACTTTGTCAGCTTTTTTATTTTCTTATTCTATTTTGGTGGTGGTTCATAGAGATGCGTACTGTTCGTTTCGTAAGTTCACTTTTATAATTTGCTAAACATCTCTACCTTCGCACTTTTTGGTTTTAAAATTCTTTTCTACCAAAAATCTCCATTTACTCTATTATACCGACTAAAAGTGTTAATTCGAGCAATTTTGCCTTTTTGTGCAAATTCAAGGAGTTACACGTTTGGAGCTGTCGGTTTGCTTGGGAAAGAATGCTACGCATTTAAAGAGAACATACGCAGGAGAAATGAGAGAGAGAGAGAGAGAGAGAGAGAGAGAGAAATTCAAACATCAGTAATACGCTAGGTCCAGTTGGGGAAGTGGGAGTAGAAGGTTGGGTGTTGTGTGGCTTGGGACTTCTTGAAATCCTCCATTTAAATCGGAAACTCGTGGGCTCCTTGAGAACGCAGGAGAGGCCGCGTTTGGCTAGGAGAGAAGGCTCACGGCTCTAAACTGCTCGCGCTAGGCCGCGTTCTAAGAGAAATGAGTGATCAGCGCGGAGGGTTCCGGTGTATGAAGGTCGATGTATAAGGAAGAAGAATTTGGAGGAGGGTTGAATGTTCTGTAGCCCGCGAATTTCGGACAGTGCCAAATTAGGTGCTGTATATTGGCAGGTGTGAGGGAGGCACAGAAGGGACATGGCGCCGACCAGGATGGGCGGTACCAGTCGCGGAATGTCAATCGGGCTAGGCTAGCAATAAAAACACATTTGTTTAGGAAAATGTTGGCTGATCTTGTGAGCGGTGGTCAACCGCGTAAAATTCGGTTAATGTGAGGGCCTTGGGGAGGTCTTATTTTATTATTTGTGCCGTAGGAGTTGCATGGCTGGTGGTAATGACACAGGAGCTGGAGGAGCCGAGTCAGTTAGCAGCGGAGGACTAGCTGTTATTCCCTCCCATGCAGCCAAGTGGGCTGCGTGGTTCCCGCTGATGACCGTCGTGTCGAGGTGACCAGTCAATGTAAGGTGAATGCCGCTAGATTTTAGGATGGATTTAGATTTAGATTAAGATGAGGGATTTTTTTGGTGGTGATACTGGTCGACGTGGCTCTTTGTAGAATCTTTAGGGCTTCGAAGGAGTCCGTCAGGATGCGAACTTCAAATTGGTCATTTCTTAGCAAATCATGCATCGTAAAAAGAGCTTTTAAAATTGTGATGTTTAAGTGAATAACATTGCCTTCAGCAATAGGAGTGTTGTTACAGGAAATTATTGAGATGGGAGTTTTTGTAAGGAGTAAGCGCTCTTAGTCGACTCAACACATAAATCAGCGTCTGTCTGCAACGCGTGGCATGATGTGATGTGCTCCGTTTGTGTACGTGTAGCCTATAAATTTATATAATATATTTGCTATGAATACTAATTAATGTATATGACTTTCATAAACGTTATGACTATGATTTGTTACTACGAGTGTAAATGTGGCCAAAATGCGCATATACGAATTTCTTGTTGAGGGAACTCAGCTAAGATTGTGACTATGCTTAGACTTACGGCTATCCTTTATCGTCAGAAGAAAAAAACTCCTCCAGTGGTCACCTACTGTCACAATTCATATGGAGGGAATTTCATCCTCGCATATCAAGATCATTGGTATTACCTTTCAGGCCGATCATAAAAAACTACCTCCTAATAAATAGGCTGAAACATACCCCGGATCAAGTCACACACAGGATAAGGCGTGTAACACCAAAACGCGGGAAAGGTGGGAGGCCAACATCCTTCCCCTCGCCCAAGCATTCATTATCTCAAGAATTGCATAAGCCATATACTATGCACTTGTCAAAAATTTAGGAACTGAAAAGCTTGATTTTATCATCAGGAGGGCTTATAACAGGCTCTCGGACTTCCCATCAGCACGGCTACGAACAAGCTATCAAAGCTTGGCCTTCACAACTCAGCGTACGAGCTCACAGACGCCCATCTATGCAGCCGAAGATTCAGGCTAGGAGTAAGAAGCACAGGGAAGATACTTCTCTCTCGTCTTTGCCTTGCATCCCCTATGCAGTGTCAGACATCGCAAATAAAAATTGGCCGCGTATCTGCTCCTTTAGTTGCAAATGCGGCAAAAGGCGATAGTCTTTGTCAACATTTGCCAAGTAATTTCCTGCCTTCGCTTCCCGCTCACCTCTCATGTTGTTCCTCTTGCGTCGCGCTCCTCCCAAGGTAAACACGCTAAAGGTTTGCTCAAGTCAGTTTAAATTTACCGCGTTCCACTGCTCTCGGCCGGGTGCCTTGATGGCAGCGCTGCCGTACGGCGGGGACGCGCGTGAATCGAGGCGCATTACTTCAACATTTATAGAACCGCGTTGACCTATTCCCCGTGCGTTGCAAGCAGAACGTGGAACCTATCTAGTGAAACCTTTCGTAACTGTTGCCGCTTGATTTCATAAAATGCCCCCAGAAGCTATAGTGGCGCGGGCGACCGCAGGCGACAGTGTTATTTTTTTTCTGCAGAGGATGTGATACTGTATCTCGCAATTATTAAGCATCCATGAATTTTTTATAAAGGAATATAAAGAAGGAGGCAATTACTATTTTTTGGAAAATTCATTATTACGCCTTTGTTCTTCATGACCAACCTTTAAATCTGTTCCACTGTATAATTATGTATTATGTATTCGAAAATATTTCTGTCACACGAAGCTATATTATTTTATTGGCCTTGTTTGTCGTATTTTCCACATTATCTACTGTACGCGCGTCTGCATTTTCTGTACCTATTTATATCACTTCTCGCGTTTACTAACAAGAGGTCGCACTACAGTGTTCACTTTGGGATCTCTTTCTGTATATTGTGTTGTATGACATTCACCGGGATCTAATAAACCTTGTTTCAATTCAAAATATTGTTAATATTCCTTGCGTAATTATTTTCTGTCTTATATTTGCGTAATGTCTTGCTCTTGTTCACCAATGTTGAGAAGTATGAACATATGAATGGTACTGAGATGTTTAGATTTGGCTGTGAGTATATCAGACTATTACGTAGGCTTCGTTTCAATTTGGCCGGGTGGCTGAATCGAGTTACACACAGACAGATAGGCAGACAGAGATACAGACAGACCAAAATTTCTGAGTTAAAGTACCACAAGAAAGACTATCGTGCTTAAAAATCTCCTTCACACCATCAGGAAACACCTCTACATTGCAACGCTCCCTCGAAACATGCAGCCCGTGCATCACACTGGGCGCAGGGACGCCAGAGCCAAGGTCATGTACACACGCTACCGAAAGGAAACAACCACGCATACATGAACGCTTCTTCGTATCCCGACATAAAAACAATGACAGGCGTGGTTGCTTATCACAATAACCACGTCATCAGCCTAATGCTACCCGGGTACGGCTTCTCACAAGCGCAACAAGCGACCATAGGTCTCGCCATAACGCAAACTACAGCCGAAGTCATCATCCCAGATTCCCAGCAAGCACACCGTAACTTCTCGTGCGGGTGAACTCACCGAGCAGCATACCAAATCATCTGCCAGCGCCCACCAGGCAGATGCACCATGATAATTCGGGCACACACCCACTCTGCCCTCGCGGGCAACGAAACCTTCCACCTGTTGGCCCTAGAGTTATCCCGCCGGGCCCGGGGAAGTCAGCAGTATCAGCGAAACTCGTTGGTCACGTAGCACGAAATAACTCAACACTAAAAGTTAGAACATGTCATCTATCCAGCACCGCATCAACTGCTAACGAAAGAGGAAGAATGACAGCTCCGTGTACTCTATAATAACACCTTCCGCCATGTCACTAAATGTCATATATTGTCTCAACGATTATTTCCAGAAATTGCGATTCTGCGTAGCCCTCAAGACGCTCTTTGATATGGTAGGGCACGGCCCCCACGCCCCACTACATTCGCGCAATCCCTCGCTTTCTTATGAGTTTTGGAAGAGCTCTGACTATCTCTGACTATCTCTGACTTCAATAATCATCACCTGCTGGTGTTGAGGGCTGTTGGGGCTGGAAAAGCTCAAGGGGAATTGAACTGAGAACTACTACCCATTGCATTTCGCAATAAACACGTTTTCTCTTTCTCTCGCACCACAAGTTTATACATATATAAATATATATATATAAAAATATATATATATATATATATATATATATATATATATATATATATATATATATATATATATATATATATATATATACCTATATATATATATATATATACATAAATACGAAATTTCTCGAGGCGCCAGAAGGAATATTTTGGAAAATGGTTGACTCACGATTAAAAACACAAACAGTATTTTACTGAACTTTCGACTGGAGGACCTGTCTTTATTTAAGTAACGTTACTCAGTTGAAGACTGGTCCTCGAGTCGAAACGTCAGTGAATTACTGCTTCTGGAATTTATGTTATGAGTACTGTATTATCATTATGACTGTGCTAGAGACTTCAGAAAAGTCATAATGTTTCTGGCTATGACTGTGATGGGCTGACTACCAGACTTGTTGTATCGTATACATTTACGTAATCAGTACGGAGTTACGATTAAGTCTCAGTCATGACGTCTAGAGTTCACTGAGTTCGGGAATGGTTCAGGTATATTTGAGGAGATTAGTGGTTGGAAATAATGTTGACATACTCTATGACAATTCCTAGTTGGTTGTACCTGCTGATGTTGTTTATTATACCCTAAATGTACTATACAGACCGTGTAGCTTCCTTGCAGCCGAAGGCTCGATTCCGTTTGGGTTTAAACAAAATTATGCGCTGAGTCAAAAGGCAGAGTAAAAATATCTTCAGCTTCCCCTGCATAAGGATTTTTCTGGCTAAGTATAAAGTCGTGGCGACTGTCGTAACGATCAGTAGCATGCAGACCGCATGCACCAGTCGCCCATGTGTCTCGGGCTTCAAGGCGGCTCGTACTACACGTGCGGCAGTGGCCTAAACACTCCTCCGGCGCTGCCGCTTCCCTTTCCCGGTGCAGGCCGGGTGTCCTTTTCTCTGGGCACCCCCTCTGTCACTGCTGTTTGTGTTTTCCCGCGCGATCCACGACTTGCACCTCGCGCTCTGATGTTCTTTGCGGTTATGCGTACTTAACGCCGATTTTGTGTGTCTCAAATGTTTCATGGAACGTAGAGACCAGGGCGTTCGCATTAAAAGAAACTTGCTGTATAACAATGCCGTTGTAATGGTTTACACATCTCAGATTGGGAAACCATCGTCCTGTGGCCTCAAAAGAAAGCGCAATATGGTCTACGCTCTATGAGACCATTTCTCAAATGCAGATTCGAGCCAAAATTATTCAATAGGATTTTAGGCCTTCACCGATTCGCAGGCGATTACGAGCAAACGTCATTCGATCATTCAGGGCCTTCTGAACTGACTTAATCTACCATCTCCAGCATAATGACTTGTGTTATCATAAACTATCATTACCGTTATGACCCAACGATGTACAAGTTTCCACTTTTTAGGCTGTTTTTTACGACCATCGCAGCGTATATATACTTCCTGTGCAGCGCCCCTTAACGGCAAGCGACGATGAGGATTGAACGGTTGCGGGCGGGAGTTTGTCAACGGCCGAGAGTAAACGGTAACAGCCCAGTGAAATGTTTCGTTTCAAATTGTGGTCCCACCTCTCTCTAGTCTTACTAAAAGCTTAAAAAATGTCGAGCTAATTCAAGACATTGCATTATAATTAACGAGTTGCCCAAAAGTTTTGCCTTCGACCGGTGCTGTTTCCCCGGAAACCCTTAAGAACGGTGGTAAAAATTCGGGTACTCACAAGAAGGTGGCTGAGCAGCAAGACTGCACCGGGGTTGGGCTCATAAAAGCGGTGCAGTAGTATCTGTAGAAAGGAATGTGCAGGAAGGATCTTGAAAAGCTATATATATATATATATATATATACAGAGTTTTATTTGCTGGAACTCCCAGGGCTATCTAAGGTTACCGACCGGCTGATAGTAAATATGCTGGGCTAGTATGAAGATCTTCTCACACAATTGGAAAGGTTGACTTATTGGGCGTTATCTTGGCAGCTTGCTTTTTGTGTGACGATGTGCCCTCTGGCATCGATTATTCTAATGGCGCGGCTTGTAAGGCATCACCCGATTATTAGGAACAATGAAAGACTAATCGATATGAAATAAAATGCCCCTTCCCCAAAAAAAGTAAAAAAGGAAGTAAGGGCCGCAGAAACAGCGGTTTAGTTGAGCTGCTAAAGGAGTATGGTCACGGCTGCTTATCCGAAAAGCCTTCTTAAGGCCATAGACGCTTAAAGGTTCAAATACCTTGTTAAGCGCATTTGGGACGTTCCTGGTATAGTGACTAGTCGCCAGAACTTGTCAATTTGACTTGGCACTCGTTTGATAGAAAACATAGGTAAAATACGGGGTTATTTCGAGGGAAAGATGGAGGTTGATGATGATGGTTGCATTTTAATGACGCAAGGCCATCTGGGGCAAAGAGCGCCAAAAACAGGTGGGTAACTACCACAGATTAAAAGTGAATACTAACATTGAATAGCAACAGAGGTAAAAACAAATAAAGACAATGGAGATGGCTGGTGTAGAGGGCCAGATTGTGATTATGCATGATACGTAATGAGATTCAGAAATTTAACTTCTGATAGATATTTAAAACATTGGTTCATCGCCTAAAAAGTGCGATTGGTGGAGTGGGATTTGTTCTCTGTACACTTTTGGAAAATGTTTGCGTCGTGTGGTGTGGAGTGCCTTGCACGTAGTTAGCATGTGAACTACGGATAGGCCCTGTCCACACCTGCCGCACAGGGGTCTCGATAATCCAGTGAGCAAGTGTGAATGTGTTGGCCTATCCGTAGCCTGCCTAAGGCTAGTTCCATGTGTCTGTCTTGTTTGTCTGTTAAGTATCTACCTAAGTGTGGCTTTATAGTGTAGAGTTTGTTCTCTGTTTGTGTGTCCCATGTTTCCTGCCAGGATTTTCGCAAAGCTGTCCGTACCAGTGGCTTTAGGTCGAGGTAGGGAACACACGGTACATCTATGCCACTGCGGAGGGCAGCCACAGCGACACTCTGGTCAGCAATTTGGTTTCCCAGAATGCCACTGTGACCCGGAACACAGCAAACAAATATTTTTAGTTTTGAGTTATTAGCAAAGGTTAGAGCTTTGATTAGATGCTGGAGGACAGTGTTTTTCGTAGGTCTAAACCGATGTAAGCCTGTTACCACACTTAGAGTGTCTGTACAGTTAATGAAGTGTTCTGTTCTGGTTTGTGTAATGTGTTGTACTGCTAATAAGTTACCATGGGCTTCTGCCGTAAAAATGCTGCTATTTCTGCGCAATGTCTCCGTACTGGTAAAGTTGGGGCCATGTGCAGCACATGCGACGTTCGAAGAAGACTTTGAAGCATCGGTGTAGAAGGCGGTGTAGCAGGTATTTGTGTTCTAACTGTAGGAAGTGCTATAGTATAAGTTCTCTGGGGGCATTTCGTTGTTCGATATGTTTGAAAGAAATATCATACGAAATTTCTGACCTCTCCCAAGGCGAAACGAGGTCAGCAACAGAAGACTTCATGGTCTCCGTGCTGCGAACAACGAATCGCATGAGATGTTTATGATCAAGCTGCATGGGTGATTTTTTACAAAAGTCGCTTTAATAGCATATAGCAAAGAAGTGTAAAAACGCTGGTGTTCAAGGCTCCACCTATCACACTCTGCATATAGGCTTTGAATGGGACTCGTCCGGAAAGCACCAGATGCAAGACGGTGCCCCAAGTGCAGCACTAGGTCCCACATTTTCAGGGCAGTTTTACAGGCGGACCCATACACGACACTCCCATAGTCCAACCGTGAGCCAATAACGCTGGTAAAAACGCGGAGGGGTATTTGTTTGTCCGCTAGGTAGGAGCAATGCGAGAGGAGCTTCAGGATATTCATGGTTTTCAGGCATTTCTGCTTCAGGTGTTTTATATACGGAATGAATGTCATTTTTTCATCAAGTACCACGACTAAAACTTTGTGTTCCTTTTTGAGAGGGATTGAGATACCTTTAAGTTTAATATCAGGATCAGCATGGATTCCGCGCCTCCGTGAAAATAGAACGCAAATGCACTTATCTTGATTACGCTTAAATTTATTCTTTTCTGCCCACTCAGCGAGTTTGGTGACACCAAGCTGGACTTGCCTCTCGCAAACGGACAGATTACAGGAATTGAAGGAGATTTGAACATCGTCTACATATAGAGAGTAAGAAATGGTCGGTGGCAGTCCTTTCTCAAGAGAGTTCATTTTTATAATAAACAGCGCGCAGCTCAAAACTTGAGGCACACCGTTTTCCTGGACGTGAACTCAGGAATATGTATTGCCCACTCTTGCACGAAAAGTTCTTTCCGACATGTAGCTTGCAAGCGTATCTAACATGCTGCCTGACAGACCAAAAAAACTTAGGTCGTAAAGAATTCCATACCGCCATGCAGTATCATACGCTTTTTCAATATAAAAAATACTGTCATACAATACTGCTTATGAATAAACGCATCTTTGATGTGGGATTCTAAGGCAACAAGTTGATCATTTGTAGATCGCCCCTCCCTGAAGCCTGCCTGGCAGCTCTCAAGAAGTCCGTTGTACTCCAGAAAGTACACAAGTCTTCTGTTACTCGTCTTCTCGAGAAGCTTGCACAGACAGCTTGTCAGGGCGATAGGAGATAACTGGTGGCAGAGGATGGGTCCTTCCCCTGCTTCAGCAAAGCAGTCACTATAGCCTCCCTCCAAGACCTCGGAATTTGCCCCAAGAGCCATATTTTGTTGTGAAGCTGAAGGAGTGTTACATGACTGCCTGTGTGCAGGTGTTGTATCATTGTATATGTTATGTTGCCTTGGCCCGGAGCTGAAGGCTTACAGCCGCTCAGAGCAGCCCTCAGTTCATGAAGCAAGAACTCCGAGTTATAAGAAGTGGCTGACCTGTTGTTATCACATAATAGCTTCTTTTCCGCAGCGGTTTTATGTTTCAGGAAAGTTTTGTGTAATGTGCGGAACTGGACACGTGTTGTAAATGTCGTGCGAGTGTGTTAGCCTGGTCTTCGAGTGTATCCCCTGTTCGGCTAACCAGGGGCAGGCTGTGTGTCTGTTGCTCTTTAAGTTTACGTATTTGTGTCCAGACTTTGTGTGTGTCAGTGTACGAGTTTATGGGTGTGAGGAAGGCACGCCAACTTTCCCTCTTGGCCTCACGGCGCACGCCCTTCCCCCGGGACTTCGCTCGTTTGAAAGATATCAGGTTATCTGAAGTAGGGTATCTACGAAGGATACCTTACGCCTTGTTCTAGGCCTCTCGTGCCTGCCTACAGTCCTGGTTCCACCAGGGCCTCCTTTGGTTTCGCGGGGCACCGGAGACCTGGGGAGTGGACTTTTCAGCGGCGTCAAGAATGTGCGCAGTGACCAGTTCTGTTGGCTCGACTTCGTGTAGGTGTGTTATGGATGTTTGGTGTAGTTTAGATGTTTCTGTGAACGTGTTCCAATTAGCTCTCGCTTCATTGAACGTTTTGTGGGAAGGGGAACTGTTTCGGCCTATATATGATAGTGAGGTAGGGAAGTGGTCACTTCCGTACGGGTTGGTGTCCACCTCCCATTCCAGGGAGGGGAAGTCAACTGCTGAACCAATAGCTAAGTCTAGGTGTGAGTAGTGTTGTGTGATATGTTATGGAATGTAGGCTGTTTCTTGATAAATAGAAATGCTCCTGATTATGTTAGGAACCTTTCAATGAGGCGACCCCGCGCATCTGTTCGTGAAGATCCCCAGAGTGAGTTGTGTGCATTCAGATCACCTAATAATATATAAGGTTCAGGTAGCTAATCTATCACAGTTTCAAAATCAGAACTTGTTAGCCGATAATCAGGAGGGATTTATATGGAGCATATTGTTACTAGCCATTGAAAGATTATCGTTCGGATTGCAACAGCCTCAAGGACAGTCCTCAGGGTGACTGGATGACATGCTAAGGATGTTTAGCGATCATGACCACACCACCAGAAGTCGGGCACGCATCTCTGTCCTTTCTGAAAACCAGATAATTTTTGAGGAAGTTGGCATGTTTTTTGTTTAAAAGTGTTTCTTATAAGCACAAGACACTTGTTTGGTTGGCATGCAGTAACTCGTACACATCATCACGATTTGTAAGGAGACCATTACAGTTCCATTGTATGATATTTTGTCTTCCCTTTACGGACATTTAGGAGCAACAGGAAATTGTGTATGAGTGTGTATTCATGTTTTATCTCTGGGGGATTGTACTCTTGGAAGGGGCTTTTTCGGCCTGTCTGTTGGCTTGGATGTCGGAGGCCGTTCCTTGCACTGCGATGCAGGCAGATACGACCCGACGTCCATCTCATCCTCAGATGTCCTGGGTGTGTTCGACAGACTGGACTCCCTGGACCTGGATGTAGCACCCGTTAGGGCGCTTTTCCCTTCATCCACCACTGCCGAGGGCGTCGTGGGCGCCACGGGCAGGACAGGTTGTGGGGCGAGCCCAGGCGGCACAGAAAGTGTGCCCTAAGACCGGCCCGTCTATGGCCGCTTTCTGGCATGTCCGGCCAGAATCCAGGTTCTGGCAGCCACTGATCATGCGTTGAACGGCCAACATTCGGCAACCAGCGCTTCGGTATTTTTCCGTCCGCCCGTGTCCGGACGGACAACGGCAGCTAACCGGCTGCCAGATATTCATTTCTCTTACGGCTGCCGATGTTGAGAAAGAGAACGGCCGAATTACGGCCTTAGGGCATCCGTTTTTTCTTCGGGAAGCGGTAACAGGCCGAAGCACGGCTAGCGACCGGCCACAGAATATGCGTATTCTTGCGGCAGTTGATGTTCGAAAGGAGACCGGCCGGAGCGCGGCTGCCGTGCATTCGTTGTTTCAACGGTGAACCGCGCGTCCGGCGGTAGAATATTCGTTTTCTTCGGGCAACCAGTGTTATGAAGGATACTGGCCGACGTACGGCCCCAGAATATACGTTTTTCATTCGGTTAGCTGTCCTCGGCCGAATTACGGCAAGAGAATGGCCGCCGAATATTTGGCAACCGGTGTTCAAGAGGAGACCGGCCTACGTAAGGTATCTGGTTATACGTCATTTTTTCGGCAAACGGCATACAGCCGAACAACGGCACGCGCCTGAGCGCCGAGAATTCATGCACAGACGTGTTTGGAAGGAGTCCGACCGGTTTTTTTTTCTGGGGGAGAAAAAGCCGTTAGGGAGCCGAACGACTGGGACGCGTTTTTCATCCGCTCCGTGTTTCTACGTTTTAAATGAACGAACATCGTTTTTCAAAGAGTAATGAGTGTTCTTGGTGAACGGGCAAGGTGCAAGGACTCTCTGGACATTAGCAGGGAACCTTTTAGGTGATCGAAATGTCATTTATTGCCACAAGGAGACTGTGCCACACCGACGGGTGAGCTAAGCCTCGCCAGTCATCGCCGCACGACGCCTCTGCCGCCGGCTTCGTCGAAGCATCAGCTCGAGGCTATTGGCCCCCTCAAGAAATGGAGAGCATTGGAGACATCGACCCGGCAGAGATGTCCGATCCGAGATGGAGATGGTTCACCAGAATAACTGGCCTTCAAGGGCGTCGAGCAAGCGGCCACCACGCATGAGCTAAACCGCCACCATGTTAAGGACTCCCCACCAAAGAAAGGCAAGTGCGAGCAAAAGCGCAAGTTATTCTGCGTACAATTAAACTGCGACAAGCAATGTTGCACTATGTTGTTGGTGATAAACGTACAAGAGACTCGCTCGCGCATTGGTAGGATCAACTTCATGCCCTGCACTATGTTACTTCATGGGATTTTACGACTGCCTATTTAGAAAAAAAAACTATTTTAAATTTGCGATAACAACAGAGCCTTGTCACTGACGAAGCCTAGCTGTTAATTTAGTTCCTATGTTTTAAGGTGAGCTTAGCTACTCTTGGGATAGGACTCATTTGGTTAAACATAATCGCCAGCATCCTAGCAAACACGGATTTTGTCAGGATTTTCTTGCTCAACGCAGATTGTTGAGTTCACGCACGATTTGGCTCTTGCAATAGATAAGCTTAAAGAGGTTGACTGTATATTCTTGGACTGCAAAAAAGCAAATGATGGTGTTCCATATCCCCTTCTGCGTAGTACATTTCATCCTATGAACTGAATGAATCGGTTTTTGCAATGTTATTACTATTGGCCCTATAGCTTTGTTCAAACGTACTGTGTAGTTTACGGGACTATAGCGAATGAACGTGATTCCGTATACGTGCAGCTTTATTCGAATTTAATAACATCCTGGTGTGCTGATTCAGAAAAGTTTTTGGATGTTAAATAGTGTGTTAACGTGGCACCTTTACAAGAAAACCTCCATTCGAATCGAATACGTATACCGTAAATTATGCTGCTGTGACAACGGCCGAGGAATATAAATAACTAGGAGTTATTTTTGGGAGTGGTTAGAGGTTAAATAGGCAGGTTCACACCATAAAAGTTACGGCTGCATATGTTTTTGGCTTTCTGAAACGAAATTTCTGTGAACCTCCATCTAACTGAAAAAACAACCGTATTTCACTCATGTGCGCTCAATCTTGGAGTACGCATGTGTTTTCGTGGATCCCTACACCAAAGAGCTGGTTGATACGCTCGAAAAAATACAGAATATGTCAGTGGGATTCCTATTAGGTAATTGGCACGCTCAACTTAGCATGAGAGAAATTAAAGTAAACTGAAATGGCAGGACGTGAAAGATCACAGACGAAACCACAGGTTGAACTTTTTTCGTAATATCTATCATTCGAAAACTGGAGTAGAAGGGGAGAAGTATGTCCAAGCGCCATTCTACATATCGCAAAGTGGGACCGCTAGCTTAAAGCAAATTATTAACTTTCCTTTAAAGGTGACGCCTTGCGCGATTCATATTATTTTACATCAATACTGCAGTATTATTATCTTCCACGTATGATTGCATTAACTGTTTATATTGACGATTTTCAGCGCGCTTTGTGGAATTATTTTGTTATTTTGTCTCGTATTTAATGCTTGGTGTAATGTATCTCCCTTCTGTAATGCATGCAAAGGCAAGCAGGCATCAAATAAATAAATAAATAAATAAATAAATAAATAAAACAATTAATAAAAAATGAATAAAAATAAATAAATAAATAAACTTCCAGAGGCGCAAGTTTGCCTCCGACGGGTTGAGAACCCTACGCATTCAACCTTGACCAATAAAATATTTATTGCCCTATTCGTTGCAGTATGCAAGGTTTCCTGTATGCATGCTACCATTGCTATGTCATTGGTTTGAAACAATTTATGTAACTCTAATTTTACGCCTTTCCTTGCGTGAACACAGAGGGATACAACTGCAGCCACCTGAAGCCGGGCGTCATTCGCAACGCGTCTACAATTTTTTGAACGTAGTATGACATTAGAAGTAAATTAAGTTCTTTTGGACTATTAAATGGTGTGGACCTATACTCATGAAAACAACATTAAAATAGATTGAAAATGAAAGTACCTGTTCGCTCCTTCTTAGGATAAGCCCTGCGCAAGATCATCAGAAACGTTGATCGAGTAGAAAATGTCTTTGCAAGAAAAATGGGCAAAAACTGGACATACTTTTTGTGACGGAGTTATATTAAATGCTCCTGAGTGTTTTGTTGAAAACCAAAACGCTTCGTAAAGGCATTCACGCCGGTTTTATATACAGCAAAATTGGTCAAGGAACTATTATAAAATAGTTTATGTAGTCATAGCATGAGAGTGTTCCGGAATATTACCCTAAAAGAAATTGGCTAAAAGCGGCGCAATTTCTCTCTCTGAAATTCAACCCACTAAAGTATGCGCCCTCCGCCGCCCCCCCCCCCCTCCCCCCCCCCCTTCTCTTTCCCCGTTTATTACAGGTAAGCCGCCCCACAGAGGATATCAGGACCTGGACAATAAATCTATTCAAGCTCTACAAAGAAATGAATATTTTCTGTGTTCGGCAGTAAAAGAGGCACAGCAATTAAAGGAAAGACAATTTGTGAGCACTGTTTAATAAATGAATTTTGCTGTCAACTGAGGCTGGTAATTAAGCAAGGCTGCGCTGAAAGCTTGACGGCTGGTGGTTACGCGCGAGCTCACTTTGATGTGGCTGCATTGGACCCAAAATGCTGGGTTTGTGCTACTTCTGCACTGCGCGAATGAGTCATCTGCTTGCGCGACATGCAGTGACCGGCCTCAGTACAGTTAAGGTACTGTGGCTGAACTCCAATGCCCGCAGCACGGCCGTATTTCCGGTAGCTTTAGTCCGGCTGGAGTCCGACGACCGCATCTCGGCTGTAATCCGGCGGCCGTACTTCGGCCGTACACGGGTGGCTTTGGAATGGCCGGAGCCCTACGGCTGGAATCTGGCCGTATGACCGTAAGCCGGTCGACTGGCCGACGGACACTGGCCGTTGGACAGCCATGGGAGTACGGCCGTATACGGCCAAAAGGCCCACATTTGGACATGGGCCGAACATGGCTGCCGGAAAACGGCCGGACAGAAAATCACCGGCCAAAGTACACCGGCCTGTTTTAGGCCGAACAGTCCTGTGCTGCCTGGGAGGTTTGGAGAGGGCGTGGTTCCTTCCGTGTCCATTTCCTCAGGGCTCTCGGGTGTGCTCGAGATCTGTGAGGAACGGACAGGAGTGACTACGCCACCATCAGCATGAGTGGCCACCTCAACCGCTGCCGGTCTAGCAAGTGGCGTGGTGACCGGGGCGGCTGCCACAGGCAGCCTCGTGAGGGGCGGGGACGGGAGCAAGTCAGCTGAGCTGTGTTGCGTCGCCGCCTAAACCAGGCGCCGCTCCGCCCTCCGGCGAGCAGCGTCGGCGTACTTTCGAGAGCTGAAGAGTGCAAACCTCTTTCGGGCCTCTGGAAAGCTGACGTTTTCATTGACCTTCAATTAAATGATTTGTTTTTCTTGTTTGAACGTTTAACACGATCGTGAATATGCTGCGGGAGGTACATGGCCGTTAGGGCAGGGGAAGTTGCTTGCGTCGCAGTTGTCTGTAAGATGATCAGGTTGACCACACTTTGTATATTTTGGTGTGCCCCGGCAAGATCTTGTACCGTGCCCATACCGCTGGCATTTGTAGCAGCGGCGTGGGTCTGGCACGTACGGGCGCGTGGGACCTCGGAGGCAACCAGCCGTCACGGATTCTAGTAGTGGGGTTCTGTCAAAGGTCAAAATACGTGCTTTGCTTTGATCTATTTGCTATCTCGTCTTATTATGATTCGCCGGAGTGCTGTGACCCCTTGGTGACGCAGTCCTTCTAGGATGTCGGTTTCGGTTTTGTTGATTAAATCGAGTTCCGAGATAACGCCTTGAGAAGAGTTTAGGGTTCTGTGAAGTGTGATTGTTGTTTCTGGACAATCGATGTTACTTTGTTGCAGGAGCTTATTGGCCTGCTCTTTGTGGCTGACTTCGATCAGCACATATCCAGATGCACGTTTTTTCACCTTGTAGTTTTTTCCAGCAACACTTTGTTAACAAACTTTGCAACAAGGAAGACTGATTTCCACTTACAGGGGTTTCTTTGTCAAGTGACTGCATAATGAGTGAAGCGAGGAAAGATGTCATTGCTTAGGAGGTCAATGTTCAGAAGAGGTTTCGACGTTACTTTGGTGCGGGCCCCTTTCAGGGCCCGATTATTCAATTTGGGCTGTTTAGAGAATACCATAAGCTACAGTATAAAAGTAGGGGATGGGGTCTCTTTCTTCTCAAACCTTACCCTGGTATCTTGAGAGGTCCCGGAGCTTCCTGCATGGTAAACAGACAGGGAGCCCATCCGCCGGAGCTTGACCTGAGCTCCGAAGGCCGCCGTTTGAGGTTTCTACACTTCACCGTACAACACATCGCCACGGTTGGATCCAGATTATGTATGGGGGCTCGGGGTCCGCGGTGTCACCAACACCGTCACCAGATTGCTCAAGGTGCTTCCTGCGGGGAGAAAGATGGAGGAATAGACTTCTTTAATCTCCGGTTTCTTTCCTGACGTCTAATTTACAGACACCCGGTTGTACCAGAGGGTAAATTGGAAGCGCAGGCGCAGAAACAATAGCAGGCATATTTCATTTCCGACGATTATATAAAAAGCGAATAATTTTTTTTCAGGGGAAAGTTTTATTATTAATATTTTTTATTTAATATTTTACGCCTTTCTCAGGCTCATACAGGGTGGGAGTGAAAATATACACACTCGGGTACAAACCAAGGAAAATCGCAGATACCAAAATAAAGAGAATCACAAGGTGCTGGTGAAACTAAAACTTGGAAGATGAAAGCTATTGCACAAAATTACGGCCAGGTCACGAAACACCATCCTGGCATCAGCAGATGTTACAGTGTTAGTGTGTTCTGAAGCGCTCAGAAACAAAAAAGGGAAACTTTCACTCTTCATGAAACAATCTTTCATCATTTCGAACAAATTATTCTGCAGAGGAAAGGTTAACGCATTCACGTGACAGTTTGTTCCACTCTTCCACTGCTCACGTGAAAAATGAATATTTAAAATTGACACAGCGTGACATGAATGGTATGATGCACTTAGTATGGTTGGTACGAAGGGAGGGATGGTTAGGTGGCTTTATATAGTTGTCCTTATCTATGCTTAAACCAATGTGATATAAAAGAAAAAGAAACTTTAAGGAACAGACACGGCCACAGGCTGCAAGGGTCGGTAAGCATGCCCGCCTGCGCAGCTCAGTGACAATGTCATGCCTCGAATACTTCGAATAGATAAAGCGAAGGGCCTTGTGTTGATGTTTTCTAATTTGTTCGAAAAATATTTATTTGGGGGTTCCAAACAATGCTGGTGTACTCGAGGATCAGCCTTATGAGAGATGTATATGCTGTCAGTTTTACATTAGAAGGCGCCAGCAACTTTTCGACGCAGGAACCCTAGCTGGTGAAATGCTTTTGTGTATGTGCTGTTTATATGTGCATCCCACTTCTGTTTACATGTAAAAGTGACACCCAGGTATTTAACAGCGTCGTTTTTTGCAATGCTTGTGCCAACTAAATTGTAATTCAAATGACGGATTGTTTTTGTGCGAGTTATGCTAAGGCAAGCGGTTTTCGATACGTCAATTTCTATTCTCCACTCAAGGCACCAACATGCAATTTAGCTAGTGTGGTGTTAAAGGAGCCATGAAGAGAAGAAAAAAGTTTGGTTCATTCGCAGGATTGCCTCGTTAGAACCATAACGACACCACTTATAACGCAAACTTCGCTCAAATAAGCTACATAATTAGGAAAAAAGGAAATGATCATGTGACCCACCAGCTCACTTTCCGCAACAGAACCTATGATGTCACTCGAGAATGCTCTGCGATTGGCGGAGGCCGGCAAAAGCAAACGCATGTTAGGCAGGGCTTACAGTTTGCATAGCGAGATAAATGCCCGTGAAACATACTGCACATTCTTTTTATGACAAAGAACGGTGGAGTAAACGGTTGAAGTTCCGAACGAACACGCAAGCGTGTGCGCCAATGCGTACGAAACTACCGCCGGCCGAGCTGGACATCTCGCCGTCGCGCAGACAAATTTTCGGGTTCGAGGCTCTTAGGGGCCAACGAACCGTCCCAGCACGCACAGCCGCGACCTTGCTTGGTATCGTAATCCCTTCACAGGAGGTTGGCCGTCATATCGCCAACCAGCAAAGGTAAAAATAGAAACGAGGGGAGTAAGGAACAGCAAGCAGCGACGAGATACCATTCCGAAACTGCGACGACTCGTTGAAGTTTCGGAATGGTGTTGGCTTGCTGCTATAGTTAGGAGCTCGTTTCCAGTTTACAACCACTGAAAACTTCAGTTTGTTCGAGTACTTTACAATGAAATTTTGCTGCTACGTTTTGAAATACCCATGTAGTACTTGCAAATCGTCGAGGGAGTGTGACATCCCCGGTGAGGAGATCTCTTTTCATGTGCTGCCCAACGACGAACCTCGGCGAAGCAAGTGGCTCTGTTTTGTGAACTTTGCAAACGGAGGAGAAAGAGAGCTAAAGGAAGTACGAGTGTGCTCACTTCATTTCCGAAGAAGTGATTACGGCAGGGACCCTTACGTTAGCTCACTCCTGGGACATGCTGGCGCTCGTCGCCGACTTCGTCAAATCGCTCTGATCTTGGGGGAAAAAATGCCGTTAACACCGCGAATTGACGATCGTATCTTTCTGGTCGAAGCAGAGAGCTCGCGCGAACGGCTTTCTATACACGGCCAACTGGCGTAAGCGATACTGCTACTGAAATTGAACTATTATTAACCGTAATAAAAATACGGAACATACGTACCACTCTGTATTCGTCCGTCGCGACGGGGCTGACGAGGCAGCGGTGCCGACGGCAGGGCGCTCGTCTGTTGTGGGTATCGCGGAATGGTCGCTTTCCCGTCCACCGCATATCCCACAACTCTTGCCGCTCGTGCACTTAGAAGCATTGAGCGTTCAAGTGGTGTGAGGTTGTTAAATGCAAGCCCGAGCTTCTCGGCGAGAGTTTTGTTCTCCGGATCAGGCGATTCCATGACTAGGGCTGCGGGTGCACTAGGTTTTACTAGTATTTTTAAAATGGCCGCCTTCTCGATCGACTCCCGCGTGTGGGTGCTATATGGAGTCGACATACTAAGTATTTGTTTCATGGACCGGCTCGTATGACGCCATTGTTCACGTCACGGAATGTGCAATTTTAGCGGGAGATTTAAAATGTTGGCTTAAATTGCCTTATTTCTCAATGAATAAGGCATCATTTGCTTCGGGGACAGCGCTTGGTGTACTATGAAACACCTAATCTTTCGAATAAAACAAACTTTTGTTTTCTCTTTATGGCTCCTTTAAGTCTAAACTGGTAATCAGTAGTGCTGATAGTGATGTAGATCACGCAGTCATCACCGAATAGTCTCATTTTAACGTTAGGCGCAAGACACGTATAAATATCAAAGACATATATTCGGAACAAGATGGGCCCTTAACCGGAACCTTGCGGTACCCCAGAAAAAACTTCCAATGAATCAGAGGCTGCGTTGTTTACGGTAACTTACTGCTTACGATTTGATCGATACATTTTCATCCATGCTATTATGTTACTGTTAATACCAATAGATACAAGTATGTCAATCAATTTACTGTGGGGCACCTAATCGAAAGCTTTGGTGAAGTCTGTAAATATGGCGCCAGTTTGCAGTTTTGAGTTAATAGTTGTTACGAAATCATGAGTGATTTCGAAGAGTTGAGTAACAGTAGACCGGTTTTTACGGAAACCGTGTTGGTTTGGGTGCAATAAGTTGTTATCATCTAAATATGTCATTATTGCTTTGTTGATTACATGTTCCAATAACTTACAGCAGCAAATAGTTAGTGAGATATGCCTGAAGGTTTCTATGTACACCATGCTCCCGCCTTATGAATTGGAATTACTTTTGCACACAACCAGTCTGCAGGTAAAGAAGCTGTTAGCAGGGATGCTTTAAAATTGCTTCAAAAAAGCGACATAGCTGCAATGCATAGCGCCGAAGGAAAACATTTGAAATATTATTCGGACCCACTGATTTCTTAACATCGATCTGCAACAGCAGGTTAAGAATACCTTCCGTAGTGATAAGGACATAGGGCATTGAAAAAGAATGCACCGGAGCAACAGGGCTGCTTGGTGCGCATGCGCGCGTAAATACCGACTGAAAATATCTATTGAAAGCATTGGAAACAGCCTGCGCGTTATTTACAACAGTACCCTCAATTTCTACTTCGGTTGTTGGGTCTTCAGGCCGTGCCAAGTAACACCAAATGTTTTCTGAGTGGTGCAGCATGAAGTGAGATAACGTATGTGAAAAAAAAGTTTGCCTTGCACTTCTAATTTCCGCCTTAAGCTCAAATACAAGTTCTTCTAAAATGATTGGGTCCTCTTGTTCTTGCGCATTCTCTGTACCCTTCTTTTCAGGTGAATAACACGACGATTGATCCATGGTGTTTTTCTTCGTGTGCGTTTTAGTTTCGTTGGGATAAAATTTTGTTCACAGTACGTAAATATTTTTTTCAGTTGAATCCACATACCATTAACACCCTCACATTCCTCTTGATAAAAAGTCTCTAGTGCTGTGTCGAGGTAATCAATAACACAAGCATCATCAGCTCCCGTGTAGTCTTTCTCGGCTATCCGTGAATTTGTACCATCGGGTTTGGGATTTGAGCATTCAAGGTTAAAAGTTATGATTATATTTTGTGGTCAAATATTTCATCTTCTACAGTGGCTTTACCGGATGGGATATCAGAAAGAAAAGCTAGGTCTAGTATGGAGCAAGTATTTCCTTGAATACGGGTTGTTTCCTGGACCAACTGGGACAATGAAAAATTGAATATTATATTGTATAATAGCTCGCTGTTGGCGGAATTTCTAGTAGTGTAAAGTTTGTCTAGTCAATAGCGAGATTGAAATCTCCAGTAAGGATTAATTTGGTGCGGGGGTAACCTTATCAACCAGATAGTCATGTACTTGTAAAAGGTAATCATCTGACGCATTTGGTTTTCTGTAGATGCCACCGATCAGTACTGGAGCATCGCGAGCACCAAACGCTTTCATTATTCGCGATACCCTTTTCTCTGCGATAGTGCAAGCCGCGTTTTATTGCAATGGTGACCCCGCCCCCGCTACCGTTACTATCTGACCGAAGTAGGCAGTATGACGAAGAAACAATTTCAAAATCAGGTATGTCTAGGTGTAGCCACGTTTCACTTATCACTACAATATCAGGAGTGTACGAAAATAACAACTCTTCCAACAGTTTTGTTAACAATGCTACGGGCATTCAAACATACCAAGGCAAACGATGTAGTGGCTTGCGCGTGCCACGCGTTGTTTTTAGCGGGACTATCGTGACGTGCCCTTCGCAGGGAAACTCTTGCATCTTTTTGTTCATCGCATACGTACAAGTCGTCTTCTATCTTCAGTTTATCGAATACAAGAGTACCCTTGCCACCATTGTCCCGATCGTCTTTTACTAATTGCCATGGTTTTTTTCGCAAGTCCCGAACTCGTGCTGAAAAGGCTAAGGATATCGATATTGTTGTTCCCTTCAGTTTGCCGCAATTACGAAGGACTAACAATTTTTTACATAAATTGTACAGCTTAAGAATTACTCGCAGCTCTCGATTTTGTTTTTTTCTTGCCAATTAGGTCCATACGTTCTACAGATGTAACATTGACCTTGAGGATATCTTTAAAAATGCCCTTAACATACCGCTGTTTTAAATCTGCAGTTTGTTCGCTATCACCCTCTTCCAAGCCATAGATTATTATTTTATCCCGGTGGCTCCTGTTTTCGAAGTCTTCCACCTTATCGGATAACTCTCGCACCAGTTTATTTCTTTCTACAGTCATTATCTCGTGCTCGGCGGGTTTATCCTCGCATAGTTGTAGGCGAGCTAACTCTTTTTCTATGGCGGTGAATCTTTCCTGTACGTTGCCTACCATTGTTTCTACTTGTTTCAAGTTTTCGAAAGAGCAGAGAGCGTCTCATTGGTCTTCGTTTGTTCATTTAGGATTTTCTTGAGAAGCTGGCTGTTTAAGGTGGCTTTGGAACCAGGATATGAGTCTGAGCGGGGTCCAGGGTTTAACTCCACATCACCTGAGGTCAGCAGCACTAGTCTAATAACAAGCGAACAATCACACAATGAAGAAAGCAGGCTCTGTGGGCTTGGCCGCACTACTGAAGTGAGCGGATCGTCTCTAATAGAGAAGACAGAATGTTTGTCGTCCACCTGGACGAAAAAGTAGAAATGCATGAGCAACGGCCCGAACACGGTACTGCCAACCCCACTGAAAGGCTGCTTAAGATGGCTCCGGGTTTTATGCTGGAGCTCAAGAGTGTCCACTGACGTCACACTGTTGACAACATGGTAGGGGAGCAGCAGTTGAGGTGAAATGCTTCTTTCCCTGACGGTGCTTCGTCGCCGGGGCTGTCCGGCGCAGCCGCGACGATGCTTCCTTGCGGTGGAAAACTTTTCGCCCGGCCGACGACAGAATCTAGCCACCGCAGGTTGATCTGGACGAAAAAGTAGAAATGCATGAGCAGCCACCCCAACTCCGTGGTGCGGTGTATGACGGTGTGTGCCCGTTCAGCGCTTCTCACACCAATGACGGCACGGTGTGGTTAGTCGTAAGGGTGGTGTGGGCCGCCTCCTTAACTCCCGAACGGGGTGGGGCCAGAAGTGACTTCACCGATGTTGATTTTGTTTTGCGGTCGTATAAAAGGTCTACAATGCAGTCGTACATCCTCTCCGCGCATCCTGCGCGCTGTTCAGGTTCCAGAGGATTCCCTCGTGTGCCACGTTGTCGAAAGCCCCGTTGAAGTCGAGTGCAAGGATGACCCTTGGAGAGTGTAAGGTGGTACGGACGGGGATCTTCTCTTTCAGTTGGATGAGCACATCGTGAGTTCCGAAATATTGTCTGGAAACGAACATAGTATCCGTCTTACGACGCTCACCCGCAAGCACTTGGACCGCTATGTGCGGTCCACTTCACCATTCCCTTACAGATGGCGAATTTTGCGCGGTGAACGACTATGACGTCGACCCCGCAGACAGCGTTTGGTAGGTCGTGTCATCTTTTTGGAGCCAAATAGAATTTCTTTAACCCACCGGGCTTAACGATAAGCGCTGAACGCACGTGGGCAATAACGGCCCGAGGCACGGAAGTTGGAAGGCATTGTGGACCATGGTTGTACCCGCGAAAGCTGAGATAGCAAGCTCTACGTTGTATCTTGCCGTTAAAGAATACTGGTCGGCGTCACCACAGGCACGCGGCAGGTCATCAGGGGAGGTAGTTGGAGCTCATGACTGCAACTTTGTCGGTTAATCTGGCGCGTCAAGGATTCCGGGCACTGTAGGAGACTGTACGCTCAGTAAAGCCTGGCCCAGGACGTTGTACCTTTTGGCTGAGATGCAGAAGCCACGCATGGTAACTTGGCCATCCATCAGACCTAACCATATATTCCTCTTCGTAAGGAGACTGGTGGCATAAAAGAAAAGGGCGATGACGGGGCTCGAAGTATTTTCCTCGCGTTAGATACGTGATTCAGTTGAGTTAGGTGTTCGAGTCACCAGTTATGTAGGCAGAGCGGCCGTCGCGAATCAAGGCGAGCGGACTACGTTACGAAGTTGCACGGCACCTGAGGCCGACAGGCCAGCCCGCGGAGACGAGACGCGGACATGATGAGTTATGCGCCATACCATTAAAAGCCGAAACAACGACAACGGTGACATTTCACCCTTGGACCCAACCTCGCTGTCTTCATTTATTCTAATACAGCACGGAAGCCTACTGATAACGATGGTGCTGCTGCGGATGCTGCCACAAAGGATTCCCACATGGGTAGGTTGGATCTTTTGCGTTGTCGTTAGAAGGTTGAGCATAGGTGGTTCATGGCTATACGCTACCGTGTGAAGGTTTTTGATGTGAGCGGTTGGTTTCCAGCCTTGTGTATTGGTTGGATGATTGAATGTCTAAGGGGTGCGGTTAAAAATCCGGCAGTCGACGCATCGTTACAGAGTTATGGTAAAAGTCTGTTACTTTTACGTGAAGACTTCTTAATGTGGCCCGGCTGTCGTTCTTGCTCGGGGCGCTGCGTTAATTAACACGCTGCAGGGCTGATTCTAGTTCTCGCCGGGTGTATGGATATTCTG
Organism: Haemaphysalis longicornis; assembly: GCF_048455015.1. Lineage (NCBI taxonomy): Eukaryota > Metazoa > Arthropoda > Arachnida > Ixodida > Ixodidae > Haemaphysalis > Haemaphysalis longicornis. Next base: position 35,861,827 of record NW_027526385.1, on the reverse strand, counting down.
AGTGCTTGGGTCACGTGCACTTGGTTAGGTCGGAGTTGGAATAGTGCTCGTGCGATGGAAGGAAGGGTCAGCAGGGGCGGAATTCTCCAAAATAACGACGTCAGTTTGAAGCGACGTGGCAGTGCTCTGCAAATGCATGTATTTTTCGGTGAGGGCGTCGTTTTGTGGGGCGGGAAAGTGGAGAAAAGACGGGGAGAGGCACGAAAGGGCCAGCTCATGGTCCAATGCGGTGCCCAATAGTGTGCGTAGCTTTGGACATCTGCAGGCTGCTCCAGAGGGGGGGGGGGGGGGGGCGAGTGCGGGGGCGCTCCTTTTGTCTTTTCTACATTTTTCCGCCCCTCATAGTTACACTCTGACCCAAGAATACATTCGCTTGCATGAGACTACCTCGTCGCCTGAGCACGACGCCACTTTTAATACGTAGCATTCTTTGCCAAGCTCCCCCACAGCTAGACCCGTGTATCGCCCTGTATTTCCAGAAAAATGCGAATATTGCCGAAGTTCTACCTGTAATCTTTATAATTGCGTAAACGGAGATAATTGGTCGGACGAAATTTAGAAAAGCTGAAAAATAAGAAAAACGAAAAAATTACGATAAATGCGAACCGTATTAGGCTTTTCCACAACAATGGAGATTTTACAGAATTTTCATCTGTAACCGTTACAATACCGTAATGGAGACAATTGGTCGAATGAAATTTAGAAAAGCTAGGTAATTAAACAAATTTTCACTATTACGGGAAATGACGAACCGTGTAACGCCATGCATTTCCCCAACTTTGCAGATCTCTGGAAAGTCCCACCAGTAATCGTCGCAACAGCTTAAATGGATATAGTTTATCGACCAAAATTTTAAACAAAAAATATGTATAAAAATTAGGGGAAATCGCGAACCGTAGTATGCCCGGCATTTCTATAGTAACGCAGATTTTGCGGAACTGTCACCTGCACTTGTTATAATAATGTAAAGGGAGATAATTCATTGAAAAAATTTCGGAAAAAAAATCAGAAAATATCAAATATTACTGGAAATGACGAACCGTGTAACGCCTTTGATTTACAAAAATACGCACATTTCGCAGAAGTAACACCTGTAACCGTTTTAATTGTGTAAGTGGACATCATTGGTCGAACAGGATTAAGAAAAACAAAAAAAAGGCTGAAACGAAATAACACTCAATACAAGTGGCATGAGCATGCTGTGCATTAGTAAAGAATTCTCTTTCTGCAGACTTTTGCAGAATGAGGCCACAGGTTTGCTTGTGGTATCAGCATTTGGCTGCACGGTAGCGAGGACAATTATGGCCAAGCGGTCGGACATCTTCTTACCCGGGCTTTTGGCGACAGAAGATGTTTCATAGCTTGGTAGTAAATGCGCGATTGTTGAAAAGGTTGCAGTATTCTATTTAACGAGCAAGGCTAGCTATTTATCTTATTGTTTGATTTCTTTGTACTTCAGTTGAAATGGTGAGGTCAGGTGAACTGTTATTTTGCTTGGGATACTGGGGTGATTCGTGAGTAGAGCCCCTATACCACCACTTGGGGAAGCGATCATTACCCGATCCTCCTTACTCTTCGAGGAAAGCGCTTTCGCGCTCGTCAATGCCTTTCGCACATCAACTGGACAGCCTTTCGAAGCAACGTTGATATCCCTGAAAATGCTACCCTGTCGCATTTCACTGCGGCTATACAGTGTGCGAAATTGCAGGCTACAGAGAAAATCATTTGCGACTCTTCGACATCTGCCCTGGACGCACATCTCACTAACCTCTGGAAGCGCGTGCAATCTCTCACCACACGTTACCTCACCAACGGAAAACGTCAGCAAGACCTGATCCGGATTGGTCGCCAATATCAAATCATCAGGGAATACCAACGATCCCTTTCCAACGAGCATTGGCATAGCCTTTGTGAGAAACTTGGTAAAGAACGAGGGCTTTCCAAACTATGGAGCACATTTCGGAGCTTGTCGGGCAAGTGCAAGCAAAAACCCACGTTGTTTGCTTCGCTCACTCTCCGAGACACGCCAGAGGACGTTGAGCGTCGCCTTATTACGGCGTTTTTCCCTCACGCCTCTCTCGGTCCCCACACCCCGCTGCCGACCATAATGGTTCCAGACGTGGATAGAGATCTGGATGCCCCATTCACCATGGGGGAGTTTAAAGCGGCTCTTCACCAGGGCAAACCACATTCTGCACCTGGTCATGATGGTGTGACATGGCAGCACCTGCGTAACTTGGATGAGTCGGCGCACTTAATACTGCTTGATATAATTAATACTTACTGGGCCTCGGGTGACGTTCCCAATGACCTCAAACTGACGCTAGTTCATCCGATACCCAAGCCAAACAAAGACTCCTCTGTCCTGACTAACCTTCGCCCAATTTCACTCACGCCCACCATTTGCAAACTTATTGAGCGCCTAATCAATAACCGCCTTCAGTATTATTTGGAATACGTGCGTCCGTGGTTTCACCCGGCTCAAACTGGATTCCGTCCTCACCTAAGTACGCACGACTGCCTTTGGCTGCTCCGACGTGTTCTCAATCGCACATCACGGGCTGGCAATCCGGATTATGTCCTCACGTTTGACGTGCGAAAAGCATTTGACAACGTTAGCCAATCGGCGATCCTCGAAGAGCTCGCTATGGCCTTCCCCAGCCAAAGGGCCCAAAACTGGATACGAAATTTTCTTGAAAATCGTCCAATTCGGCTCAACAGCACGCATCCAGGATGGAACCCAAGAACATTTTATCTAGACAGGGGTGTTCCCCAGGGTTCTGTCCTTGGACCCGTTCTTTGTAATTTGGCTATGGCACGCGTAGCCCGCAACCTGGAACGGGACACAGCGGCTCGTTTTGCTATCTACGCTGACGATCTAACAGTGTGGGTTGAAGCCGCCGACTACAAATGCACTGAAGACATGGCTACAGAATTGCAGGCGGCGGTAAACAGCCTCTCAACCAGTCTCCCAACCCTCGGGCTTGAGCTGGCACCAGAGAAAACAGAATTTCTCCTAGTCCACGGTCAGCACCGACCGCCCGCCAACATGCATCATACTATCTACATCGGCGACACACCCATTGCCTCACACTGTGGCCATATCCGTCTACTAGGTGTTCCCCTCGCTAGCCACAACAGTGCTCGGCAATGGATAACGCAGCTGCGCAAAAATTGTAAACCGATGCTGCGCCTAATCTCTCGCCTTTCCAACAAATTTGGTGGCGCCATCCAATCGGCGTGTCTCACACTCTCAAGGGCAGTAGCCGTCGGTTGTCTGACTTATGGCGCCCCGGCTTATGACCTCTCTTCGGCTCACAAGAAGCACTTAGCGGTGCTTTACCGGGCCATGCTTCGTACGATCACCGGACTTCCGAGGCATACTCGCATTGACGCTCTTGAACGAGCTGCCCCTGTCCCTCCGATGGAAGAGCTCCTTGCGGAAGCCGTGCAACAACATCGGCTTCGGCGAACTCTAACACAACAGGGGACTGCACTCTGTGCGTGGGACGAACGTGTACCTCCAGTACTTCCATCGGCCTCACCACCCCTTCCCCCTTGGGTAAGCCCGCCTGTTACAGTTGCCCACCAACGAAGCGGAATTCCGCGCTCCCGTCGTACCGCTCGTGAAAGGGCCCTTCAGCGCGTCCTCGCAGCGAAATTGCCGGACGAGGTCGATATTTTCACGGATGCTAGCCTCTCCCCTTCCCATATGGGTCTGGCCTGGCGTTGCCCAGCTCGACCGGACCTGGACGGCTCCCTCACACATCACGCTTGTAACTCGTCCCCCCTGGAAGCGGAACTCCAGAGCATCCTTAGCGCACTGGATCATTTGGCCTTCACCATTACAAACTCGCCACCTCCACGCATCGGCATTCTCACAGACTCTCACCAAGCCCTCCAAGAGCTGCGCAAACCCTTCACCGATCATCCATCAGTGCACCGAATCCAACATATGACCGCCATTCTGTCGCGTAATGGGATCACTACCCGTTTGGCATGGGTTCCGGGTCACACAGATCCGGATGGGGGCAACCAGGCTGCACATGATGCAGCACAGGAGCGCCTTGATAGTACACCTCCCCTGGTTGACAACGCGTCGCCCTCCTCCCCCTGCCCTCGCCTTCAACTTGATCACGCACGCCAGGCACGGAAGTGCCGTCTTTCTTCCGTCACCCCTCCTGGCTACCTGGCTCTGGCTCCCCCGATGCCTCGCTCTGCGGAAGTATTCGTCAACAAAGCTAGAGCGAACGCAGCTCTCACACCCCACATCACAAGAAAATGAATTTACGGTCAAACGCCGCTACAACGAACGCTTCTACTACGAAATGACCTGTACAACGAAGCATGCCATGTGGCCTGGCTAGATTCCGATGTTTCCTATGTATTCTGAACGCCACTACAGTGAATACCACTACAGCAAATTTGCCTGTTTAACGAAGAAAATCATGCGTTCCCAATCGCTGAATTGTTTGATAACGAATACTGCTAGCCACACACGTGGTAACGCGCAGCAGCGAACCGAATCCGAGCAACCGGGCTGCTCGGTATAGGCTCGGGGCTGCGTCGCCGTGGCCCGCTGCTGCCGCCGATGGCACTCGCTAATGCAAACGGCCAGACCAAGGTCACCCCGGGCTATCTTTTAAAGAACTATAAAAATAAAAAATGCCGATAATGCCGCTGCACTGCTGCTGAGGGATGTAGCCAGCGGGAGGAGGGAGTTCGACCCCCCCCCCCCCGCCTTTCCCCCACCTTCCGAAATACTTTCCCAGCAGCGCGCTTAAGCGAGGGCTAGTGTTTCCTCCCACAAAACTCCTCCGCGGGAAGCCCACATGTTTCCTTTTACGCAGCCAGAGAGGGGACGGTTCACCTAATTGCGCCTTTGGCCCTCGGGGCGAAGAACAGAATCACTGAGGGGGCGCAAACGCCTGCACAGAATGGCGGCGTGGCCCGACTGCGGTTACTCGCTCTTTTTAAGGCGTTGGCCTGTAGCTGAACCAGTTGTACCTTCGGCCTTTTTTCTGACGACAGACGCCGAATAGACACAATAGGAGCGCGGAAGACATCGACAAACAATTTCCATGTCGCCTCGGAACTTCCAGGCTGGGTGGCCTTCCTTTTCTTCCGCTCGCTCCACTGTTTTCCTACCGGCGGAAAAGCAGTCTGGACCGAGTTTCGTCGTCGCAGCAGAGTCTACAGTGTAATAAAAAAAATGAGAAATGGCACAAAACAGGCGCGGTACGTCGGCGTGGTCCCAAGTCCTGACTGGCTGTTCTGCTGTTCCCGGAGCACTTGCACTTTTTAGCGAGAAGAAAGAAGGAAAAGGGCGATCGGTGTGCAAATTTGGGATGAAACGTGTACATTTGAGAATTTTTTTTATTAATGACAGGGCGGTTGCGAGAAGGAAGGGACAAAGGGCAACAATGATTTGGAGGAGAGTTTTGGGGCTAGTCTTGGGGAGGCGGCAGCAGAAAAACGGCGTAAGAAGAGTCAGCTAAGTGTGCGCATGCGCGCACTGCCTGACTGCAGAGAGAAGTGAGTCTGCTGCTGATCTGGTCTGTAGCGTGGTTGTTTGATTGTGCTGTGTTCGTGTTGCAACGTCTTGGAATCACGATTAGTGCAGGTGAAGTTGCTGGGACTAAAAAGCGACGACAATTCAGCCTCGATGAGAAGATGAAGATCATAAGTGCCATGCAGAGCGGCTGGAAAAAAAAAGGACGTAGCCGAGGGGTACGGTATCAGCGCATCGACCTTGTCGACGTTTCTTAAGGACAAATAAAAGATACAGGAGCAAGTGGCACACCATAAAACGGACCCGTCAAGGAAGCGGATCCGTGCAGCCACATTTCAGCATGCTAACGCCGCCGTCTACACGTGGTTTGCCGATGTACGTGCAAGGAAGATTCCTGTCAGCTTGCCGGTGCTGTGTCAGAAGGCCAAACTGTTTGCTTTCGCCCTCGGCGTAGATGAAGCGTACTTCAAAGCGACGAGTGGCTGGCTGAGAAGCTTTAAACAACGAGATGGCATTGTTTTCAAGACTGTGGCTGGCGAAGAGGCCGACGCACCGCACGATCTCGCCGACAATTGGCGTGAGTCCGAACTGCTGAGAGTGCTGCAGGAGTACAGGCCGGAAGACACATTTAATGCCGACGAAACTGCTCTTTTTTATGAATTGCTACCTCAGAAGACCCTCTGCGAGAAAACAGATCGCTGCAAAGGGAGAAACAAGTCCAAGCAACGTATGATTGTGCTGCTCTGCTGCAATGGAGCAGGGACTGAAAAGGTGAAGCCGCTAGTGATTGGGAGGTCGGCAAAGCCACGATGCTTTAAGGGCGTGCGTAGCCTTCCAGCATATTAAGTTGCGAGCAAAAAGGCCTAAATGACGGCGGACTTTTTCCAAACCTGGCTTTTGCAACTGGAGAAAACAATGCGCCTTCAGAATCGCAAGATTGCTCTTCTCATGGACAACTGCGCCGCACACAACAAGATCCCGGTAGCTAAATCACGTGGAAGTGATTTTTCTGCCGCCGAATTGCACGTCGGTGCTGCAGCCATTGGACCAAGGGATCATACGGTCCCTTAAAGGCCGCTACCGCACGATGATGCTGCAGCGAATTCTGCTCAACCTCCAACACAACATTAAAGGCTAATTCTAATTATTTGCTTACTTTCTTCCACTAACTACGGTAAAATGCATTCGCATTTTTCAGTTATTGCAAACTACAGCAGCCTGCCCGATGAAATTGAAGCTCTATTATCTTTATCATCATTTAAAAGGCTTCTTAAAAAGTTTCTTCTAGAGTGCTGAATGGTACATAACAGGCATAGTTATATTTTTTGTGTATTTTTTAGTATTATTCGTTGCACTTTTGCGTATTGTTTTTTCTCGATGAATTTATGTTTGTAGTGCTGCACTTCTTTTCCTTTTTGCTTCATCGTGTTTTCTCATACTGAGTGAATGTAATTATGCCTGCTTTTGTTTCTTGTGGCATAGGGTGTTTAGAAATTTCACCTAGACGCGCGGTTTAGCGTTTTCTATCTCGTGAAAATTCCTTAGTGTTCTTTTGAATATTACTATAGTTTTACATGTATAATATTGCGTTTCCTCTTATTCTATTTGTCATTTTTTTCTCCCCTTTCGAGTCCGCCCTAAATATACTACCTATTTTGTATTGCTATATTGCCAATATTTTTTTATAATTTACATTACTACTCTGCAATGCATATAGCTCTATAATATGCCACTGTATATTATGATTCTAGAGGCTTCCACTGTGTTTTATTCTTCTATGTAATAATTAACCGATGATCCTGATGCAGTCTCGACTATGGGACCCTCGTCTGTATAATTTTGCTTTGTAACCTTCATCTTCTTGTAAGATGGAATAAACTTCTGCTTCTTATATATGCTTATCTGCTTTATAGGGTGTCAATTTATTGCGCGATGCATATAGCGAAGTGACGTGTATAACGAACAATTACCACGTTCCCGCATGCTTCGTTATACAAGCGTTTGACTGTACCCAACGGGGTCTCCACCTCCTTACTGTCCCCACTGCCGAATGACCACATTCGCCACCCTTGACCACCTAATCTGGCGCTGCTCCGCATTTTTGCTGTACCGGCCTATCCTCACCAATGCTATGCCTCCCGATGCCTCAGAAGATGATCCTCCATTTGAAAATCCGAATTTTATCAGAGCCCTTGGGCCGTTCGGCGTAGAGAGTGGTCTTTCAAGATTAGTGTAGAATCGGGCCTACTCCGGTCGTGAAAATCCCCTAGTGCTAGATCTACACCTTAGCCTGACCTCCGCGATCTGAAGGGAACCCCTGTGCCGTCTTCATGGACGCATCATCTTTTTAACTGGGCTACTCCTCCCTTCCCCTCCTTCCCCTACCCCTATTTTGGCCGCATGGCCTTCCCTCGCCTAATAAAGGACTACAACAACAACAACAACTTCAGTTGGGCTCGTTTAGAGGTCGCGGAAGCGTTTTCCATGTTGTTCACATGGCTTCACTAGTACTTTGGAAGGTGTCCCATGACGGTCAGCGCAGAAGTGGTGCTGGCCACTGTGGTAGTTTGCAATAGGCCTTGTACGCACCGCCGATGAATTGATTTAAAGTGTGGATGTTGGTAATACGAAAAGATCCGACAGTGTGCGCTGTTCTTGCCTACCTGCGGTGGTTGAAAAATTGAATTGTAACGGATACGCTCGAGGTGGCACGAACGGGTTGATGATCATGACTTTATTGGTATTGCTTGATGTGTCAGTCGTGCATAACTGGATCTTGTGTAAACAGCACATTAGATCTGTCACCTGTTTACGGGCCTGAAAGCCCAGCCGAGTCGGGGAGCCCAATCTCCCTGCACATGAAGGCCGTAGGCTTCTAAGGCGTTCTACATAGGTTTCCTTCACTCAGAAGCCAATGGGTAGCCCACAATGGGTAGCCGACAATAATGGGATAGGTTCGTTGTTGAGTATGATGGTCCCCTGTTCATGGACAGTTGGCCTTGGTAGGGAAAAAATCGGCGACGTATCTAGGCAGGATGTTGCCACTTAAGCGGATCTCTTAAAACTGTATGGTGAATAGGCGTTTAGAAAAAGGAATGTTGAAACATTTTACGAATAATGTTTAAAATAAATGATAACGTCAACAAACGACTTAAGTGAAATAACATTAGAAAAATCAACATGATTCTGATGCGAACATTACACACGAGCGGGTTTACGAGCAGCAGGGATGATGCGCCAACGTTTTAGCAACTCGAAACAGCGTGATAGTTGTTTATATCGAAAGAATTACGAAAAAAAATCGCGCCGGGCGTTTTCTGTATAGGCACTGATGGTTCACGGGAACTCCGGGCGTCAACATTTAGGGCGAATGCTCTTAGAGGCGTGAGGCTGCTGGTGTCTCCTGTCGTCGTCCTCGTCGTCGTAATCGTCTTTCTTCTCATGTACTCACGGCACTAAAACACGGGACACTCGTTTACGCCTCGTACTAGAGAGCTTGTGCTTTAAAGACCAGAGACTGTTACAGCAAAGCTGTATACCTCTACCACCCAACGGTTTCATCTCCGTTGGCGAAAACGCCAAGGCGCCAAGAAAGACTTATACACTGCTCGCTTCGCCCCTCACCAGGTTTTACGTCAGTGGAGATGGCACGGGGTTTTTGTCACTTTCATCCTTCGAAGCAAGAACAAAGGTTATGTTACTACTTTGCATATGATACAAAAGGATTGAGCATGAAACTAGGCTCGTTGAAACATTTCAAATAATCCGGTTCCTTCACCACGACGCCATGTCAATACATTCACTTCCCTTTGGCTGCTACCGAAACTACATCATAGCTAGGGATTTGGCAGTGTGGTGTAATAACGCAAGAAGTGCGTAATTTAAAACCAGCCCCTTGAACGCTAATATTCGAGTGAATCCGTAACGTAGTTTATTAAAGGAAACTGCATCAAGGTATTAGCTGCTCTATCGTTCAAATACGGAATATTTGGTTATTGTCTTCAATCGCCTTTTGTGCACATTTTCTTATTTTTTTGCTGTTTCTAACCAATTTTGCAAAGCGGGCAGGAAGCAGCGCAGGGGTTTACAAAATGTCCTTCAAATTTAAAATTGTGAAACATGGGGGGGGGGGGAGATCAGGAAAGAGGGAGGGCCGATTCGGCATTCAAGCTTAGGGGGTGGAGGGGCGGTGAGTGGAGGAAGGAGGGTGGGGAGGCTGGGTGAGGAGGAGGAGGATTGAGGCACTGAAGTTTGTGTTGGATATGGAGGGAAGGAAGCGGCAGTGGTTGGGTTAAAGTAAAAGTAGTGGTGAACACCAATAACAGGCACGCACGTCTCTTATTCGCTTAACTCTCGCCATAATTCCCACCAGAAAAAGCGTATCACCCAGACTGAGTGTGAGGCGCGCTAGTGTAGGAGCGTTCGCCTAGCCTTTAACGCGAGGTTCCCATTGCCATGCAGAAACGAACGCGCGGCTACACCCTCTGACCAAGAGCCACACAAACGCCACAAGAACGATACCGCCGAGGAGTTGGGGAGTAGCTTCGCTGGGGAGTAGTAGTAGTAGTAGTAGTAGTAGTAGTAGTAGTAGTAGTAGTAGTAGTAGTAGTAGTAGTAGTAGTAGTAGTAGAAAACTTTATTATAAAGTGAGATTATTTAGCTCTCAGAGGGCGGTGCCCTTAGTCCCGGTCCCAATTTGCTGCTGCGATCCTTCATCCCCTGTCGATCAGTCCGCGCTGGTCTTCCAAGGCTTAGCTGGAAAGAGCGGCTTCCCATCCGGAGGGGGAGGGGCTGGGTATAGGCAATTGGGTCGGGGGTTTGGGGCATTCCCATGTGGGGTCATACAGGTTCGGGTGTCCTCCGCAGGATGGGCATCTGTTTGGGTACATGGTAGGGTAGAATGTGTGCCGGAGCGAGAGGCTAGGAAACGTGCTAGTCTGTAGCTGGTGCCATGCAGCGGCTTCCTCACGGGTGAGTTGCGCGTGGGGCGGAGGAAGTGTCCTACGGGAGAATCTGTAGTGTTTTAATATTTGTGTGTATGTGAGTGGGTTGCTTTCTGTCTTGACTGCTTTGGGTTGGTCTTCCGCTGGTGCCCAGAGGGTGAGGCCTCTGGCTGTCACATGAATGCGTTCATTGCCAGGGAGACACGCATGCCCAGGTGTCCAGATTAGACGGACTGATGGAATGTGTCGGTTTCGCTGCAGTATGCTATGGGTGGTCGGGGAGATACATTCTTGCGCATAATTTCGGCATGCCTCTTGCGAGTCGGATGTAAGCTACCCCGCATTTCTCGTGCCACGCCTGCGACGGGCTCTCCTTGAATGACTACGCGATTAATTACTCAGGACATCATTCTAGCACCGAAGAAAGAATGCTTCGACGCTCGTTGCTGGAAAACATCAGCCGAGTATTGGGCTGCTAATGGTGCAATGTTCTATGCCGCTAGCCACGGCATTATAAGACTGAAACGACCAAAAAGGATGAGTGAGAAACTCCTTGCTAGGAGCGGGTCACTTGAAGCAAATGCGGCCCGCTATCTGGCCGAAAGGTCCCCGCCTGACGAGCCGCTGATGGGAGGCAAGAGCCAAGCGATAAGATTTACATAAAACAATGGACTGCACGTCATCTGGGAGACACATGGGAGAGCAGTCTCCTGTATAAAATCTGGGCACCAAGCAACAAAGCGCACAGGGCTATAAAAGTTCCTCTTGATAAAGGAAACAATGTAACAGTTGGAAGTCAGCGCCCGTCTATGTCGTTTGTGTCTCTCTTATTTCGTCCTGTCAGTTCGCGCTGTTGAAGTTTTTAGATAATGTAACTGATGATGTCAAAATGCTGATGCCAACCATCAACTCAAGATCACGGGCGGAAATTGAAGTATAGTCGTGATAAAATGCTGTGAGGGACTCGGTGTACCCCTGCGGTCTCAAATTTTCTTGATGAGGCACGGCTGTAGAATTCAGGGGCCGCTGTTATCCAATGTTTCTTGAATATAGGAAAGCTGTGATATTGCGTTTCAATAATCAACTCAAAATCCTTTTTTTTTTGAAGCTCGTAAACATTTTTATGGTTGTTGTTTAGTCGGTCCCCATACTAGAAGGTAGTAGAAGAGGCGAGAATGCACTAAATGTGTTAAGGTTACTCTGTTAACAAAGCAGGCAGGTTGTTTTTCCCGTTAGCCCTCATACGTTGTTGTTTCACGTCTTTATTTCACTTGTATTGCCACTGGGCGGCTGCTATGAAATAAAAAAGGACGAGAAAAAAAACCCTTAAGGGGATTAGAAAGCAGCAGTTGAGGCGAGAATCCACAATCTCTAATATAGTTGCCGTGTTAACGAAGTAAGTAGTAAACATTCCATCTTATAAATAAACGTGAGTGGGCTGTCGATGATGATGATCGGTATACATCTGCTCGTAGTGTGTCAATAAGAGGAGGGAACCAAATCTTTTTCAGGAACAGTACCGAGGAATTGGTGTGAAGTACCTTGTTCAAAAATTAAGCTCCAGAAATTGACAAAATCTTGCTGCTTCGCATGTTTTTTGTGACTCCTAAAACAAAGCGTTTTGTCTTGCTCGTGTTCAAATGAACTTTCTGTGCAAACAGCCATACGGTCTCCACATGAATACAAATTAAAGGTTAGAGGAAAGTTTGCAATATTCTTATTACACTCAAAAAATAACAGTAGGCCGAAAATAAATCCTTTGCTATGCTTTATACCTAAAGCTGCACCTGGCTCGCCCAATTTCTGTGCATTGAAGCTCATGACATGAGTAACATTTTGTAGTAACTTTTTAAAGGTATTTTTGTAGATATATTTAGGTTGTGCTAATTATGTATTCCTGAAGCTTTTGTAACAAAATATCACACTTAAGAGCATGGGAGCGGTTTCTTTGAATCAGGAAACGTGGCAATCGTAAACAGTTTCTTCTGGAAATCATAACCGACCTCATTTTATAAGTTCACCCCTGCCAGTACGGCTACATTTTGTTTTTTCAAGCCGTACTGTTGTTTGGCTGTGTGGTGCACGGTTATTTTTGCGAAAATGTAGGATTTGCAAATTGGTTACTTGTATTACGTTTGACAAAAAATGAGCAATGTGCTTTGGATCCTCCATTTTAACAATTACAGGAGCTTTAATATATTTTTATTTCATGATGAAAAACACCTGTCTGAAGTATGAGGTTAATGTATTATACAACCGCTCTTATTGATACTACTTTAAAATAAACGCAAAGTGACAGCTGTTAAAGGAACTCGGATGCATGGAATAGCGCGTTGTTGAAAACGAGGAACTGCCCGCTTAAACGCGTGCGAAATAGTTCCGGTCCGGCGGATGGGAAGTTCGGAACTGGACTTGAGCGGGTCCGATCGACCTCTACAAACGTGCACTAGTGTTCTCTACTAGCGGCGGCAGACTTTCACGAGGGTTGACAGTGGGCGAGTTGCTATTTTTCAGAGTCTTAATGCACGGCGCAAAGGAAAAGGACAGAAAGGGACGGACACGGACCCAGCGGTTGTTTTTGTTTCTTTTTTCCTGTCTTGTTCCTCGGCACTGCGCATAAAAACGCCTTCCCGCACTGCTCCGTTGAAGTGCGGCCTAACGGTCGGAGAATCGTGCTTTCAGGGAGCGCATTCGATCCCCTTGGCAATAGTCCAGCTCCGACATCGTGCATGTTTCTCTTTTTGCATTCTGATAACGTAATCGCGCTCAAGCTGCCTTGTTCAAAATTATCTAGATAAGAAAGCCAAGCTACCTACTGTCATAGCGCCGAGTTGACAGTTTCTTGAGAATAATGTTTTTTGCCCCTGTACGTTGTATTTCTATATGAGACATAAGAAAAAAAATTGGCTCCAGTCCACACTGTGGAGGTGGTTGAAAAGCAAAGCTGTGAACTACCACCACAACAATTTCCCATGCGGCGTCACATGAATTCACACGCGTGGCTCTAGAAAGAGTGAAACTAGAGATTCTGAGAGCCGTTACCTTGGATTCGCGGGGGCGCCGTCCCGAACGCAGCAGCCAGGATTTCAAAACAAAATGATGTTCGTTTCGGTTTCTGTTTCGTTTCATAAATAAAAGTTACGTTTCGTTCCAGCTGCGGAACGAAAAAAATAATGGTTCGTAATAGTTCATAACGGTTCGTGTTTCCGCGAAAAAAAAAATTAGATTTGTGAAATTGTTGAAAAGATTGAGAATTATGAAATTTCGTTAAAAAAGGTGAAGTCGTGCCTAATATGTTTTTGAAAAATATAATTTGTGAGGAACTCATATAGTTGTGATGTTATTATCAAAAGTTTAAAATGCTCTGTCTCATGGAACACTGTAAAACACCTACTTTTAATCTTAAAACAGATTGTATGAGAGTAGGGAGCAACGGATTAACATCAGTACCTTAAGAAACCCCCCCCCCCCCTCCCCCCCCGATATATATCCGGACGAAGGCGTAACAGCACCAAAATTGGTGATTATAATGGCGCACATCTGCATTAGAAGCGCAATGTTCGAAAACTTTTTAGATATAATAATGCCCCGCCCGAACCTGTTGCTTCCGCTGCTTATGAAATGTTTTCCACTGCACTCTCGCAGCACTTGCGTACAAGTGCAACATGAGTTGTAGCTGTTTGCATTGAGTGCGGCTGTAATCTGCTGTTCGCGCTGGTAGTGGTGTATGTTCATACAAAATGTTGTATTTTTTCCTCATTGTAATGTCTTGTTTTAGAATATTAGTGTTTAATATAGATGTATCACAGCGCCTCAAAAATATAGAGATAAAGTAGGTATTTTATTAAACTAACCAAATAAATAAATAAATAATGCCTTGACCTCTGCATTGCAGCCAGATGACTGCGGCAATAACGCGTGGAGTTCAGCACTGCGCCTATCGGAACAAACAGAGAGAGTATGGGAGCAGGCAGCAAGCCTTCCGAAGGAGAGTGGGTGCCAGAAAGACGAGAGAAGATTTTATGCCAGAGCATCAACGCAATTTTCCAATTCGCTGAATGGAAATTAAAATGATTGCTGAAATACCTGAAATAGCCACTCAAACCAAAAACCGAAACGAATTTTTTTTCGGTTTCGCCCCTGAACGAAATAATTAATATTGTTACGTTTTCGTTTTCGTTGCAGCGAGAAATATCGTTTTTTTTTTCTTTTTTCATTCCGGTTTTCGTTTCGTTCCGACACCATGGCAGCAGCGTCGCACGCCGCCGCTGTAGCCCGCCCGTGCGTTGGAAGAAAAAAAAAACGGAGAGAAGCGTGTTTTCGAAGGGTAAGACAGCGGAACCTAGCCAGCCTGATGTGCTATCTCAGGACTACACCACCGCGCGAAACAAGCGCAGACACCGAAGCACCCCGCACGGGGCACCTTGAGTAATCTTGGTGACGGTACTGGCGATACCGCGGACCCCGAGCCCCCCAACATAAGCTGTGACCTACCGTAGTGATGTGCTTTTAAGGTGAAGGGTAGAAACCTCTAACGGTGGCCGTCGGAGCCTTGGTCAAGCTCCGGCCGATGGGCTCCCTGCCTGTCTACCAGGCAGGGAGCTCCGGGACCTCTTTGACTACCAGGGTAAGGTCAAAGAAGAAAGTACCCCAGTCTCCCTGCTTTTATACTATGCCCTATGGTATTGTCTAAACCCCCCCCCCCAACCATGATCTTCCCCCTAAAAGGGGCAGCACCAAAATATCGTTTCCTCCATTGCCATTTTTGACATTTCCTGAACCAGATCATTACTCTCGATTTCTTGTCATGGAGTCCCTCAATCCAACCCGCCATCTTGCATCTCAGTCAGTCTTCTTGATCACCAAGTATCTTGAAGCAATAGTAGGAAAATCGTATAAGTGCAAAAAACAAAGGTCTGGTGAACTCCTAATTGAAATAAATGACAAGCAGCAGTCTGCAAACCTTCTAGCTCAGACTAGACTGGCTGATCTCGACATCAGGGTCACACCCTATCGGAGCCTCAACAGCTCCCAGGGTGTGATATCCGGGACAGAACTCCTGAACGAAACGGATGCGGATCTCCTTGCCGGCTTGAAGGATCAGGGCGTCACGCCATGAGACGCATCACTATCCGTAGAGACGACAAGGAGATTCCCACCAAGCACATCATCTTGACCTTTGACCGCGCAGTTCTCCCACAACATATATATGCAGGTTTTATCCGGTGCTCAATACGTCCGTACATCCCGAACCCGCGGCGCTGTTTTAAGTGCCAGCGGTTCGGGCACGGTACGAACTCTTGCCGTGGCCGAACGACGTGTGCAAAATGCGCGGCGCACGATCATCCTAGTGACAACTGCCAATCCGAAACCCTCACTTTTGTAAACTGCGGGGGGCCGCATGCCGCATACTCCCGCAAGTGCGAAAAATTCCAACTTGAAAAAAAGATCATAAACATTAAGGTAACCGAGAACATCACCTTTCCAGAGGCGAGAAAGAGGTTCGCCTCTTTCCCTCTGGGGAGGTACGCTGACGCGGCTCGCCGGGGGGCGGAGCGGCGTCTGGTGTCCACAGGGACCCAGTTCAGCGAGTCTGACCTGGTCCCGCCCCCGCCCCCCGCTGGGTTGCCTCACGCAGCCCAACCCAGCACCACGCCGCTTGCTGAGGCAGCAGCGGTTGTGGCGCAAACCACTTCTGTCGGGACCGGTGCCGCTCCCGCCCCTGTCTCCCCGTCCTCCAGTGCGTTGGAGGGTACCGAGGTGATGGACACCACGGGCCTCGCATCGGCTCCCACCGCCACCGCACCACCCGTGCCACTTTTGGCGTCCCCAACGCCCGCGGCGGTGGCGGCTCAAACGAAGGGCTCCCGAAGGGGAGCCAAGTCCGGGGGGCCCGGTCCGTCAGGCACCCCTCGGACATCCGACGACGAAATGGATGTCGGGCCGTTCCTACCTGCAACGCAGCGTAAGGAGCGGCCTCCGACGGCCAAGCCAGTAGAAAGGCCTAAAAAGCCTAATTCAAGAGTAACAGCCCCGAAAGACGACACATGAACACACACGAACACACACACTCCAGTCATTCTTAAATTTAAATAATGGGAACAGAAAACATCATTCAATGGAAGTGCAGAGGCCTCCTTAAAAATCTTGACGATGTGTATGAGATTCTGCATGCCAGTCAGCCAAGCATCTTGTGTTTGCAGGAAACCCACCCCAATTTTAAACAAACAAATTTCTTAAATAGGTACATGGTATTCAGAAAGGACAGGGTTGGCTGCACCCACTCTTCAGGAGGTGTGGCCATTATCGCCCGAAAATCATTAGCATGCCACCCTCTCTCTTTAAACACTGTCCTCGAGGCTGTAGCGATCCGTTCGATAATATTGTGAGACCCAGTGACTACGCTCCCAGTACTTTGGGTTATGTTACTGGCGCTTCTTCGTAATCACCCACTATCATCAGTGCTAGCCCCGATGGGCTCAGCATCATCATCACCTGTAAATAATCATCATCACCGCTTGATCTTCTTCCTTGGCCCGAGCGTTGGAATAAACGGCAACGCCAGCCGTCGTCTCTCAATATTTAATAGTTTGATAACGGTGTGCTCCATATACATCTCTCCTGATTTTGCACTTCTGAGCTTTGATTTCGAGGCACTGGTTGACCAGCGGCCCGAAACATACATACTAACAGGCGACCTTAATGCGCACAACTCTCTTTGGGGCTCCTCCAGAACAGATGCCCGAGGTCGCCTGATAGAGAAGTTTCTTACATCCTCCGGAGCATGCCTCTTCAACAAAAAACAGCCTACATACCATAACTTAGGACACAATACATACTCGCATCTTGACTTGGCGATTGGTTCCGCAGTTCTCTTTCCATGTCTTGAGAGGGGTGCGGGCACAGACCCATATGGTAGTGACCATTCCCCCACTTCATTAACGTATATAGCTATAGGCCCGAGCAGTCCATCTTCCCATAAAAGGTTTAATGAATCAAATGCAAACTGGAGCACATTCACACAAACATCGAAACTACACCACACATCCATAAAACACCTACAAGTGGAGGAAGCAGCCCAACTCGTCACGGCGCACATCCTCGACGCCGCCGAAAAGTCCATTCCCCAGGCCTCCAGTGGGTCCCGCACCCCAAGGAGGCCCTGGTGGAACGCGGACTGCAGGCGGGCGCGAGAGGCCCAGAACAAGGCGTGGGGTGTCCTTCGCCGGTACCCCACGTCCGATAACCTCATTTCTTTTAAACGGGCAAAGGCTTTTGGGAAGCGAGTGCGTCGTGAGGCGAAAAGGGAGAGTTGGCGCACCTTCCTAACTTCCATCAACTCATACACTGACACACACAAAGTCTGGACACGAATACGAAAACTAAAAGGACAACAGACACACTGCCCGCCCCTGGTTAGTACAACAGGGGACATACTGAAAGACCAGGCTAACACACTTGCACAACACTTCGAACACGTGTCCAGTTCTGCACACTACACAAACACTTTCATGAAACACAAAACATCTGTAGAAAAGAAGTCCCTGCGTGATAACAACAAGTCGCACACTTCTTACAATTCTCTTTTTTCAATTCATGAGCTGAAGGTTGCTCTGAGCACATGTAAGCCTTCAGCTCCAGGTGCAGACAAAATCACATACACCATGATACAACACCTACACCCAGACACTCTTGAAACACTCCTACATCTATACAACAACATATGGCTTTCGGGGCACATTCCTCGCTCTTGGAGGGAGGCCATAGTGGTGGCTTTCCTGAAGGAAGGAAAGGACCCTTCCTCTCCTGCTAGCTATCGGCCCATCGCCCTCACAAGCTGCCTGTGCAAGCTCCTCGAGAAGATGATAAACAGGAGACTCGTGTACTTTCTTGAGTACAATGGTCTTCTCGACAGCTGCTAGGCAGGCTTCAGGGCGGGGCGGTCCACCAAAGACCAACTCGCCGCGCTCGAGTCCTATATAAGGGATGCTTTCCTCCCCAAACAATATTGTATGACGGTATTCTTTGATCTGGAAAAAGCGTACGATACCGCGTGGCGGTACGGCATCCTAAGTGACCTCAAGTCCTTCGGCATAACAGGTAACATGATGAACACACTTGCCAGCTACTTGTCTCAAAGAACCTTTCGTGTGCGAGTTGGAACTGCACTCTCTAGGGTTCATGTGCAGGAAAACGGCGTGCCGCAAGGTGGAGTTTTAAGTTGCACCCTTTTTATTGTGAAAATGAATTCTCTTCGGAAAGCGCTACCACCGTCGATTTCATGTTCAATTTATGTAGACGACGTACAGTTATCTTTTATGTCTTGTAACTTGTCTATCTGCGAGCGGCAAGTCCAGCTTGGTGTGAACAAGCTTGCCGGCTGGGCAGATAGCAACGGTTTTAAATTTAATCCAGGAAAGTGCACTTGTGTTTTGTTTTCCAAGAGGCGTCGCGTTCGGCCGGATCCAGACATTCAATTCCACGGTGTCTCTATTCCTGTAAAAAAGGAACACAAGTTCTTAGGTATTATCTTTGACGAAAAGCTCACATTCATCCCACACATAAAACAACTAAAACATAAATGCTTAAAGACAATGAATATCCTGAAGGTTCTGTCGCACATCTCTTTCGGTGCTGACAAACAACTTCTTTTAGCGTTTTTAACAGCTTGATAGGTTCACGATTGGACTATGGTAGCGTTGTTTATGGGTCAGCAAGTAAAACACCCCTCAAAATGCTGGACCCAGTGCTCCATCTCGGGCTCCGCCTGGCGTGTGGCGCCTCCCGCACTAGCCCGGTCGAAAGCCTCTATGTGGAGTGCAACAAATGGAACCTACAACGTCAGCGAGCATACACAGATCTCCTTTATGCTTTTAAAATTTCATCCATGCCTCACCATGCTTTTAAATCAGTTTTTCATGATACGTCCATGACTGAACTCCTTTTATATCGACCATCGTTCTCTGCGTCCTTCTCTTACAAAGTTAGAGAGGAAGCGTCAGAGCTTGCTGTCTCCTTTTTAGATACAATCCAAAGTTCTCTAACGGATTTTATAGCACCATGGCATCTCCGCCCTGTATCATTCCACACATCTTTCACACATGTAGATAAAAACCGAGCTCCCACACGTGCAATTCTGCAGCATTTCTTGTATTTGCAGCAGAAGTATGAGTGTTCTGAATTTTATACGGACGCTTCTAGAACTGCCACCTCTGTGTCCTGCGCGGCGCATGGGCCCGGCCTTAGTGTCACTAGAACTTTGAATAGTCATACTAGTATCTTTACGGCAGAGGCTTACGCTGTACTTCTTGTTGTCAATCATATACTTCAAAGCCACATCCCACAATCCATTATCTAAACAGATTCTTTCAGTGTTGTGCGGGCACTGTCGTCAACAATGCCTTCGAAAAACCACGTTGTCAATCTGATCGTCAAAGGTATTATGCTGTGTATGTACGCAAACTTGAACTGGTTCTTTGCTGGGTCCCTGGCCAGTGTGGTACAGCCGGGAACGAAGCAGCGGACCGAATGGCTGCTGCTTCTACACTCTCGAATGCAGTAGACATAACCACATTACCCTACACCGACGTGAAGCCACACATCAAACAACAACTTCGCAAAACATAACAAACACATTGGAGTGAACAAACAG
This sequence comes from Haemaphysalis longicornis, assembly GCF_048455015.1. Lineage (NCBI taxonomy): Eukaryota > Metazoa > Arthropoda > Arachnida > Ixodida > Ixodidae > Haemaphysalis > Haemaphysalis longicornis. The sequence continues at coordinate 35,841,720 of NW_027526385.1, read as the reverse complement.
ACAACAAGTTACACGTAATAAAACCTCACTTGGGACCATACACCACCGACACACGCAATAGATACTCTGAAGTCGCCTTGGCCAGATTACGGATAGGGCACACACATGCAACGCACTCGCACCTTCTCACTGCATCTCCAAGACCTCTGTGCAGCAGGTGCGGAGAGGCCCTATCCGTAGTGCACATACTAATCACATGCAAGGCACTTCACACAACACGACACAAACACTTCAGAGAACTCTACAGACAACATATCCCACTACATCCATCGCTGTTTCTAGGTGACGATGCCAGTGTTTCTGTGAAACGTGTGTTTGATTATTTCTCAGATGTTAAGTTTTTAAACCTTATCTCATATCACGCATAATCAAATCTGGCCCTATACACCAGCCATCACCATTACCTTTAATTGATTTTACTATGTTCGGTTTACATGTTTTTATACCTACCTTTTTGTGGTAATCACTTCGCTTCATAAATAACTTCTTTTCTGGCGCTCTTTGCCCTCGTTGTCCTTGCGCCATGAAACACCAACTATCATCATCATCAAGAGGTTTTGAGCACACTTCCGAGAAGTTCTACACCTGGAATGGCCAGCAGGAAGACTCGTTTTTCACAATGGCAATCGACTCTAGGTTTGTCATTGGTTACCTTCTCGCAACATTCGTGGTGTCGTGGCTGGATTTACGCCTTAGTGACTTCGTAAATTCGGCTGTAACCGGAACTATGGTCTCTCTATGTACTTTGCTAGCTTCTTGTTTGCTTCGTTCTTAGCGACATCGTTTCCGATTCCAGGAAATCTGTCGGGCGGCAAGAGTAGCTTGCGGGCGAAGTGCGAAGCTTTAATATTTCTGGTTGGGATGCTACGAATATTTCCCCTGTCTTTTTATCTAGGCGGTGAACTTACTTCCCTCCGAACCATCGCAGTTATTCTAAATCCCGATGACACAATTGAAGAACTTGAGAGGGCACTGTACAAAAGCCAATTGACACCATGTAGGGTCAGAAAGAACGCCCTTGAGTTCCTTTTTGCCATCGACAACGCGAACCTCGCCAGTCTTAATGTTGTTGACAGAAAACTGATGCTGACATTTGTGAAGACAGGCTGTTCGCGTGGGTATTCTAGCGCCTTCGAGTACCTGGGTTTCGGAGCAAGCAAAGCCGGCTACTTTGCATGAAGTATTCCAACGATGGCTGCCCGGCAAGCTCTCACACAATGGGTGATATTCTTTCTCTTACGAGTCACTTAGGCTGACATTTGGTATTGTTCCAGTACGGAAAGATTTTCAGCACGCAAAAGTCTACGAGAACCTACTGTGAAGTATACAGGAGACAGGAGTAGATATTTATACTCGAGGAATAAATCGACACTGCAACTGAAAGCTGAGAAAAAGGTGATGTCGGCCCTGTACTAGGAAATTGACCTGACAAAAAACGAATGTCCCTGGTTTTTCAGCTCTCCTTGTTCTTCGCCGCCTTTTCCGCTGTACTTTTGTTCGCGAGGATTTTGTTTTGTCTTCAGGTTGGTGTCGCATTGGAAGCGACAATCAACAGTGCGTATTAAAACAAGGTAATTACTAGTTGGATGAGAAAGATTCGCGATCACTGAAGTTAATCAATGATAAGTTCGAGTTGCGTGTGTGGTTTTTTCTTAGCCACAATGCACACTGGCATGCACTCTGAATAATGGACTTCATTTTCGCACATTTACACTTCACCGATAAGGAAGCAAAAAAGAATGTCAAGACATCTCCTTGTGAGCACCTGTTGGAATTGAGAAAGCCTTAGCGGTATTTTACAAGACACGGTTTTGCTCTACCATAGCGAGGTCCGTTGCACAGCTTACAGGTTGGCTTACAGGTCTCGGAGTGTCCTCCCTTCGGATTCTTCAACCCGCAGTCCGCACACACTCGTACGTTTGGTGTAGGGCAGACATCTCTCCTGTGACATATCCTCCTGCGCACAAAAGCCTCACCAAAGAACAGGAGCGCCACCTCCGAGGCATTCAGACAAACACATTTCCCCACCCCACTAGAGCCCACATTCTGGCCCCCACCCTGTACTCCTCGCAATGCCGCTTCTGCGAGGCTCCGGGCACCCTCTACCATATCATGTGGGGCTGTGATAAGAACCCCCACCTACCCCCCCTGCCTTTCCCCTCCCCTGAGCACTGGGAGAGAGCACTGTCCAGCTCGAACCCTGACGACCAGCTTTGGCTGGTGCAGCGAGCCCAAGAAGCCGGACGGACTCAAGGGGTCCTGGAATGAGGACTCTTACCCAGGGCTGACAGCTTCAGGTACACGTTTATTCCTCCTCCTCCTCCTCCTGTGACCAACTTCACCGCACGTCGTGCAGAAATCGAAGTGCTTCCTGTACAGGCTGCACTCCAAGATGCTAAGGGGTAATACACTTGCCGGGAGAATCTGTCTCCTTCGAAGGCCACGATGATGGTAGGGGTGTTACCGATCCTCCTGGCCCCGATCACCGTTGGGTTCCTGTCGGTTATCAACTTGGCTAAGATCGTACAAGACCCCTTACATTGTTACGAAGCGAAGATGGGCCAGGAAAGAAGCAGAGGAAGAACGGCGCAGGAAGGAGCAGGAGAGCCTCGCGCCCGGCAGTTTCCCAGAACTAGAAAGGGCATCGTTCAACAGGGGCCAGGGAAGACAACCCCGCTCTGTGAGCAGGAGAAGATCCGATCGCAGCGCGAGTAACAAGCGAGACCAGAGCAGATGCAGGTCAAAGTCCAAGGATAGGGTGAGCTGGAACCGGATCGTACAAGACGGCGCTGCAAGGAAGGAGTCCATGACGCGTTCCTCCACACCAAGTAACATCAAGACAAATCAAGATGAGGCCATCCAGAACGAAGCGGATGCACTCCGCAAGGAGAACGCACAGTTACGAAGCACAATAGAGAGCATGGCTGAACAGATGAAGATAATCAGCGAGCAGCTTCATGCGTTACAAGCGCAGCAGACCGAGCAAGCACGGCAGCCAACGCAAGAACGACAAGCGCCGCTGCAACAGCAGCAGCCGCGAGAGGAGCAACAAGCAGAACCGATGGGAGAGGACAACAGTGCGAGCGAATGTCAACCACAGCAAACGGCAGCCTCTGAACCGTCATCCAAGAGAAGGGCCGTTGATAACCTCAAGGAAAGGAAACTTATTGATAGAGTCAACGAACTGGAAGACACGGTCACCAGCCTGAAGCAGGAATTCAACAGTCTCAAGAGTGAAATCAGCAGAGACATGGCGGCCATCATACAGCAGAGCATCACTGCGGCTATACAGGAAACTGCCATGCCTGCCATACAACAGAGCGTAAACGCAGCCGTCCAACAATGCGTGCAACAGCACATGTCCGTTGCCATACAACAAATCAGAGAAGAGATTAGCCTTAGCATTCCACAATGGACTGGACCACCGCAGGCACAGTAGATGAGAAGTCTCTCGTCATCTGGCAGTGGAACTGCCGCGGTTTCCACAGCAAGAAAGCCATATTCCAAGTCCTTACCATCAAGGCAGCCAGAAAGCCAGACGTTATTGTATAGCAGGAAACAGTCAGTGAAAATGTGCGATTACCGGGTTACAAGGCACACGCCTGCCCTCCCAGCAGGGCACCGAACGGCACGGGTAAGGGAATTTGCACCTTAATCAGAAAGGGGATATGCCACGAAGAGAGGGAAGGTCTAAAGAAGTCGATGGCTGAGCACATCATCACCGAAGTAGTAGTAGGCAAGAAAAGGAAACAGAGCATTTACATCGCAAATATCTACAGTAGACCAAGCTACATCAAACAGCGTTTCAAGACACTAATGCGTAAGAACAGCAAGACGGCAGGTCTCAATGCTAACCTCGTAGTATGCGGAGATTTTAACGCTCATCACAAGAAATGGGGATACGATGCGAATCTGATCAAGGGCAGAGATCTCCTGGAAGCCACCGAGGAAGAAAACCTCACCCTGATCACGGAACCCGCACACCCAACACGTACCGGCTCCAAAAGAGATCGAGATACTCCACCAGATCTTACGTTCGTCAGGGTAAACAGCAACAGCAAGCTCCCGACGTGGACCAACACGGGTCTCAACCTGGGAAGCGACCATTACATTCTGGAAATACGGGTCCCCGTGAACGAGAAGCCAGTCAAGACACGCATCCACAAGCTAACGGATTGGGATATGTACCGCACTCTGTTACCGGTGGATGAAGAGGACATTCAGGATATTGAGACTTGGACGAACAAGATCATGGATAGCGCCAAGGCAGCTACCAAGGAGGTAGAGACCGAACCCGAAATAGAGAAAATCGACAGTCGCTTGGCACACATGTTGGAAGCGAAGCAATCTATCCACAAGAGGTGAAGCAACAACGACACGACAGGAAGCTAAGGCAAAAGGTCGCCGATCTCAACCGGGCCATCCAGAAACACTGCACTGCACTCTGCCGCCAACAGTGGGCGGAGGTATGTAGTGCGGCGGACGGTCGACTTCAGATAGGGAAGACGTGGTCATTACTACGCCACCTATTGGACGAGACCAAAACTAAATCCCACCAGCGCGACAACCTTAGCAGGGTCTTGAACAAGTCGATCAGAGAGCTTGGTCAGGAGGAGACGTTCAAGCGGATCGGTGACAAATACCTACCGGCCATCCCAGAGGAAATACATCCCGACTACCAGGGTCCCGCCAACGACGAGTTGGATAGAGACATCGAACTCTGGGAGGTTCGTGCAGCGGTCCAGGAACTGAATTGCCGCTCGGCAGCAGGACCGGACCGGGTGACAAATAAGGTGCTCAAAAACCTCAACGAACCGACGTTAGCTAGCCTCACGGCCCTGTTCAACAGGTGCTGGAAGGAGGGCAAACTACCCAACAGTTGGTAAACAGCAAAGACGATACTGATACTCAAACCAGGCAAGCCCCCAGGTATCGAGAACCTACGGCCAATTTCCTTGACATCGTGCGTAGGGAAAGTGCTTGAGCACGTCCTCATGATTCGATGGCAGGCATACTTGGAAGAGAACGACCTTTACCCCCATTCGATGATCGAATTTCGAAGCAAATTAAGCACACAGGACACCATGTTACAGATCAAGGCGGAAGTCATTGACAACAGAACAAGGGACAACCAAGCCATAGTGGGATTGGACTTACAGAGCGCCTTTGATAAGGTGAAACACTCTGTCATCCTTTCCCAGATCAGCGCACTGCGGATGGGGGAGCGTACGTACAACTACGTGCGCGACTTCCTCTCGGGGCGCACAACACATATTCAAGCAGGAGACCTTACCATGGATGAACGGAAACTAGGAAGTGTGTGTACCCCTCAAGGATCGGTGATATCACCACTGCTCTTCAATCTAGTCATGATTGGAGTGGCAAGACGACTGGAATCAATACCCGAGGTCCGCCACACCATCTATGCGGACGACATCACGCTATGGGTGCCGGGTGGATGCGATGGCCACATTGAATCCTCCCTGCAGCTAGCGGTAGACGCCATAGAAGAACAGCTACAAGGACGGGTCTGGTTTGCTCCCCGAGCAAATCGGAGCTACTAATCATCCCGCCAATGTCAAGACTCCGGCAAGAGAGCACCATGAAATTACGGACCAGCAACGGGCAGACGATCCCGGAGGTGGCTAAAATCAGAGTGCTGGGCTTCCTGATTGAAAGGAATCGCAGAAACAACGACGCGGTTACCCGCCTGGTTGGCAAGGTCACGGCTGCCACGCAGCTCATCAAACGAGTGGCAAACAGAAAATCCGGCATGAGAGAGGACAGCCTACTCAGGTTGATCCAATCATTTGCAATAAGTCACGTTGCTTACGCCGCGGCCTTCCACAACTGGCTACTTCAAGAGCGTAACCGACTGAACGCTGCCATAAGAAAGTCATAAAAGGCAGCCATCGGTGTTCTCGACATCGCAAACACCGAAAAGCTCCTCGAGCTCGGAATCCATAATACTTTGGAGGAAATCATAGAAGCCCACCAAGTAGCCCAGATCGAGCGGCTCAAAGGATCGAAGACGGGAAGATCCATCCTTGCCCGACTCGGTATGGAAACGGCGTCCAGCACTCGTAGCCCCGGCAAGCAAGAAGAACGAGACATCCCGGCTGTCATCCGGAATGCTACCAGAGTCTATCCTCTACCCAAGAACATGGACCCGACTCACAACAAGGATAGAAGAATGGCCAGGGCGAAGGCCATGTTAGAGCAGCACCTGAGCGTTCCCGGCACCAGATTCGTAGACGCCGCAGAGTACAGCGACCGCCGATGCTTTGCAGCAGTAGTCATCGATGCAAGGACGGGAGACACGGTAAACGCTGCGATCATCGTTACACGAGAAGCGCAGTGTGCAGAGGAGTTGGCCATCGCCCTGGCCATCGCGGACCCAGAAACAACGACCGTGCTAAGTTACTCCAAAAGTGCAGTGCGTAACTTCTCCAAAGGCCGGGTGTGCTGTGGAGAAGTGCGGTTGCTCGAATCGGTGAACATCGACGGACGTAAGGTAGCAGTCAAGTAGTTCCCCGCTCAACGGTCAAACCACAACGAGACGGCAAATTCAGTGGCGCGAGAATTAGCAGGCCGCGCGGCTGCAATGAATTCGTCTGTAGAATGGTGGACGGAGACAAAGGATAGGTACGATGCCTTTCAGGGTATCACTAAGTATTACAGGAACAACAGGAGGGTGCTGGCACCGCCTCACCCCGAGTTGACTAGAGAACAAGCGTCTACGTTCAGACAGCTACAGACAAATTCATTAACGACCCCGGTCATTATGAAACATATCCAACCAGAACTCTACACGGACGACAAGTGTGTGTTGTGCAGTAACTCCAGGGCAACAGCCGCCCATTTATTGTGGGATTGTGAAGTGCGACCACACGAAGCTTCAACCAGAACCGACCTTCCGCCGTGGTTACAAGACGCCATACGCAGTTACGACAAGGACATTCAACTCTCAGCCGTCCAGCAGGTCCTAACGACTCTCGAACGGCAGCACCGGAGAGAAAGCTGCGGGCCGACGCCCTCCCTTCGGGGACAAGGGTGTCCACCCCCGCAGTGAGTAACGAAAGTGTTGCTTAGTAGAATGCCACCAGGATCGACGAGTGGCTACGTCCAGGCTTAGTGGAGACATTACGCCTGTTGCCGGCGATCATTAAAGTCTCTTTCACTTCACTTCACCATAGCGAGAGAAGCAACGATCAGCCGTGCCGACTGCTGGATGTCTGTCCGTGAACTTCCGGTGAGCAGTTTTTAGGACTACAATTGTCGTGTTTGGTTTTACTTCGTCTTGTTATTTGGCAATGTGTTTGCGAGAATTCATGATGATCTCTTACTTCGTCTTTATTATTTTTGTGCACAAAACCGATTTTTCTGAAATACTCAGTGTTATGTGCCCCTAATGTGACACGCCTTGTTTTACGTTGTACATGTAAAATTCCTTGTTATGGTTGCCTATAGCCCGACCAATTTGGGGGCTGCCGTCTTTAATGTAAGGTGCATATAGGATGCTTCTTGCCACATAGGAGGTTACGAAAATCGACGAATTTTTTGGGGGATGGAAATAACGGTCGATCGCATGATCGAGTGTTTATTAATTGTGGGATTATGAAGGCTTATTAGTTATGGTTGTCATTGCGCGTTATAACCATGCAAAAATACGCATAGTGTACAAGCAACTGATTGGGACCAGTCTACAATGCCGACCGTGTTGTTTTCACCGTTGTGGTCACGTTCGGTGCGGTTCTTCCTAATTTTTTATTCTTTTTTTGACAAAAATTGCATTGAATTCTAGAAAGTGCCCTTTTATTTTTACTTGTCAGGAGTTTTACATACACCTCTGAGTTTGACATAATACCACGCCTCTTATTAGTTGCATGTTGGACTTAAAAAAAATAAATCCGTTCCACTCAAGGTGAAAGCAGAAGGAAGTGCAAATCAGTGATCCGCTATAATGGGCTGCAGCGCCATTATCCGTTCAATGCTGCATTTTAAATTTCCCGCCTTCGCAGTGTTCGCGTGCCTCCTGCCTGAAACCGTCCCCGCAGAAGTTCTCTTCTTTTAACGCTTGCCTTAATTTCGTATGCTGGGGCTGTTTTGCGTCATTTCTAAAGCGTAATTTTTTTCATGCGCTGCTGGGGGCCTTTCTGGAGCATTTCAAATGCGCGTTTTTTTCTTGCGCGACTGGAGCCTTTCTGCGTCATTTCGAACGCGGCATTTCTTTCTTTTGATGCCCATTTTTTAGCTTACTGTCTCAAACACCAACCCAAATGAACGTTCTTAACTAAATGAAAGCGGATGTTTCCGGTTGTATACACGGATTTTGCCTGAAACGTACCTCGAGTTTTCTTTGCGCAACGTAACGGGCATATGTATGAGACGCGCCTGAGGGTACGAGGTTTGAATTTTTATGACTATTTAAACCGCGTTCTTTTCGAAGCCTCCGCGTGACTCCCTGACCCCGGTACAGAATTCTCTACTAGGGTCCGTTATCTCGCTGCGCCGCCTGATTCTGGCAGTCGTATCGACCGTTATTGGGCTAAGACGACAAGGTGAGCCCATTAAGTGCTCTGTACTTTAAGGCAGTCCCTTGGGTTTTTCGCAGAGGCCAATCAGAACGGAAGATGACTTTCAGAGCGCGAGTAGCTAGCAGTTACGAAAGTGTAAGGGCATTTAAATATACCGTACAAAATGTATTGAGCGCGCCGTGGCGTCGCACATACGTTCCTAAACATAGACGCTGGTGTTAGAGTGTAGCGGCTTCTAGCACGGAAGAGTAAATTTGCTTTATCTCATTAAGGTGATGTGCACAATTGTGGTGATTGTTTTCTAAAGCACACAAGTGTTCTGGACACGGCTGTTCTGTGAACCAAAAAGGATATATAAATTATGTACGATCACGATAATTCTAACGCGCAGGAACTCAAGGCTTTGGTTTCAATTACCAGAGTTTCAATTATCAGAAATTCTTTTAAATATGACTCGGGAAACACATCAACTTGTGTTGTAATAAAAATATTCAGGCGCATTTATATTTACAGCATTCACACACACTACTTAGCTGCTATGCACGGATTGTAAAACAAATCACGAAAGCATGATTTTTTGTCTTTGCTTGAGAGTTCGAAAGAAAGTTGTCAATGCCTGCACGAGCACCCAGTTTACATGTGAGAGTTTTCTGCAGTAGTTTTTGGTGGTAGTTGGCACTTAAGGTTGTGAATTGATACGCGTACTTATGACTGTTAAAGATATGAGTACGTAAATCTGCAGCTAGAAGCGGCAAATCAAGCAGGTATTTTCTGCACAGACCACCAAAAAGCGCGAATTAACAAAATTTTCGCAATAAATCAGTTTTAATTAGGTGGCTTTAAAATGCATTGAAAACATAACGGGCGCACTAAAATATTCATATTTATTTGAAGCACCCAGAATTTTGTATTATCCGAGTTTCAATTATGGTAAGTCTACAATACAACTTTACGCGTAGAGTGAATTCCTTTCCCGCCCGGTTTTTTGAACCACCCTATTTGAAGGTGGAGGAAAATCGGCACAGCTGGCTTCTTAATCGGCGCTTGATATGTGACACCTTTCTCCTTGACACTCCTCGCACCAAATATATTTGGATGATTTTTTCCAACATGGGTGTTCTGATATTCTCCTTCTGTTGACCCAAGTACCTCGGGAATATATTGGCTTTTTAATTTCCCTGTTCTACTTCGTAGAATGTGTATTATATTTTGCATGATCGTCCTCCCCCAAACGTTCCTGCTCACTTCGCCTTGTCGAAGTTAAAGTTGCAGTACAGCCAGCTGTCTCAGTGGGAAATCTCTCCTTGCAGATTTGTTGATGTCATCGTGACCTCCGCTTGAGTATGTTGAACGAACTACACCTTAACGTGCGTTCTTAACAAAACGATCTTTCCTGTGCGTTATTCTAACCGTGTTTCTTTACAAAACGGAGCCTCATGAAACCGATGACACAAACGGCCGTAAAACTTTCTTGTTGTAGATGCTGCATTCTTCTTTTCTTGTTTTGTATGCGGTCGCACTTAACAGGGTTTCCACAGTTCTGTTTGACAAGTTTTGAGTCCACAACCCTTAAGCACAGAACGTCATGACTTCATCGTAGGCAAGATTGTCAGCCGTGGCCCAGTACTAGCTGCCCTAACATGAAGACGTCCTACCGCGAGATCAGTGCTGAGTGTTCATTTACTGTCAGTGTCTTGCAATCATTGCTGTTCTGGGGGTATATCGCGTTGAGTTTCCGATGATTGGTTTGCTTTCTCCTAACTTAGGGACTACATTCCTGCTAGTGATGCACCCTCTAATCAAAGTGTCAGCTTCTTCTCCAACATACACAGAAGCGACCTGCAATACCCTATCCGGAGACATTACTTTTGTGATGAAGGTAGCATTGTATGAATACCAGTGCATTTCTTGAATTGCTATGCATGGAATGGCGGCCGGGATACATATTAAATTCCACATTTGTTACCATTTTTTTGAAAATTAGTACCAATTAGACCATTTGATTTAGCAGAAAATATTACAATATTCCCAGATCTACTTGGTGACCATGGCGCTTTCAAGTCCTTGAAACTGTGCTTCAAGTGAGAACTAAGCATTTGTCCTTTGCGCTTTTCTAAAAACCCCGAAATTATGAAAACGACCTGCTTAAAGCTCTGCATTATTGTTTGCTTCAATGTAGTCTGTGCGTGCACAACAATGATAATTGTTAAAATTAATGGTGTTGTTTTCACCAGGCACGTCAATGGTGATGTTCACTGCTTCGCGACTGCACAAATTACGCGTCTGGCTCGTACCACTTGCAATGCGGTTCCGGTAGTGGGAACTTTAATGGAGATACTTAGGTACCACAGAGCGAAAAGTTAATCTGGTTCATGCGACAGGGGTCTTGTCTGTGATTTCACTCAGCGCCGAGTCAATAAATGACGCACGGCAATCGTGCAGAGGGCTGACATTGTCAAAGAGGGTGTCAGCAGCGGTGACGACCGAAATGAGCTTTACTGGTCATTCCCCTTCGCAATTTAGAATGTATTTTTCAGCACACAAGGCAGCATTAGGAAAACACACGCCAAACAATTATTATAAAACTAAAATTAGAATAATCAGACTAATAAAAGTTTGTGCCGATGCGCACCAGAAAAAATGACGACGCAAAAAAACAATAGCAAAGATAAAACGACACTACATCGCGCTAACACCAGCAGCACAACAGGCAGAAGCGCAAACGAGAAAAAAGACGCGCTGTGGAGCGGCACACTTACGGGGCGTGCAACTGCGTTCATAGAGTTTTTGATAAGGTGTTGTGGAAATGCGCCTGGAATGTTTGAACAACCCACTGGCCAATGCCTCATCTGCTGAGAAGGTTGCATAAGCATGGTGGACGTCGCAAAGAGCGCCCTGAGGATGAACGACGACGGTGGGGACGAAGTTTGGTGGTAGCGGTGGTATTGTCCGTGTTCTGGGACCTCTCAGTCGGCAAGCGTTCCTAGCGTGCCTCTTAACCCTTTCCTGATGATGAGCCCGACTACAGCCCTCGTGACCGCGGCCTTGCGGCTTATACCCAAGGTATAGAAGAAAAGAGTGCTTTATGCTGCCTATGTCGAACGCCGGCGCAGTCTGCCCGACAGTGACGGCGCCTCCTCCTCCCCTCCCCCCGGGACGAGCACGTAGTCGCACCAGAAACAGCCTGCGCTCGGCGGCGTAGGCCCAAAGGGCCCCACCTCTCGAACAAGTCGTATTGCAGCGCCTCGCCCAATCACCGGTACCAGCGACGTCCGCTGCTGGGCTGCAGGGTGAGATAGAGAGGGAGGAAGAGAAATCTTTATATCACTACGATGGTGCCCCAGGCGTTTATATTTATGTATTGGTTTTTTGTGGCGTTTTGTGTGTGAGAAAAACAAAAACTTTGCCTGCAGAGGGAAGTTGGCAATGTGTATATATGTGGGCGTTTTTAGGGTTCTTGGTTTTATGTTGTGTGCAGTGTGTATTCTGAGCAATAAAGCAGAAATTAGAACTACTGGTCTTACCATTTACTATTGTTAGGTCCTGAACTCTTGCTATGTGTATGATGCAGAAGATTAAAGCCTTCGCCAGATCGCTGGCCGAAGGTGCTTTGCAAAGGCAAGACCTTTACATGGAGCCGAATTTGCTGCTGTAATTATACCTGCGCGCAAGCGATTCATTGTACCTCGGAAGCTCCGAGAGAATATGCACAGTAAAACAACAATGCCATTCACTTCATAGTTTAATAGTCAAGGGATTTTATTTGCCTGGAGCCGCAAAACTGGTGCAGCGAAGTATAGGTAGAAAGGGCTTCGTTGGGCAAGCCAAGGCGCACTTGAATTGATGAGACACTTGCATGGCAGCACAATTAAAAGAGTAAAACAAACAGCGTGGTCTGAATTACTTCAATCATATTTTACATTCTGGGGAGAAGATAAAATTGGAGCAGGCATACACGCGTAACGGCATGATTCCGGAATTATGCCGAAGTAACTTGACAGGTATAGTTTCTGAAGTCATACCTGCCAAATCTGTGTGTAGTGAGTTGAAATATTTCTTTGAAAAATATTCTCTTTATTAGGCCACTTTACTGTGTTTCCGCGAAGCGTTTTTTTATTTGATGAATAATCGAGTGGATGGAGCTAATGCAGCGTGAAAAACGGTGCGCCATTCATTGACCTAAATACGTTAGAGGCAGAGGCAGTTGCGTACGAAAATATAATTTTTGGAGCTTCGTTTTGGCGCGAAAAGAAAAAATATGAAGTGGTTCTAGGACACTTATCTCATATGAGAAGACAGTACTTAACTGAGAAGGAATAAATAGTACCGCTTTTTTTAACCTAATTGGGAAAGAGATATTGTAATCGGCGTATCAAACCAAGGCACCTAGATATAATAGTGCGCAGGTAGTCAACACTGCAGCTCCAAAGTATTGTCAGAACTGAAGCTCACTCGTAAAATTCGGCAGAAATTTATGGCCGTAAACCTGCCTTTTTTTAAGCGCGGCATCATGAGTTATTGGCTTCATTTTTTGGGGCTCGAAAGAATAAAGTTAGTCTTGCTGGCATTTAGCGTGATTTCATTGGCATAAAGGCAACACTGTACTCTACACACCCAATCATTTGCTCGATGTTCAATTAGTTCGACATCAGAAACAGAAAACACTAGATTTGTGTCGTCTGCGTACAAAAAAAATGTAAGAAGTTGGTGTTGCTTATATTACCGTAAACGATCAAGATGAATGGACCTAAATAGAGCGTTGCGATGCACGGTATAAAATTTCACGAAACCTTGATGGAACCCTGATGGAACCATGTGTACTGTTTTGTTCCTGTAGAGTAATCTTACGAAGATTATTCTTTATAACACAAATAGCGTAAATTTCAAAATTTTAAGTTAAGATTTAAGGTAATAAATCACAACCTTTCGAGAGTCACGAAAAATTTCTATGGTCAATAGTTTCCTTTCAAAGGTACAAAGAATTTCTTTCTTGATATAAAGTATCCCGGTCTGTATTGGTTTTCTGCATTGGTATCAATATTGATGTGTGCAAATTAGGTTTTTTCATTGCAGGAAGGAATGCTGCCTTTTAAGTATGGTGCGCTCATAAACTTTAAAAAAAGGAAGTAGTGATATTGGCCTGTATTGTTAAGGACATTTTGACTACCGCCTCTAAATATAAGTTGTACGTGCGTGATATTCCTTTTGCCAGGAAACACACCAATTTCCCGCATTCTCAGAAATGTATGTAGCCATCATTTTCAGGTTTTCAGATGGTTGCCACACAGAGAAAAAGGGTTTGAGAGGAGAAGAAATTCATAAAATTTAAGTTATAATTTTTCAAGAAACAAAAGCTCTCACAAGTTATCCAGGCAAGGACAGTTCTCTTCTGGCCAAGCTGGCGAAGAGCGATCTAAGATTCTTTAAGTCCTTGATGTCGATTTCAAACAAGTTCCAAGAACAAGAAGTCCGCAAAGACTTGGACTTTTTACTAACCGAATACACCAGAGTAAAGACGATCGCGCTTAAAGAAAACCAAGAACTGAAATTTACACAAGGGGGGGTCCAAGGTCTCAGGGAGGTGTATTCCATCATCCCAGGAGCTCCCATATGGCCCGAAAGCAATTCCCAAAGTCTGAGCCAGACGAACCTGCAACAAGGCAGAAAGCAAAAACTGCACTTGTAGTGCAGTCCAACCTTCCTTTCGTGAAAGCAATTGAGGAAATCGGGAAGACCATTGACCACGCGGATATAGGCCTTAAGGATGTTAATAACAGGCCGTCAAGAGAAGGAGTAGTGATCTCTTCCAGTTGTAAAACAGGAATACACAGACTTAATGAAAATGATCAAGACACTTGACAGCTTGAAAAAAAGGTTCACGACAATAGTCGCGAAGGCAAAGCCCCCAGAAATCAAAACAGTCGGCATTGAAGAGGACATTGAGACAGACTTCATCCCACAACGTCTCATCAAGCAAAACCATCTCGACTACTCGGAGGAGGATCCCAAGGTCAAGGCATCGTGGAAAAAAAATATGGAGAGACAGTCATACTGCAAATGAAAAAAAGCATAAAATGCACTGCTGGGTAAAACTCATCTGAACATTTTGTGGACACGGTGTCGTTTTTTTTATAACACATTCTTTCCACGCTGCAGCAATTGTTCATTTTACGGCCACCTGGAAAAATTCTGATGTTCATCGGGCTCAAAGTGCCCCAGGTGCTCCGACAACCCCCACTACGAAGGCTGCACCAGGCGTCCCTCTTACTGGGTGTGCAAGAAGCACAACTACGACAGCGGCGAGGACATTGACACGCGCAATGCATTCTCCTCCCGCGACTCCCCGACCTACCTCCGGAGCGTCGCAGAGGAGGAGTCTGAAGGCATCTTCTTGTCAACGTGTGAGTAGGCTCATAGTAGGGAATTTTCGAACTGCCATAAAAGAGCTTCGATCTTTGCATATATGTACACATTATTGCTGCAGATACTATAGCTTCTAACTTTGCACGATGGAAAAGGACAGGGCGAAAGAAGGAGAAAACACGAAATATGTCGGGAAAGTTGCATTTGGGCTACGGTCGGCAAAGTATCGACTGCAGTATTACAGGTAACTGGACAAATTCCCTCTCATTACGACACTTAAAGAAAGCGGTAAACCTTATTATGACATTGACAGATTTTCCAAAGCGCGTACCGGTTGTCGTGAACTAGCTTTCATGCATATAAATGCCAAGAGCATGAGAAGCAAGCTAGATGACATTAGTATCTTCTTTGAAACAATTAAATTAAATCTGAACTTGATCTGGTGGATTTTTCGGAAACTTGGTTGACTAAAATGACGCTATTCTATTCTTTAACGAATACCGATCGAAACACCTTTTCAGAAAGGCCAAGAGGGGGTGGAGGGTGGAGTTGCAATTTACCTAAATAATCCACAGCGTATACGGTCATTGACGACTTTTCTACGAGTAATAATGATGTTGAGTGCTTAACAATGCGTTTCGGAAAGACTACAGCGTCTGTGCTCTATAGACCCCAAAATGGTGACAGGCAAATCTTTAGTATTTTTCTTCAACGACTCCTCTAGTTTGGTAGCAGTAATAACAACACTTGTATTATTATGGGGCATATCAATATAGGCATGAGTTCAGCGGATAAGTGGTCTCTGGAAATAAAAAAAACGTACTGTGAGGCCATGCATACACAAATCTTGTAGAACTACGTACTATAGTATCATTTGTTAGTGCTACGCTGCTAGATATCTGTCGCTCTAATATCAACATCGATGAGATTCAGGCTGGCGTGCTTTCCACTGATCTTAGTGATCATTTACCAGTGTTTTGCTTTGCCAACACGAAAAATACTGTAAGCGGTAATAGTTGTGAAATAAATTGCCGGCGTAGAATAAGCAGTTCGGGACTGGATCAGCTTAGTTACCTTGTCAGAGTTTTCGACTGGAAGGAAGTTTTCGCTCAAAACGACTCAAACAAAGCTGATGGCCTGTTTTTGAGGTACATATTGTGCGTGCTACGACTTAGCAATTCAACCAGTGGCACAACAAATTCCTAAAAGGTGCGAAAGCCCTGGATAGACCAACAACTTCTTAAACGAATTAAAAGGAAAAACTCCATGTATCACTCTTTTGTGTGAACACGTGACCCTAACCTGCTTCTAGACTTCAAAAAATATAGAAACAAACTGCAGAGTTACCTGAAAAGTGCCAAGATCAGATACTATAGGCGCCGCTTCTAGGATATACATAACGATTCAAAAAAGATATGGGAAACAGTGAATGTGATAACGGGCCGCAAGAAAAGCACGCAGTCGCATGATGTTCGTTTGAACGGTAGACGAGGAGAATCAGCCGAAATGGCAATCGCAATGAATAGGGATTTCTTCAAAGCAGAGGCTTACAATTCAAAGGACGATGAAGATAAAAGTAGCGCTATACTAGAACAGTCACAACTTCCAAACTCTATCTTTTAGGTCCGACAAACGCGAGCGAGGTACAAACTTTTAATCTTAAACTTAAAAGCTACGTCGCATCTGGCATCGATGGTATTGCACTACTTCCTCATAAATACATCGCTGCTAAAATTATTGAAGTTTTAGCTTTTATGATTATTTGACATTATCTAATGGAGTTTTTTCTTAAGAATTGAAAGTAGGACGAGTTAGGCCAATTCACAAAGGTGGTGGCGATGACCAATCGTCCAATTACAGGCCAATCTCTGTGTTCACTGTCTTTTCAAAGATATTTGAAGATGTAGCACATAATAAACTAACAAACTTCTTCAACACATACCAGTTCGATTCACCGTATCAGTACGGCTTTCAAGAAAACAAGTCAACGCAGGAAGCTCTGCTCAATGTTTAGGACACTATAATAAAAAATATAGAGGGAAACAAACCTACACGCGACTTACAAAAGCATTTGACTCTATCAATCATGAAATATTGCCAAGAAAACTAAAATAATTAGGAATACGTGGAATAGCGACTGACCTATTAAGGTGCTATTTAAGTAATATGGAGCAATTTCTTTAATTTAGTGGTGTTTCATCGGAGTTATTGGCAATAGAACAGGGAGTTCCGCAAGGATCCATCCGTGAACCGTTGTTATTCTTTATATATGTGATTGATATTTCAAACATACCTTGTACATACCAGATAGCCAGGTATGCAGCTGACACGTACATATTTCTCTCCGGTAGCAGTAAAAGAGAACTCTAGTATGAAGTAAATAGATATTTTGAAATGTTGTCAAAGTGGTTGCACGAAAATACCTTAGAGCTAAGCGCATGGAAGACTACCTATATCATTTTTAGACCAGTTAAAAAGATATATCAAGGCATTCATATTGAATATCGGGGTAATATGATCAACCAAGTCAAAGAACAGAAGTTCTTAGGAATATGGTTTCATGAAAAATTATCTTGGCATCCTCAAATAGAACACTTAGGCAATAAAATTTCAAAAATATGGGCGTTCTCTACTGATTGAGAGGTTTAATACCGCTTTGGTTGAAAACACATTTTTGTAACAGTCTTCTCTCTTCTAGGCTTAGCTACGGATTATTAGCGTGGGCAACAACAAAAACAGCAAAATAAGAAGGGCTGATCGTCTTAGAAAAAAGTGTTATCCGTCTATTTGCCTAGTTTCACGGACACTATGCCAACTTCAGAACGGGTCCACTATTTATTCAGTACAGTATGGTTAAAGCTCACAAAATTTACTATACGAATCTTTTAAAAGCTATATACAAAGAAATTCTGCGTGGCCAATATAACGAAAATAGCAGTATATACCCTTTTAGGTGGGCCAAAATACATACACCGAAATTGCGAACAAATTACGGCAGGCAGTCTTTTATGTTTCAACGCACCGACATACTCAAAAAATTTGGAGACCACATTCATTTCAAATGCAATAAAATATATTTAAAACACAGATGAAAGAATACCTCTTAAATCAGAATATCTGCTTCAATGGCTAGAACTGTGGATGTTCTCTAGACCTCTCTAATGCACTGGTTTTTGTAGTTGTGTCTATCTTTAAAACTAAATCATAGTTCTACTCTGATTATCCACTTGCATTAAATTTTACTTCTCTCTTTTGTACTCTAATTTTCTTTACTGTACCTTTGCCATATTGTTCTGTAATGTCTTGTGCTCTACATGTCAGAATTTCAAATTAAAATTTTCAGCTTGTTTGATTTTGCCTCTTCATTGTACTGTACCAAATGGGGCTGAGGCCTCTGTCAGGCTTTGTAGCCTTTCGTCCCGGCCCTACTCCTCGTACTTCTGAGGAAATAAAATCGTTGAAGATCTTTGAAAGCCAAGTCACATTCGCGCGTGTGATCAACCGAGTCAGAAACCACCGAGCCCTGTTTTAAATGAGCGCTAAACAACAACCTAGTCGATTCCTCAGGAGACTCGGTAAAAGTGCCCTCATGGTTCTGAAGAGGAGGGATAGCAACCTGTGAGCGGTGCTCGTCAAAGGATAATTTGAACGGTTCCAAAAATAAAAAAATTCTAGTACTTTCATGATAAAAATTCTGAAAATATTGGTCCTTAGCTATTGAAATCGGGCATCTGTCTTTTCTGAGTGCCGAATAAAAAATATCCCTTCTCCCTAAGCGTTCAGTCAGGTCTCGTGCCCGGTGTTACCTGCGACCTACAGAACGCATCCACGAGCTTTCACAAGCCATGTCATCGCTCGGCCAATGCTTTCTTTTGGAGTAGTGTTTGGCAGTTTGCACATTAGCCGGATACCCCGGGCACCACGACCTCAGAACTAGAAGCCCTGTCCCCGAGGTCTAGGGCCAGCCAGCCGCCTTCCTGAGCCGCTCCTACGAGTCATACCATCTCGCTGTGTGAGCGCATAGGAATCAGCCAAAGTTTATTGTAAATAAATTATTTAGACCTAAACCGCTGTTGCCTCTTTTCCCTACAATTCCGTCTGGACCCAGCTAGTGGGTACCGTGACGCTATCCCCACAGTGTAATACCCAGTTATTGTAGAGGTGGTGGTAACATGCATATATTTTATATACAAGGGATACAAAGATGCCATATTACGGTTTAGCGAATTTAGGTGCCGTGGGGAGAAGGTTTAGGTAGTAGGAATTCGGAAAAAAATTACACCACCTTCCGGTAGGGAACCCTGATGAGGATGCGAAGCATCATGGGGGTTCCGTGTGGTTCCATTGTGTTGCCGTTATGTTGAGTGATCTGGTGTTTACTTGTGCCAGAGTGAATTCCGCGTCCGGGTCCAAACTGGTGGCAAAGGCACGCCGGTTCTCTTGTGTGACGTTGAGTAGGCGGTGGTTCTCGAGGTGCCGAAACTCGTCCTTCATGTTCTTTTCGATGTTGTCGTCTCTGTGGCAGAATCGGTAGTCTCCGTCAGCGTTGGTGAGGTAAAGGTTGTTGATGTTGGTGCACCGGCTGAGAGCAACGTACACGCCCTCCTCATCGCAGCTTTGTCTTCTTCTCCTTGTTTTTCTTCAGCGGTTCCCCTGCGGGAAGATGATGGCGGTGGTTGAACGCGAAGCCATCTCGTGATGGATTCTTTGGTTGGCCAATCCCTAGGGGCATCCTGCCACAATCACCACCAGAGGCGTGGCGGACGGGGCGAGAGCAACGTACACGCCCTCCTCTCCGCAGCTTTGTCTTCTTCTTCTTCTTTAGCGGTTTCTCTACGGGAAGATGACGATGGTGGTTGAACGTAAACCTATGTCGTGATCGATTCTTTGGGTGGGCAATCCCCAGGGGCATCCTGCCACAATCATCATCAGAGGCACTGCTGACGGGGCACAGACACGGGACACCCCCCGAGCAGGAGATGCTTCGCATCTAAAAATTGATACTATATCCAATGGGGTACGAACCTAAAAGCTATTGTAGAGGCTAGGTGTCTCCAGGAAGTTTCGTAGAGTGATAAGCAGTCGCCGTTTTTCGCTCTGATTCAGACGTTTTGGATAAAGCCAATCATTAGGGCTGGGTGGCCTTGCCAATCCAACGGTTTTGAAGGCTTTTTGTCGACAGTTGGCAAAGCGAGGGAAGTCCAACATCATGTGTGCGCCGTCGTTATTGGCCGAGCACCGTAAACACTCGTTAACATCTAGACTGAACATTTCCTCATTTACGTATTTTTTGTATCAAGCTCTAAGTGAAATCACTGTCCACTGTCACGTGCTCTTCCATTGGTCTTAACAGAAAAGGCAGAACATATTGGATTTCGGAAAAATATTCCTAAACTCTTTTTTGATCTTCTTGCTCAATATTATTAAATTCGGATTTAGAAACGGGCAGAACGTCGTAATTTTGCCAACGTATTAAAAAACGTGCCGTTCTGTTGTATTTTTTTTTCGACAAGTGATTACATAGTTCCGAAGAGTAGTAACTCACTTTTCACCCATATTCCTCGCCTTCTACCAGCAGGTATCATTTTTGGTAAAGGGTTTGGAGTCATTCCGATCCTTCCCCAGTTTTGCACAGTCTCGGCGTTGAGGACTGACTGGCTGTGTGCGGTAAGTTCAGCCGCGCCAAGGAAGCAGCTCGAACATGTCTCCTACCCCATGCCCCCAGAACAAGACTCGCAAATCAAGACCAGACCTGTGGAGAGCAGCCGCGACGTCGAACTGGACATGCCGTGCCCCCCCGCTTTTTGTCCGACGAGGCTCCGAAAGCCTTCGACGTTCCACCCCGACTGAAGAAATGCTGGTGGCGCGCCGATAAAACACCAAGACAATAAGCGTCATCTGTGGCAGTAAGCGATTCTTCACTGTATATTTACATCGAATTGCTTACACGCATTGCGATTTTCCCTTGTCTCTGCATTCATCGAAAAAGTCGTCCTCAACCAGGCAGTGATGTGTATGGCATCTGGACAATGGCCTCGAAATAATGTAAGTAGATCGCTCATCATTCCCAGCCATACTCAGAGTTATCTGCCACCACATTACAATGAGACCTTGTGACGTAGTACGAGTGCGGCCAAACGTTATTTCTGGACGGCTGAGCTGAAGGGGTTATTAACATTTCATCCGGAGTAACTTGTAGTTCGTTGCTCCTGTTGTGTTTTGTATTTGTATATGCTCTAAACTGACCCCAGTGTTAAACCTGACAATTACTCTGACGTTTTAAAACTGCATGTTGTATACAAACCCCAGTTTGTATATAATTTTCTTACTCGAGGGCATTCAACGCAAAATACTCTTAAAGGCATAGGTTTGCACGAGCCGATATTCTACATTCACAAGTTAAATACATCTTTTGTTTTCTTGCCGTGTTATCATTATTATTGTATATGCTACGTTCGCAGTCATTGATACCCAGTACATCGCAGGACTGGAACCACCTTCCCGGGGACAAGGTGACATCACAGAGCCTCTACAATTCCGAAGGAACTTATATTGACACCGTTTTTGCTGGCGCTATCTAATAATGTTTATCATTACTCATGCTGCTTTTCCTGTATATTTTGTATAAGTTACCCACTCCCCTCTGTAAAGCCGCTGGCCTTGAGGGTAAAATATATGAAATGAATGAAATTAATAATGTTGTGGTCTAGTGTATCGTCGTCAGCACCACTATGATCATCACTGCAAAAGTCTTATCTTTCCCCAGTGACGATCCCCCAAATATGCTTCAGCCATGTCAAGCTACCTCAAATGGCCTTGTAATGTGTGAAAAGAAGACCAAGTTGTACAGCGTTATCTCGCTCCGTATTTATTCCCCTATGAAGACGTTCTGCAAGTGGGTCTGGAATTTTCTCCCTTACACGCTCCGCGGTAGCGTGATGGAGAACCTTTACCAGCTCTCAAAGAACTTCAGACCAACGACAAGCTCGACATTGAGGTGTAAACCATGCACGGCTGCCTCGAGAGTCTCCGAGACCGGCTGAACCAGACCTGTGTACTTGCCAACACACTTAAAACTTGAAAAGGAGTGCCTCAGGCAAAAGGAATACTCTGAGCAAAAAAATCGTCCATGAAAACTGTGGCTGGTATAAGAATTCCTCCTTTTACTTCCCGTTGATACGAGCAAACTACTAGTGCAGTGGAAAGCATTTTTTTAGTCGATCCAGTCAGAAAATGAGAGAACTCCTCATCACCACAAACAAAAAACGCAAAGAGATTGACATCAATCACCTTAAAATTTATAAACAGTAGTACCCCTGGACTCTGCTTGAATCATGACCCGTGACATCCATGGACAAGCCTGCACATAGTGCTGATATTGCAGGAGACCAAAACCAAAAAGTTGACCATGTACGCTGCATAAGCTTTGTGCAGTACGCTAACCGCGCTGATGTCAAACAAGCGCCTGATCTTAACAAAGAACCCACGAAATGTATGCACAGCCTCCGTGAGGGATAGCAGTACATTTTTTATAATCACCGGTGTAGACTGAACTTGTGCAGCATGCCCTCATGGAGACATCAGTTGACACGCTTGATGTTCCTTATATCCCATGCCGCCTACCCTAATCGAAACCTCAGAAAACAAGTTTAAGAAGTTCCGTGAATTGGCATTATCGAGAAGTCCTCGTCTCCTAGCTATTCCCAAATCGCCGATCTGAGAATAAAAGTAGGACGATTCGAATATGCATCCGCTTCAGGCAACTAAAATGCTCATTGCAGACAGCGAACATATGGCATTCATTGATGGTGTCGTAGCCCGCCTCCCAAACAAATTATCCTTTTGGCTGTTACTTTATGAAAAGCTAATCCTATAGGCCCCTATGGCCAGCGACATTCTAGAGAAGACTACGTTGTGAAGCATGTCACGTCTTTGTCTCATCAAGGACTTACGTTTGGTGACACAAACCCCTCCCGCTGCATTTGCATGGCCCAGCAAGCAGTATTCGGTGTACTAAAATAAATATAACTACTCTGCTGTTCTGATCTTCGCTACTGACTTCTGGTAACAACATCTGCGGATGCTTCAACTTGTCTTTGAAATGCTTCGAAGTGCTTGCTTAAAACTTAATCCCAAAAAGCGTTCAGCCGTCTGGTACCTCATTTTTTCTGAAATTCCACATCGGCAAATAACCGATAGCACCAATGTCAATTAGTAGGAATTATGAGCCGACGAAGCACCAATAACGACGACGTCTGTAATTTCATACCTCGTGGGAGGAGTTACCCAACGAGTAATCAACGTTAAGCCATAGTCGCTAAACCATTGACAACCTAATCAAGCAAGGACTGTTCAGCAAATGTGTTGAGTTCACTCTCAAGAGGAGGCTTTTAGACGTCTCCAATAAAATATCTTGTCTCCACCCGAACTGTATGTATTCAGACAGGAACTGCCAAAGTGGCGCTATGACAATGCTTTTTTTGAGATGAAACTTTATATTGTGTAGTAGACTGTATGGTAGCTATAGACCTCACATTATGTAAGCAAGAAACAAAATATACATAGGCGACTAAAAGTATTACAAGACGCTATTAGGGTGCAATAGTCCTCATTGTCCCTGGTGTGGCAAAATTTGCTGACCTGTAAAACAACAGTGGCAAATTTTTTAACTTTGGTAATTTTTTATCTGAACATTTGCGTATTTTTATGGTAGATTCACTAGAATTGGACACTTCGTACCAATATTTTCTCGGAAATATTTTCAAATATGAGTAATAAGAGTAACGTTGTTCCCAAACGGCTCTGTTGAATTTATTTCTACACATTGGCCTAGAGATGGATTGCAGCGTTTAGCGCCGAGGCTACTCATAGGCTGTGTGATGCCGTGTAGTAGA